>NC_089978.1:102978785-103317785 GCF_036417845.1 Apteryx mantelli
CTCAAATGATGAAGTTGTCCAGCAAAAGAATCTTTTCTTACCAGGAATCTGAAATAGAGAGAGATACAACTGTTCCATCTCCTCTTCCGAAAGATAGACTGGGAATGTGGTACAATCCAGCAAAAGGTGACAAGCCGCAGCAAAAGCTTCCTTGCAGTCTCCTCTAAGGGGTCCCAGGACAAGCATCACTTGCTCCAAGTCCCATTCTTCTTCCTCCTTTTCCTTTTTACTACCAGCGTTGCAGTCAGAAGAAATGGGATTTAAATTCTTGTGCTTGAACGGTGATCCTCGAATTGAGAACAAGTCTGAAAGCATTTGTTTAAACTGAGGTACAGTGATTTGCCTGGCTTCCCATGGGCTCTTTTTCTTGCTAGCACTTTCAGGTAATCTGTAGCCATTCTCTTTTTTCTCTCTTCCACCCAGATGCATTGTAGAGATGCTTTCATTACTTGCTTCTTGCAACTGCACCCCAAAAATGTATTTACTGGAAAACTTGGCAACCAGCTCTTGGACACAATGCAAAGTCTTCTGAATGCTCCCCCCTTTTTTCCAGACATCATCTCTCTCAAGGGTCACAGTTGGCAGCCCCAAGTGCTGAGAGAGCTCTGGGGAAGAGGCACTTAGACCAATGCCACTGTCTTCTGACTTCAGGGGAGGGAACGGAGTCTCATCTTCTTCCTGCAGCACAGACTTAGTCTCCAAGGTTATGTCCCCATTTTCCTTTTTCACTGGGCTCTGGAACAGAAATGTAACTTTTAGTTAATATGGCACTGTGGAGGTCATTTTAAAGTATGCAGAACTGTAGCGGGCACAGGGGAACAACAATGAAAAAACCCCGTGATATTTGGAATTTCTGGATCCAGATTACTTTTACAAAATGACATATGGTTATTGATAAGCAGTTCAACTGCATTCAAACCTAATGCATGTTTGCATAGTCCTCACACCTTGACTCACACACCAACAGACCTATATGAACATATATGTAGCAAATGAAAGCGCCTCCTTAAAACTAGACCATGGTTAAGACAATATTGTTTATGTTTGATTATTTCTAATCTGCTCCATTTATTTATTCTACTGCAAACCTTGGGAAGCCTGTGTTTGTGTAACTGCTTTATGCCATCTATTCCTCACTCCCTATCATGTTCTTCTGCACCCAAATAATACCACATTGTATTGAATGTGATACATATGATTGGAAGCCTCACAGACCTCAACAGCTGTAAAGCTGGGCTTGATCTGGGAACTTGAATCTTTTGCAACTACCTGCTGCAGGGTGCCTTTTCAGCACCAGAACGATCACTGTTGTGACAGTGAAGGAGTATAGAATTGGATACACAGTTAAGATTTACAAGGCATAAGAGAGCTCCGGAAGGGGCCACAAAAGATAAGTTTTTCAAAACTGTTTATTGTTGCAGTTATCATCTAGGTGTAATTTAGAACAGAAGACTTAGCGTTTTAGAATAAAATACGTCACTAACAATTTTAAACATCTGTAAGTAGATGAGAAACACCTACCCCATTTCCACTGCCTGTCTCTATGTCCAAATAGGAAGGTGGCATTTGCACTTTGCTCAGCACCTTAAAGCAGGTCTTTAAGGCATGAGTGAGTTCTGGTAAACCTAGCATTTCCGTGTTTTCCAGGAGAGACTGCACCATATAACTAAGCATCTGTGGAAGATACTGAGTCTGCACTTCAGAGTAGAGTTCCTAAAATAAGCAAGCATTGTTTAAAATAGTTAAGTAGCTTAACAGAAATTTCATTAATGTTGCTAGGCAGCTGAATAATAAAGAGTGAAAAAAACAGTTCATCAATGGCTAAGTTGTACAATCTTGCTTCAACATTATTCCTTCTTTCTTCATTCTACATGATGAACACTTAACCACACTCTAAAAATCCTCTGATAATCAGCCAGCTACTAAAAGACAAAATACCCCCAGGAAATTATTTACCTAAGGAGGCAAACCTAAGGTTCCTTTATAGAATCCTTTATAGAATCACCATATTTTAAAAGGCAAACAATTTTTATTTTGCTAGGCAACCGCAAGGGTAGCCATATACAAGCAAGCACAGGAAGTTTGCAGAACATATCATGCACATGTGCATTTATGACAATTTGCCTATTTCCATTTTAGGTAGTCACAATACAAATTACTCAAGTATCTAGTAACTTTGAAGCAGTTAAGTTCAGGTTGTCTTACCAAAGGAATCACGTCAAGCAGAAACATCAACAGTGTGCAGAGCTCTGAAATTGTAGGAGGAGTACTAACATTTTCAAGAGGATATCTCATCTTTGTGGATTTGTTTCTGGCATTGAGAGAAATATTTTGTAAACTTTTTTTCCTGTCAAAATTCTTGTTACAATAAAACAACTTCAGCCAAACCAGCACAAAACACTGAACAGCTAGGACCTCTGAAGTAAAGTAAAATGGGCTCCTAATACATTGGGGTAAAACATTCTGTCAAAACCACCTAAATTACAGCTTGTATGTGGGATGCTAAAGGGCTTGTAATTTTACACTTGAATTTCTATAGACAATCTTACTACTTAGAAGTATAATCTTCT
This sequence comes from Apteryx mantelli, assembly GCF_036417845.1. Lineage (NCBI taxonomy): Eukaryota > Metazoa > Chordata > Aves > Apterygiformes > Apterygidae > Apteryx > Apteryx mantelli. The sequence continues at coordinate 102,981,356 of NC_089978.1, forward strand.
CTCTGATATTTAAAAAGAGACAAACAGAGAGATATCTCTTTACTTTTCCTCAAAAACATTTGTTTTTCCAAGGAAGAAAATACCTTCCTTTTCCACCTCCCCTCCCAAACCCTTCTCCCCTTCAACCACCATTTTGAAAGTAATTTTTTCTCAGTTTGCTAGTTCTCATGCAATTGTTTACCTATTTGCACTCTTGAATTATTTTAGGATGCAACACACATATCTAACATGTATCTTGGCCCTACCAGTATTTAAATCCCTCAGAAAAGTTCCTCTATTATCTTACACAGATAGCTCTTAGGCAGCACTTTTTTGTACACTGCCATTTGATAACATAGTCACCTGAAACAATCTTCAAAACATCTGGTCATGTAGTCCCAAAGAAAATCTGTGCTCAAGGATGTAATCAACAAATTGACTGTTTTCACAATTTCTGAAGCATTTTTATTCTCTTTAATTGCACTGTGAGAGGAGAAAAAAGAAATGTCAATGAAGATTCCAAAAGTGTGCGTATTGCAGTATTATCTGTCCCATTTTAAAAACTTTTTTTACTCTCTCTCTACAGGATAAAAGACATAGAATCCTTTTAATTCAAGCACTAAACCATCTGGAGTTGCTAAATTTTGAGCATCTTTCTCCAAGAGAAAAGAAACATAACCTTTAACTTTGAAAATCAGAAAGCTAAGAGTTTTGCTACCAGACTGATTCTTGGCCAATATGATTGGATTTATCAGTGTCAACGATACGCGGTGTACTTCATTCTCTTCTCTGCCAAACAAAGACAGATATCAAATGTGTATGGGGAAAGACGCGAGGAAAGTCATAGAAAAACAACTTCTACACAGAAAGAAGTTAAGCTTGCTAAAAGCTTAACTTCCCTTAAACTGGTTAGACTTTATTAAGTTATGCTTTATTAAAAATGATACAGTTTCAGTTAGCAGTTGAAAACTTGTAGTTATACCTTGTAAGGATGTTGCCACTTTGATTGTAGCTAAGTTTGAGACCAGAACCAAGTGCCTCTTTACAGTAGGCATAAAAGGCTCTAATCACTTCAAGGAACAAATCCCCAACAACCTGTGGCCCTACATTCAAAGAAAAAAAAAAAAAAAATCAGTAATTGCACCAAAGTGATTTCAAGGCTGTTCAGTAACAGCTTTTTATAGACTTAAATTAGAGATAACTGAAATGAAATCCCATGAATACTCAAGTACGGAGAGAATGTTTACATATATTCTTTTTAAATGCCAGATTTTTAAAAACATCCTAGTTAAATATTAAATACTTAGTTAAATAAAACTTTACAATTTAAAAGTTTATAATTGTTCATTCTATAACTTTAAGGCATTACTTGGAAAGCAAGCATTGATTCTATGTTATACTTAAGATATTACAATAAGACCTACATTGTTCTCAGTCACCTCAGCCATTTATAAATGGGTATAATCACATGGTAAACCTGCAGTTGACATGCCAAAAAATAATCACCATGTCTGGATCCAGGAAGAAAACAAATGCATATTGGGAAATCTTCTACTTAACATACTAGCCTGATTAAATTGTTTGAGAGACAGAAGCTGGAAAAGTCAGTGATTAAGGAAGTTTGGGTGTCTAAATATATTATAAATACATATTAACATTTTCAAGGCTCAGCACTGCTTGTTTTTATCTGCAATTGTGTATAAAGAAGGTGAGCAATGAATGTGTAAAATACTCCAAACACGGAACCATTAAAAAAAGTTTATGAAGCATTCTGCTTCTAAAAATAGAAGTTAAGTAACTAAAAGTAGCAGTAAAGGTCAAGGATTCTTGTTTATGTTCTAGTTTGCTACCTTTTAAAAAAAAAAAAAAGAAAAGAAAAAAAGAAAAAAGATCCTTCTGCCAAATCTGTTTTAAAAGGAAGTGAAAGTCATACTGGCTTAGGGCTAAAGAATTTGCTTTTTTTGTGCTGGATGGAACAGAAGAAATAAGCTTTATGATGTAATTCAGCAAATACTTCTTAGTTGTAATTCAGATTAACACTGATTTTTAGCAAAATAAAGGAAAGGATAGTATCTGCCATCTACTTTGTAAATTAGGCTATAAATTATTTGATTAATCTAACAATCTTTGTCAACTGTTCCTCCAGCATTTTTGTCAGGAAATAAAAATGCTTTAATTGTGACTGGTTTTAGATGTTTTTAAAAAACAAGTAGCATTCTTTAAACTGACTTCTTGTTTCTAGAGTCTCGCTACTACATGCGTCCTTTCACACTCTAACAAACAGCTGAAGGAGGCATTAGTACCACTGTCTTAGAAACAGACTAACAACTGCTTTGACTGCTGCTGCCAAGGTAGCATTCATTTGTTAGATAAGTAAAATCGAATCCTCATTCTTCCTGTTAGTGCTTTGATAATCCTTTAACAGGAGATGTAGGGCTTTCCTGATCCATGAAAGAAAATACTCTTGCCAGACCTGGGGGCCTACAAAACCAACTGCCACTAGAGCATTTAGTATCAGTTACTGGAGTTTTATTCATGCTATAGACTATTGGCTTAGTCAATGGTAAATTCCTCCCCTCCCCAGGGCAACAACTTGAGCTAAGCCTTGAGGTACAGTCAGTCAGACTGTATTAGCTTCTAACAACTACCAGTTAACATGCTTTTCATACTTGTCAGAGTCATATAAAACATTTTTTAAAAGACTCCTATCTGTATAAGATTCTTAAGAATACCGTTAAATCCCCCAAATTTGTCAAGTCACTTTGACCTTTTTTTCCCGTTGTTGTTGTTTTTAAGCATAGCATAAAAAGGAGAACTTGCCCTTTAAAAGAACGGCTGGCAGGACCTCACCCTTGTGGAGCTGGGGACTTCATGTACACAACAGGACAGACATGTGACAGCCAGAGAAAGAGGAGGAAATTCTTCACTGCTCAGTCATGGAGTCTCAAACTATAGCTCCTATAGCAGCATCAGGTCAGCGTAGGCCTGCAGTACCACTGACAGAAGTGCTCCCACCTCCTCACTCCCTTAACAGGTTATTTCCTGCTGGAGCAACTGCAGGTAAGTGGCTTTGCCCATTTTGGCAGCAGTAACACTGTAAGCTGCCTGTGTGTCTACAGTGTCTGGAAAAGCAGCATGGTCATGAGAGTCTGATGCAAGTGTATAGAAAGGCCTGCTGGAAACAAACCCAAGAAAGCACTGGTAGCTTTCCTGATAGAAGCCTCCTTTCAAGACAGAAAAAGAAAAAGAAAAAGAAAGAAAGAAAAAGAAAAAAAAGCCTGACAGGATATTAGAGATCAGGCTCCAAGGAATGAATTGAATATTGAGGCTAGAGCAGAAGCGGTTCTAACTGGACCCCCCGATTGCAGTTCTGGGCACAGAAGAGTCATCCGCACTGGGATACATCCATGCTACACAGTGCAGTGCTCTGCAGAAAAGCCAGAGCTAACTTGCAGGGTGCTAGCTACAGAGCCAACTCATCTGCACAACTCACGCTGGACACTGCTCTGAACTGGTGTTACTCTTTTTGAAGTGACAGGAAGGAAAACAGTCCCCCTGCACAGTAATATACCACACACACACATTCAGAATTAGGAAGAACTCTGCATGGGGTTGTCCGAGTCCTACTTCCAAAGGTAATGAACATCAAGTCATCATTATAACAGTCTCTAGTAGTCACAACAGAAGTGACAATGTTACCTATTTCAGGTTTGTCAAGGAGGCTGATTAGGATGCGGAAAGGTTTCAAATAAGCTTGATTCCGTTCCTCCATATCAGACTCTGAGAATTTCTGATGTAATATTTCAATCAAACTCTATTAAAAAGAAAACATCTAAATGTTATATGAAGAAGAAATATTGCCATTTTATTAACAGCTGAAGTGTTCCTGAGCTTGATTCTTTTGTTTAGTACCAGCTACAAGGAAACTTCAATTATCCATACCTGTCAGACAAATCAATGACCTCTCCTAAGATACATGCAAGAGTAGATCTTATTCAGAAAAAGATTTTTAAATAATTCAGGCAGTCCCTCAATGATGCTACTCTTTAGTTTCATTAGATTCCATTTATATTGAAAGCACATATAATAATGGGACAGATGCAGCATAGAATGCATTTGGATAGATAAAAATATAACCAGCAAAAGGGTGTTATCTTTAGGGAAAGAAAGCTCTGAAGGACAAACCAAGCACAGTGTACAGTGAACAATCAGACACAGCTTGCTCTAAAGTTTAAAAGGATCATAACTATATCCCCATAAAATGAATACTGACCTCAACTAAAAGATCTTTGGAGTATTTTCCAAAAAAATAAATAGCATGGTCTTCAGAAGTCGTAGAGTCTGGAGCAAAAGTATCCCCTTTAATATCAGAGCCTACAAATTAAATAAAGGCATCATGACTACAGAGAAACACCACATTTATAGAGCACAATACAATATCAGTTATACAAATATTGAAGTCACATTGTATATTGTCACTTTAACCTTTGGAATTTTAACCTGTATAGATTTAAAATATTTTGTTCTAATGCTCTGCTTGAAACTAACTCACATACTGCCCAGGGAGAGCCCGCATAGAACAGTTTGAGACATCCAGATATACTATACTGGAAATAAACTGAAACCAAACTCAGATCCAGCCATAGCCTTCAGGCAACTACATGGCTGCAACTCATCATGTCACTTCTCATCTCCTCCAATACTGCTAAAGGAAGGCAGATAGGGAGAAGCTATAGATCCCTCACAGCCCCTCCTTGACAATTAAACCCACCTGGGAATCTTTAATAGACTACTACTTTTTGAAGAGCAAGGATAAAATAGCTCTCCACTCCATTCGGACCAGTGAGCCACTTCAGAATGGACCACAGCAGGGACTAGAAATAATTCATCAGATGTCCTGTGATTCAGGACAGTGGAATGAATTCAACCTCCGAAGAGAAGACCTGTTTGCCAAATGAATGTGTAATTTTATTAAACCCGTACTTCATAAATGTCAACTAAACAATGCTTTCTATTTTATCATCATTCATCAACTGGTGAAAAAGTATATTGCATTTTTAAGCACTAAGTTTTTCCAAGATATTTAGTCCACTGAATGTCACTGTAAATTGTACAGTACCTAGCAACCATGCATACAATCTTCTATTGAGCGACATGTCTCTCCTCAACAGTGTCTGTGTAGCTGATGAGAGAATATAGACTAAATCAGTCCTGTGCAATAGGATAGCGCCTTCATTGCAGTCCTAGGACGAAGAGCAAAGGTAACTTAGCTGCTTACAAGCAGTGAAACAAGTCAAATTGGTGAGGAGCTTTTTAAACTGGATTATTAGTGTTTTGAAAAAAAGAAGGCAGGGAACCATCAACAACAAACTTTTATATACTAAAAATCAAGAAAGGGAACCTGATACAATGCGATTATTTTCACATTTCACAGTGCAGAGCCATAATTAAGCTAAAAATATTGAAGATTTCATTATGTTATACCTGAAGACTTAAAAGTTAGTTTGTACCTTCAAAATACCAACTATACTACAAGGTAAGTTAGGAAACAGTGGGGAAGAGCTAATGTTTCAAGCAGTATTTGTTTCCCTAGCCTTTTATGAAAATACTGTAGTTCAGCGCAGACACCACCAAATGCTCACATCTTACTTAAAAAAGAAATCTATATTTTTTCCACGTGCAGTTTCTCAGGCCTGAATACTTCAAGCACGTTCCAGATATCACGAAACGTGCACTGTCAAAGCACAGCTGCATTTGAAACATTGTGAGGATATATTCTGAGGATGTAACCAGGTTAGCTGTAAAGAGTTTCAGAAAGTCTCTGCTGCTACTAAAATTGATGGGGAACAAAAAACTCCCAAACCCATTTATTGGTTTTGAAGGTACAAGATTCCGATATTTGGCAATAACAGAAGTGGGAGCTGGACTGGGTTCACAAAAGACACTTTTCCACACAAAGTGCAGTTGTGACAATACTAAAAAAATCCTCTTACCAAGGCTGTATAAAATGGGAAGAAGAACAGAATCACTTCCAGAGTGTTTCTTTGCACAAGGACATTTGAATCCAGTACTGATACACACAAGGACTTTATCTGTAAAAGGAGAAGAAAGCACAATGGTGTTTTACTTAATGTTAACATATGAACTATGATCACCGTAAATAACCAGGAGAGAAAGCAAACTTGATTACATGTGAATAATATCTTTTCTGTTAAAAAAAAAAAAAAAAAAAAGAGTATAATCACTCACACACTTACCTCCTCCTCTTAAAAACAAATTTTAGAAAAATTGTTTTTGTGGAATACTGTTAAAGTATTGTTCATATTTACAAAATACTTTGTTTTGTAACAATACAGAATGTCACAATGTGGTATCACTAGCTATCAGACAGAATGTGAAGTCTTACAAAATGTAGATATGAAATATTTATACCAGCATTACAGTTATTCCATCACTGGAATTAAACATAAATTACTACCTACTGAAGTTTTCTATTTGACTGGGGGGGGGGGCGCAGGTGGGGGGAAAAAGATACTAAGTTTCAAAATTCTCTTCTAGGATTACATTCTCATCCTGGAGGCCATCTCCAAGCATGTGGAGGACAAGAGAGTGATCAGGAGTAGTCAGCATGGCTTCACCAAGGGGAAATCATGCTTAACCAATCTGATAGCCTTCTCTGATGGAATGACTGGCTAGGTGGATGAGGGGAGAGCAGTGGATGTTGTCTACCTTGACTTCAGCAAGGCTTTCCACACTGTCTCCCATAACATCCTCATAGACAAGCTCAGGAAGTGTGGGCTAGATGAGTGGACAGTGAGGTGGATTGAGAACTGGCTGAATGGCAGAACTCAGAGGGTTGTGATCAGCGGTGCAGAGTCTAGTTGGAGGCCTGTAGCTAGCGGTGTCCCCCAGGGGTCAGTACTGGCTCCAGTCTTGTTCAACTTCTTCATCAATGACCTGGATGAAGGGACAGAGTGCACTCTCAGCAAGTTTGCTGACGATACAAAACTGGGAGGAGTGGCGGATACACCAGAGGGCTGTGCTGCCATTCAGAGAGACCTGGACAGGCTGGAGAGGTGGGCGGAGAGGAACCTCATGAAGTTCAACAAAAGCAAGTGCAGGGTCCTGCACCTAGGGAGGAATAACCCCCGGCACCAGTACAGGGTGGGGGTTGACCTGCTGCAAAGCAGCTCTGCGGAGAAGGACCTGGGAGTGCTGGTGGACACCAAGTTAAGCATGAGGCAGCAATGTGCCCTTGTGGCCAAGAAGGCCAATGGTATCCTGGGGTGCATCAGGAAGAGTGTTGCCAGCAGGTCGAGGGAGGTGATCCTCCCCCTCTACTCAGCCCTGGTGAGGCCACATCTGGAGTACTGCGTCCAGTTCTGGGCTCCCCAGTACAAGAGGGATGTGGCACTACTGGAGCGAGTCCAGTGGAGGGCTACAAAGATGATTAGGGGACTGGAGCATCTGTCCTATGAGGAAAGGCTGAGAGAGCTGGGCCTGTTTAGCTTGGAGAAGAGAAGGCTGAGAGGAGATCTTATCAGTGTGTACAAGTATCTGAAGGGAGGGTGTTGAGAGGATGGGACCAGACTCTTTTCAGTGGTGCCGAGCGACAGGACGCGAGGTAATGGGCACAAACTGAAACACAGACACTTCCATCTGAACATGAGGAAAAACTTTTTCACTGTGAGGGTGACAGAGCACTGGAACAGGTTGCCCAGAGAGGTTGTGGAGTCTCCTTCTCTGGAGATATTCAGAATCCGCCTGGATGCAATCCTGTGCAATGTGCTCTAGGTGACCCTGCTTGAGCAGGGGGGTTGGACTAGATGATCTCCAGAGGTCCCTTCCAACCTCAGCGATTCTGTGTGATTCTGTGAAAAGTATGCTAAAGTCATTGTAAACAAAGCCTCCAAAAATTGTTTTGAAATAATGTCAGAAGGTGCCTACAGTGGGAAAAAACATTTCAAGAAATACCTCAAATGCAAAACAGAATAGGTGAAGGAGATATTAGGTTTATTTTCTGATTTACAACAGAGCCAGTCCTTTTAGGCTCTGTACAGTACTGATTACCAAAAACTATAGACACTTCAAAAGACTGACATTCTGTAGGCTGATCAAAATCTGTATGGGAGATTTGATGCTATATTTCAGGTAAAATGCTCCCATGAAGTAACCATATTAAGCTGTTCTGAAATGTGGAGGTTTCACAGCCTCTCTCACTCCAAAGTAAGTGTAAAAACATGCCATTTTAATTTAATAGAGAGAAGGTACAACTTACTAGCACATTGGCATTATGCTAGGTAAGACTATCCCACTAGAAGCATAATGAACTTACTGTGAGTTTACAATCAGTGCCGAGCATGTACTTCTGTTGTTTTCCAGACAGCTCTCTGTTGATATGACTGACAACAAAGAGAGAAGCAGGCAGCCTGATGGATGGGCTGACCAGAACGCTGCCCCAAAGTGCTCCATAGAAGACTTCTTTGCCCATTAATAAGGAAAGCTTCACAAGCAGAGCATCTGTTCTGTACGGAAATATGTTTAACACGAGAAAATACATTTTTGTTAATTCAATTTTATATCATAAAATGGCAGTTATAGAGAGAATTATTATTGTAGGTCACAGAATTAGTTAATTTCCTCCTCTCTGCATTACCAGTATTGCACTTGTCACAGAAAGATGGCCAGCATTTGAACATACAAAAAACCTCAATTCTATGTCATTGTGCACACTCACTAAAATAAAGTTGAGATACAGTGTGTTCCTGAATTGGAAATAATTTAAGCTGACTGTCGACTTTGAAAGACAATTTACAGCCTGGAAATTGGAAGATACTCTACATATTCGTACTTAAAAATCAATGGGTTCAATTTTTAAGTCACTGGGTGAACAAGAACATGAGATAAAATGACTCTTTGTCAGAGTTCTTGCACACAGGACTGGTACACTGAAATTAATTTAAAGGCAATCACATTGGAGGAATGGGGGCAGATTCTCTGCTTTGGCAACTCTGTCAGTACTCTGGTATTTTGCTACATATAGAAATTGAAACCTCACATGAGGAATGGAGAAGTAGGAAGAGTGGGGAAGTTCAGTATAGGGCAAAAGGAAAACAGGACTGATGTTCTTTTTCCACCTCCTTATAAAGTAGCCATCAAGCCTTTTTTTCTGCTTCAGTTTTGTGTGCATACACGTATTTAAACATTAGAAGGAAAGAGTGCCTAGGCTGGAGCATGATCTGAACTAGTACTTCTGCCATTTCTAGGGACAGCGGAGATGCATTAGAGCTAGTCCAAAGCGTCAGATTCTGAAAACTCTCAAAAGGAGAGTCTCCTATGGAACAGAGCGGGAAAAAAAAAAAAAAAAAAATCTAAAACATCTTCTGACAACATTTTGGTCTGCCTTTCTTGAATCAAATCATCGCAATAAAGAAACTAAAGAAAGACTTTCTCATTTTTTGTGTATTTCACAAAACAACATTCAAATGATTTTAGTATTCCATCATGAAAGATTTTTATATGGTTAGTTCCTGTCTATGATCCTATTTGTTAAAGGGGAAGTGGGGGGGGGGGGGAAGGGGGGAGTTACAAAGCCAGAAATAGGTAGAGGATTTTGGTTGGCCATGATCTGCAGTTACCATTAATTCATTACTTCAGATTTAGCCGTTTTCAAAATAAGCTGGATTTCCTTAAACTTCCTGTCTTGTTGAAGCCTTTTAGATACAAGGAAAAACAAACAGTAAAAAGAAAAAACTATACACCACCGCTTTTTTTTTTTTAAAAAACAAGTCTCCCTGACAGAAAGCACATACTAAAATTCACCTTTCTACAGCAGACATATGAGAGGTACACACTTGTCCATAGATCCAGTGTCTTGGAATCAGCAACTGAAAGCAATTCATCAATTTGAGAACATCTACAATCTATTCTTAGCCACTCCAGCAACTGACACAATTCTTAAATTTAATGCTCCCCACCCCCTTTTTTAAGGAGGCATTATATGTAAAACTATTTTGTTTATTTACGGTAATCTATGTAGCTTTTTTTTTTTTTAAGAGTACACACAAAACTCAATAAATGCAGAGAAGAGCCAACACATCCAGACTGGAAATAGAGAAGCAAGTACATTATGAACGCAGTGTTCAGCAACTGTTTTAAGCAAAGAAATATCTTGGTCAAACCTACAGTGGTTTAGTTTTACCAGATCTTACAAAACAGTCCTGGTTAATGAAGTAAAAATCATTACATAACTGGGTGCTGAGCTGCTCTTCCCACTACACTTCCTGATCATGACTATATCATACTGAATACCATTTTCACTGCTGCCATGTGCACCCAAAAGCAAAATACTTTTCCCACAAAGATGCTGGAAGGGTTGCCTCTTGCCAGAGTTTCCAGAACATGAGAGTAAACATCTGGTATAGAATGACTGGAAAGATGATAGAATTCAGCTGTTCTCTTTTGTATTATAATATTTAAATTATTTGTCAACAGAGCAGTGGTTTGAGGAGTACAAGTAGCTATTTAGGAGTTTAGAGGAGCTTCTAAACATATTTTTTTCACTCCCTTCTCTCAATACATTTATTTTTAAACTCTTTTTCCTCTTCTCCCCTCTCCTCCTTTGGAAATGGAGACAGAAGGGGGAAGGGGTTTTTCTACTTTAACATTATTCCTTGCACCTTTCAGGGATTCATCATCCTTCCACCTGTAGGAGCCCTTTATGAATCCCTCTCTTTACACAGATGGCCAACAGAAATTTCTTGAGAATTTCCTAGAAGGCTAAAAGAAAGATACATTGTATATTGCTTTAAAATTAACATTAGTTCTCACCTGTCATAAATTTCTGATCCTTCTTCCAATCCAGGCAGCAGTCCAATTACAAAGGCTTGAAGACCAGGTAGGAGAGACTTTTGGAGAGGAAGAAAGTATTTCTCATACAGACCAAGGAGAACAGGCCTCACTGACATTGCTGCATTTGCCAGCAGAGGAAACAAACCAGAGCTTTTTAACAAAAAGACAAGAAAAAGAAATGATTTAGCTAATTAAAATACACTGTGAAACTCAACAAGCTTTTAAAAGAGAAGTTTACCTGTACAAGAATAAGTCCTTGGCAAGCCATTTTGTCCCAATAATTTTAAAGATTATTTCATAGGTTTCTAGTGCCTTTAAATGTACTCCACTAGGCAGTGCTGGATGCAAACACTGAGATAATCTTTTACTGATGATCAGACGTCTTGGCAATAGTGAATACTTCAGGTTACTCTGAAGAGCCTATGAAAGAAAGGAGGTTAGACAGAACAGCTGCAACATAAGAAATGATGTAAAATATGCCTGCATTTCAAAGGTTTCCTACTAGCAAACTGAGAAGAACTAAATAATGCATTCAAGAATTTTCTCTCATAAATGCATTTTGTTATATTAACAGAGCAGAGATCTGCAGTTGAGTTTTCATATCAAATCATTCATGAACAACTTAGAAGGGTCAAGTTTTACTTTCCTTAGAGGCTGGAAATGAAAGTCAAAGGGGGGGGGTACATAGGACAAGTACAGGATATCTCTATCCTATTTATAAGGGAAGCCAGGAAGGGACAAGAAGAATGTCTTTGCTTTTAAGGACTGGAAATAAAGAAAGAATTTAATCACTAACTTTCCCTGTAAGTTTTTATTTTACCTATAGCTGAAGTAAACAAATAACCCTCTCCTCCAAAGCAGACATGATTAGATGGGACTACGATATCTTAGAAGTTACTTGTAATTCTGTGTGGCTATATTCAATACACTTTCTTAACTGTGGCCACTGTACTGATGCATAAGGTCTTTAGAACAGGAACTAATTTAGTATTGCAGGCAGGCCAAGTCCCTGGAAAAACAAACTGTACAGCCTTTTCCTTTGAACTACGCATGCAGTTCAGCAGGGCAGTTAAATATTTCTCTTCAATTCAAAAACAGACTATTACAGAAAGAGGTTGCAAGTAAATGCCACTTCATCCTTTGATCACTGTCTGCTAGCGCAAACAAGCGTTTCACGGTAGAGTGACATTTGGGATGTCTTCAGGATTAGGCAAATTCTTGCCTCCCTCAAAGATTAAATAGTGTTTTTATTCTACATAATGCTTCTAAACTGTAAGTTTCTTCTCTTACGCCTGAAAAAGGTTTAAGCTCTCAATCATCTGTGAAATGAAGAAACTATTATGCCTTCACAAGGGCACAATATGGAAAAGCACTGAAAAAGTTAACTAACCCCATCCCTGCTCTGTTTCAATAAAAAAACCAGACACAGCAATGATCACAGCATTTAGTTGAATGCCAAATTCCGAATACTCTTGTCAACAGTAGGAGATAAGAACCATCACAATTCAAAGGTGTGTGCAACTTGTCATTTAAAACTTTTCAGTCTGTGGGCATGAGAAGCTTGAATCTGGGAGACTATCATTTCTTGCTTCTCCTACTTGCTGCTCTGTTTAAGCTCAGTGACCAGCCTTTAGTAAGGAGGCTTTAGTAAATAAACTTCACTCAAGAAGAAACAGGTTGCAAGTTCATAACAACAGTGAATAGAAATGTTACACCATTCTGAAATACTACAGGAGCAGAGATGGCATTTAGAACCAATTAATTTCCCTTCCTTCCCCCCACCCTCACTATGAGCATGAGATCTGTATTTTAAAAGGTGTTAAAATAATTGAATCCAAGAACACAGCATTCCATGTATGAAACTAAATCAGGTTATATTTATGGAGTTATCTTTATATTTGAGAGGTTTACAAAGTCTGTAGTACTTTGAAGACTGCTTGAAAGCTGGATTTTGCAACGTTCTGTTTATGTTGGTTGGTATATATTTATCTACACCCTTCGCATATATACAAAAACATGCCAGCTTTAAATATTTTTTCCTGGATCTTAAGATCAAGCAAATATCATCTTAATATTCTATCAGTTAAACTTTAAATATCAACTAGCTGAAAAACAAAAACACTCACTGTTTATTACACAAAGAACAATCCGATCTATTACAGAAATAATGTCATCTCATATGAAGTGTCTCACTTGACTTATTTCAATTCCTAAAGATGTAAAGTAAATCTCCACCAGAAAATGAGAACTCTCCCTCCCCAAACATTAGGGATAGATATGCAAAACATCTAGGCAGAAAAGGGGAAAAAAAATACCCCAGCCACTTCAAGAGTTGAATAGTGGATATTCAGGGATAACCCAGTGTTAAGTATTTCTCCTGAGTAACACTGAAAACTGCATATGTCCAAATTTCAGGGGATAAGAATAACTTAGGAAAAGACCACATTTTCATGTATATGCTAACTACACTGTTTCTCCTAGAGAATCAGAAGACATCTCTGTACAATAAGTAAGATTTGAAGAGACTTATTGTGATCCTCATACATAAAAAAAGGGTAGTTTCAACTGTTCCAGCCCATCCATCAGAAGGATTCTTAGATGAAACTACCTTTCCAAAAGCATCTAACACATGATTTCTGACTTGGGTTGAGGACAAGCCCAGATGGACAGAAGCTATAACTCTTCTCAGGAGCTGATTCCTGGTTAACAACTTTCTCTGATCTTCCAGCAGATGCAAAAGATTTTAATCCACATTGCAAAATCTTAGAAAAATGTGGTTGCACCAATAACCACTCCATCAAAGAGGTGATCTGACTTGCACTTCACCGAAAGGTTCAGATTCTTAATAGCTTCCCCAGAACCGCAGGGCTCAGATTTAATTTTTTAAAATTTGAAAGCAAAAGACATTAATTAGTTCATAGATCTAGAACTATTTATTAAAATAAGAGTGATAATATACATACTTCAAAATGTTAATCAACTTCTGTGAGCAGACAGGAAAACTAAAAAACTTGATTTTTTACACATTTTGAGCTCCTACAACTCAAAACACAATCAATTCTGTCTGTGACATCTAGGATTGCCAAAATGGCGTTATAATTTCAACTGTTACAGGCAGTTAAGTGTTGTGATAGCAAGCCTGGTATCTTTGGTGCTGTACAAAGACAAAGACCTCATCCCAAACAATTGCTTCCCCCCTCGGAATCCAGTGCTAATGGCAGCAGAGGGACACCTCTCCTCACAGGTCTAGGAATCTCTATTATTCACCTGTTCTTTCGATTTGAGGGAGCTTAATTTGACTCTGTTTTCAGTTACCTACGGGCTGAAAGCCCACCCATGATTTACTTTTTCTCCTCTCCTCCAGTTGCTTTCCACATGAACAGTTATGACAGCAGAAACGTTAAATACTACAGGAACAACCAGTATGAGTAGGCTTGAGAAGTCTGAACTGGCAGCAAGTGCTCTATGCTTAATATGTCACCACAGCGTTTAGTTCTCACAGATCAATGAGAGATCAACAATCCTACAGAGCCCAGAAGTATTATTGGCTTTTACCATGAAGACTTTAATCATTAAATCAGGAGAAAAAAAAGAGACACTTGCAAAATAATGACTTGTGTCCACATGCATATCCAGTTCTCAACTTTTTAAGTAAGTGTATCCTGTAGTCAGCAATGAAGAAAAAACATCATACATGCTAAACATTCTCTAATGTACAAGCATGCTCACAGTTTCTTTGAACATGACTTATAAAGGGTAGAAAGGGAAGACTGTCAATAGCAATATATACATGTGGCTCAAACCAAAAAACAAACAGGCATGCACACACAAAGGAATATTTGTGTTTCCACAGTTAGTGGTTTATAATCTGAATTTTTTGCGTAGATGTCTCAAAAGACTGAATACATGCAGTATGATTAACTGTAGCAAAATACTAATAGTAAATCCAAACAACAACAGGGATTGCATACACAAAAACTATATACACAAAAATGCAAATGAAAACACCTGAAACAAACTGAAGAAAAACAGTATTTTGGTCTTCACCCAAAAAATTCAATTAAGTTTCACCAGAAAGTTTCCTTCATGTTCTTCAAGGAGATATCCAAAAATTTTTTTTCTATTACAATTTATTTATTGCTGGCTTTCCTAAGAAATTCTCGCTCCCTGCATCAACAGTTTAAGAGTTACTTAATGAGTTAAACTTTAAGAGAAGGATGGGTACTGAATCATTTTACAATGTAGCAGGTTTGAAAATCATACCTAGCTAATGAGAAGCTCATTTTTCTCAACTTCCCTGACCAGAAACCCTTCTCACCTAACTCTACTCCTCCTTTTTCAGCAGGGCAACACACACAGAAAATGCATGCTTCACACTACAGCCATAAGTCTACAAACAGCCTAGACTTACTTAATCCTGAGAGCTAGCAGAACCTCCTATATTTAGTGGACAAAGTTAGAGACACTTATGTGTGAGTTTAGGTACTTATATTTAGTGATCAGCTTGCTTAAAAAAAAAAAAAAAACTTTAATGAATATATTGTTCTGCTTCTCAAACGTAAGGCATTGTCTGTAAAATAAACATTTTTCTTCTATAAATAATAGAAGAATACTGTATAGGCAAGGCATGCTTCTTCTGTCATGCTTGAAAACAGTATTCTGAACAAGTATTGAATTTAACTTTAAGAAAGTCTACGCTGCTTTATAGAACCATCAGAGATCAGTTTGATCAATTTGCAAAGATTAAAAAAAGAAAAAGGGTAAATCAAGTAAATATTTGTATTTACATAATCAGAATTCCAGAAAAAAAATGCAGTGTGCCCATCAATTTATAAAACTACTTTCAGCTAGGAATTACTGTAATTCTTGTTTTAGACAACAGTGGTTGTGGGGTGAGAGGGGAGGAGAGCCTACGATTCATTTTCCTCTGAGGAACGAGTATGAAAGAAATCTTAAACAAAGGTCCAGCTTCCATAAAACCAGCAGCATGAAGTTCAAAGATGGCAGTGAGGAAACCAAACTGGAGCTGGAGTTATATTAAAGTTAACAGCTGAAACTACTAAAGTATGAATTATGCATAGAAACAAACCCACTCCTGGTTTTATCATTATAATATCTCTCCAGTTCTGCACACTGCATTTATGCATTGTGTGTGGTGATGTTCCATAAAGCAATTAGAAGGCAAAGCCTCCCTTCTCCTCAAAGATATAAGGCTTGTCTGCAACAGACAGCAAGTGGTGCTTGTGTCTGTAACTCAGCAAATACTCTTCACAAAGACATGGTGGTCAGTAACCCTCATACAAAATAACTGGTGTAATTAACAGCTATGCTCATAAAATCTGTATTTTAGGATTTAGGTTGATATTATATTAAACTTCAAGCTTTTGATGGAAGAAAAGCCTATGGAAACAAAAAAGTAACATTCTTATTTTCTACTGAAAGTCAAAAAAAAAAAAAAAAGCCTTGAAATTGAAGACCGAAGACTAAAAATTAGTATTTCAAGGAATGAGAAATTTTCTATTTACACACTTGTGTTATATCCAAGGACAAAAAGCAATTTAAGCATGCTTTTTTAGAGCAAATGTTGCTATCATTACTGAGCAACAGTCAACCATGCTGTAAGCATGAAACAAATCCTTCTATAGTAACTAATTTTCAAAGCTCATAATATTTTGTTTTCACAGCGAACAGTAATTATAAGTGAACATCCTGCTTGGAAAAGAAGCATTGGTCTGCTTTGCCAGCAGATCTCAAGGTAACTGAGAGTCATTACTGAAGCCTCCGTGGAAGCTCCATGCCAATGATATCCAACAACTGTTAAAAACAGCTTATGTAGATTTCTATCAATATTCATGACAAAATTCTGTCCATTATTCTTGTCAAACAGATGCAGTCTTCTTGATATATGTGAATTAACTGTGCAAACAGGGGAATTTAAACACTCACTCTCCAAAATCCAGTAAGATTTTGTGCTCTTATGTAAATCAGTAAGTTTTAGAGACTGCTCTGAAAACCTCCTTTGGTAACTTCCTTACAAAAAGCAGTCTGTAGAATGCAGTGTTTACTATTGCTCAGCACGTCCCTTGGCAAACAGTGGCACTTACCTATTGTTTGCTTGCACCCGGACATTTAAAACGCCTAGAAAAAATATATGCCTGTGATCTGGATTAAAAGCACTCAGACAAACCACGCAATTGGATTTTCATAACTTCAGGCAATTAAGAGGCTTTCAAAATACTCTGAAGTCCCCCCTATATGAATGCTTTTATACGCATTTTACGTACTCTGAATTCGTACTCTGAATAAAAGAGCTAGAAGCTTTTGGATGTGAAAGTTGTGTTGAAAGCATCTGTTTCACTGACAAGCCCACGTATGCTGAACTACCACCTATTTCTAAGTTTAAAAAGCAGGAAAACCCCCCCAGCAATTTCTTCTACCAAAAGTGACTCTGCAGAGTTGTATCCTATTCCAACATTAAAACAAGCCAGCAAAATCTGCAATAGCACAATCACATTTGGGCACAAAGACTACTGAAAAGGATTACTGAATTTTGGATGCAGCAATCTGTACTGAACATCTGAAAACCTTAGGCACAACACAGTATTTTCCAAACAGTGAATAAATGCAGGTTTGTGAAAAAAATACAAACAGTTTGAAGCTGTATCTAGACAGTATTAAGAAGTGAATAATTCTATTTCTTGAAGCACGGAGCAGCCTAAGCAGGCTGCAGCTACCAAATGAATGGTTTACACTAATTAGCACTAAGACTCAACAGAAGTGAAGGAGAGAAACAGATTCACAACTGGAATATGAGTAAGTTTCATAGCAAAGCTGAAACCCCTCTTTAAACATTAATATCCATATTTATCTTCTCTTTAAGGCCACCTGTTCCCTTATGTCCATTTATATCCTTCTCTCATTTAAAACCACTTATAAACATTACTTTCTACTGTTTCCCCTTCACTGTGATGATGCATAACACACACACTACACAAATTAGCATACTGTAGCATAAGTTAGCAACTTCTGTTGACTTTAGCTTTTGTAGGAACCAAGTGTGAGCATGAGTGAAGGATGGAGAGATGCTGCTTTTTCTAAAAAGTCCATTCAGGACACTACAGAGGAGAGTCATCTCACCTAACTTTAGAGGTCTAGCTCAGCTGAAAACATGGGCAAGTTTTACTGTTTCACCTCAGGCTCCCTATGAAGTCAACGAGTGATATATGTAATCCTAGGACAGGATTCATCTGATCTACTTTAAATGTCTGCTCTAGGATGAGGTGAGTCACAAAAAACCCTCATGTCTTTTTTCCTGCCTAGAAGGGATTGCAGGTGAAGCTGCCTACACTGAAGACATCTAAAGTTAGATAAGACTCATCTCCCTTAAGTGACAAAGCAATCTTTTTAGATCTACAAACTGACCACAGTTTGTCTATCATTCAGATTAAAATTAAACAGTTTCTCTGTTGCTTGTGTGGTTCTAAAGCCACAATGAAACAGATGTTTGTTTTGTTTTACTGTGGCTTTTACAACTATGGAAGCAACAGAGGAACTAGGAAAACAGAACCTTCAGTTTAACCTTAGGGGCCGAGTAGTAATAGAAAGACATAGTAGAGCTGTCTCTTTTCCCCAGAAGTAACAGCTGCAAGAGATCTAAAACCACTTGCATCAGCAAAGGCTAAAGGGTTGAGTTGCCTCACAGTAGCCAAAAACCTGAAGGTTGAATCTGGATCGGCTACCTTTACTCTTTTTCCCCTCACCTATAAACAGGGAAAGCCCACACTGTTTCTTCCAGTCCTTGTACTGAAAGGGTAAATCAGTATATTTCTATGGAAATAGGTTTATATGCATGTGTTAACTTGTGAGACTCAGTATTGCAAAGCATTGGTGAAGCCTGCCTGTAAGAGCAAAAGCCTGAGAAAATACTACAAGCATATAAACAAGAACACCCACAATTAAAGAGAACAGTACATAAATCCTGAGGAAGCATATGCTTAAGAGATCTCTTCTAGGCTTCTGCCATGCTACTCCAGAAACATGAAAAGTCCATTCCAAACTCCTCGGCTTTCTCTTCCTCTTCTCTCTCTCCCTCCCCCTTTTTCAGCATTTTCACACTTGCTTAGTAATAGGCATCATTACACACCAGTTACTGACACCCAGCTTTCTGAATATAATCGTGCGTGGTGTTAAAAATACATTCTAAACAACATATTTTATCACTGAGATATTGTTGATCTCCTCCCTCCTACCCATTCTCTCTCTGCTCTTTCATTTATTCTCAGATTACAAAAACTACCTGTAGCAGAAATTAGGCTCATGTTAGCAAAATACTGGAAACAAAGAGAACTCAACAACAATGTTTATGTTTTAGGGTGTAAGAGACCAGGTAATCAGAGGAGTTAAGAGCCTAGCTATTGCCAACTTATTTCACAGTCTTCCTGTTTGTGGAATATTCCTTCTGAATTATCTGGTATCACCCTTATTTTCAGATAACAGACAGAAGCAGATGAACACAGGGGATGATTTGTTCTTATGCTTCTAAGAAGATTAAGTCCATAAAATACCACAGCAGATGGACTGATGTAACAGCTAAAAGCTTTTTTGCTTTGTTTCTACTACACTGCTACATATTTTGGCAGCTCCATATCTGGATGAGAGTTTCAGATAGACATTAATCAGTCACAGTGCATAGCTCTAGGTCAAGATTAAAAAAGTTAATAAGATAAAAGCCTACTTGCCATAGGTGAGTATCATCTCACTCTCAAATGGAAAAATAAGAAAGAATTAAAGAAGCAATCTGAAGACCTCAAATTATTCTTATGGCCCTCAAGATGTGCCTATCAGCAGGGATTAGGGAGAAACAACGAAGGCAGAAACTTGTAACTCCTACTGCCACAGCAATATCCAGCTTCTCTCCTCTGAAGAGAACAAAACATGGCTGTCCTTAGAAGAAAGCCTCAGTTTGCATTCTCCTTCTCATGGAAAACTCTGGAAAAATTAAGGTTTAGCAACCACATCAAAGGCATGCAAGATGTCTATCTGGTAACAACAGATATTTTCTTATGAATCCTGTAAGAGTTCTCTCCTCCCATCCTATTTCCTGGATGGCTATAACTACTCTTGCCCCATGCATGCTCAGGAAGAGCTTTAAATTAAAAGAGACTGAATGGGAGACAAACAATGTACACCCCGTTTCTTGAGCAAGAGGAGAGGACACACTTCCCAGAAAGGAAAAGACTTATCCAGGAAAACACCTATTGCAGCCCTGGCTGATGGAACCATAATGCACACATTTATAATATAGGTGTAATCAGCTGTATTCTATATGGGCAAGAGCTGCCCTGGAATACAAAACACACCACCATCAGCAAATCACTTATTTCCCCAAATACAAGGGTATGGTCAAGTAAACATAAGCTTTTAATGCAAATTTTGACTCAGATACTGCATTAAAACTTGTGACTTTTTATTCTTTATAAAGACTTATTTAGCTGCTTTAGACTGAGTTCAACTAGCAACCTGAGGTTTTTGTTCCTTAAAAGAATAAAAGTCAGATTTAATCTGTATAAAGGAAACAAACACCATTTGAAGAAAAGTTCTGTTGGTTTTACCAGAATTTCTCACATTCATACGAAAGGCACTGATTTAGCTACTTCCTTACCCTTCCTTTACTAGCTGGTATTTTTTTCTCTTCTGCACTATTTGAGTGATTTTTCACCTGTGCCAAGTACTGTAATTTACAGAAAAGTTAATAAAAATACAAAAATAAATAAATGAAAATATATTTCTGTGATACAGTACCTTATTGAGTTTGCCAAGGGAAGATATAAGATCTGCCCATTCACTTGATGATTCAAAGTTTCTCAAAGCTTTCTCAATTGCTGAAGAATAATTTCTGTATCTGTAATCACCAGATAACTCCTGTTCTTCTGGATCCATCTTAGGTTCTCATAGCAAGGTGAAATTTCCTGGTAAACTAAGACATGCACACAGTTATGAAGAAATAATGCATATTTAAGTTCCGACCTACCTAAATTATTACAAGATTGCAATATATGTGAAGAAACGCTAAAGGATCACAATGAACAAGTCATTTGATCAAATTTCAAAATGGAGTTAAAAATAGTTTTACAGGCATGACTCCAATTCCACACTGCCTGTTTTGTGGTTTGGTAGTCACATTCTCCTATTTATGAAACATGTTTTTTCTTCCATGCATGTGGATCTCACACACAGTAACAGGGGAAAGGAAGCTATAAGGTCTCATTATCAACAGTCAAAGGCTGACAACGACTTAGGGAGGAGAAGTAAATACTTTTCATAACCTTTCAAATCACTGTACAGATGAAAAATTATCTGTAACAGTAGAATTGGAAACATTTCATATCAAAGCACAACTTTTCAGAGAAATCCCATTAAAAGGCCTCTCAGCCCATAGAAGAAGGAGCTCTCAGAAGTCTGCATCTCTACCTGTCAAGCAGATGCTTGAATTGTTTTCTTCCTTTATTTCACCAAAAGTATCACTACTTCTTACAGATGAAAGCCCAAGTATAACAGACCTGATTTTCTCATAGTCTGCAATGCATTTAAATAAAAAAAGAACACCCAACATTTAAACTGTTTTAGAGCAATAGGAAACAGGCCTGGTTGTGTTTTAAGTACTGGAAATCATGCCTGCACTCCTATGCTAGCTATGACACTAGTTCTCCCCTGAGCAAATATCAAAACATTCCTCTAGACAGATGCACAGATTTATGAACTCCGAGTTTATGGCAACTTGCGCTGCATCACTGAGACAGAAACAAAGTTCAATCCTATAACATTAACATTTTAGAATGTTGCTAAAAGAGATCTGTTTTTGCATTTTGTTTCCTACCATTAGCACACAAAAATAAGTCTAAGCATTCTTCCTTATACGCATGCAAAGAAGCATTTTTAAAAGGAGCTCATCTCTCATACTAAAAAAACAAACAAAAAAATCCCATCAACTGAATAATTTTATATCCTCCATTAACTTTAATAAGCAACAATAATTATATCAGTACAAGATTTTAGTAGCAAATTATCAGAAACAGGAAAATGCTGGATGCAGCCCAAAAAGGGGAATGAATTTAAAGGCAGCTTAAGCCATCTCTGCATTCCCTGATTGCAGAAATCAGTCATTGCTGATATAACCACTGGATGTTGTCCAGCCTATATCCAGCCCGTGAAGAAAAGTGTATTGATTAAAAAAAGCAACCTAGCCCTGATGGCATTGTATGCATTGCTTTTTTTTTTTTTTTTTTTGGAGCCACAGTAAATTTCAAAACCTTCTGTTCTCACCAAGATGTATGCAGCACCTCATAGCACAGAGAGTAAAAAACAAACAAAAAGGTGGCACTAGCTTGCAGAATAGACCATTCACCTGAGATATAGATACCCTTGCTCCAGTAAACTTAAAAAAGCCAACCCTCCTGTTTGCTTAACAAAGTGGCAAACTTGCAACATACTGTCAGCGAAATAACTAGCAATCCAATATAAATATCGCCCCGAAGCAGGCAGAACAAGAAACTGAACTCTATTTCCCTTATCTCACATGAGGACCTCAATCATTGGACTATTCGACTGTATTCATTACCCTTAGATCAATGCACGAGCTAGGAAGTATCCTAATAGCTCTCTGCCAGGTCAAGAGCGTTGCCATTTTCTTAAGAGATTTGTCCAGATCATTTAGACTCAGTTAGGTGCTTTGCTAACAGAGCACAACAAACTTTTTCATTTGTAAATGAAGTATATCTGTGTGAATCCACTTAGACAACAGGAAGCAATTAAACTACCAACAGCACCTAGTTGCTCTAAATATTCTATGAAAATCATATTCTAAAGCATTCTCACGGCATTAAAACCTGATCTGCTTGAGTAAAATCTAATTAGATTCCTGGGGGTAAATTTTCATTATCTGAGAAGTACATCCCCTGTTTTTGTTTTTGCTCTCGCAGGAAAACAAAACAAAACAATGTACCATTCAAGAAAACAAAATCTAATAAAATTTCAATTGAAAGAAAATAGTTTGACTGATTCAGTTCTTAAGATGCTTAAGACACTTCCTTTGGACTTTGTCGTGAAAAGATGGGTGAATAGTGGTTTCTCATACAGAAGAGCTGTGATGGATTTTAATGGTTTAGGCACACGAACATCAATACACATTATGCGGCTAGATGTCAGCAAGTTTTGAAAAATCTAATAATTAAAATACAGTTAACAGATCATATTTGTGCCTATACACAAAGGCACGATTAAAAAAAAAAATAGCCATTTGCCAGTGACCTTCAGAAGCCTCTTCCAACGCCTAGATCACAAACTTCGTTAGTAAATTGAGACATTAATAGTTACGCATCAACCTCCAGCAGCGCTTGAGGACAGGTTAGCGAGACACGGATGTTTTGCTGCCGACCACGAGAGACGTCGCCTTTCCCTGCTGCTACGCCCATCGCAGGTAACCCCCCGCCCCCGCTTGCTGCTGCTCTCGCCACAGCCCGCAGACAGGCGACGGCTGCGCTCCTCCTCTCCCCCCCCCCGGGGCGAAGCGCCGCCGGGGGCTGCCCCGCACTAGCCGCCTCACGACGAGGCCCCGCCGCGGCTTTGTCACGGCCCCTTTCCAGGCTCGCCTGCAGCACGGGCTGCTCAAGGGGCGGCGACAACACGGGTTTCCCGAGCGCCGCTGACCGCGGCCCCTGCAGCCCCCCCTCCTCCCGCTCGCTGGGGGCCCCCAACGGCCGCAGGCGGGTAATGGCCGCAGGCGGGTGACGCCCCAGATGCCCGCGCGTGCCCCCCCCGCGGCCGGCAGCGCAGTCCCCCTCCCCGCCACCCGCATACCCGGGAAGGGCCCCGCGGACCTCCCGCGGCGGCGGCGGCGGCTCCTCGGCGGTGCGGGCGCGGCACCGGCGGCGGCTCCGCGGCGACGTGTCCCGGCGCGGGGCGGGGAGGCTCCCCGCAGTCGCTATGGCAACAGGAGGGCGCAGAACGCCCCTCCCGCTCCGCCACGGCCGCGCCGCAGTCGGCGGCCGGGCGATACCATTGGCATAGCACGGGAGGGGGGAGAGAGCCTAGACAACAAGGGAGGAGGGCACCGGGTGTTCCCGCGCTACGGCGACCCCTGTCGTCTTCCTGCGTTGCCGAGGCATGGGGAGAAGCTGCCCGCGCCGGTGAGCGCTGCAGCCCTCAGGGGGTTATCGCGGGGCAATGGTACAGCCCAACGGCTTGGCCGGGCGCTGAGCGCCCCCTGGCGGCGGCGGCGCGGGGGGGCCGGACCTCCGCCAGGCCCCGGCCCGGCCCGGCCCGACCAGCCCGGGTGGCCCCCGCTACGGGCCGGGGGCGACTGGAGCGTCCGGGCCTTCGCGGGGCCCCGCCGCGCCAGGCGACGCTTCGCAGCGTCCCAGCCGTATGCTGGGGAAGCGGCTTCCCTCTTTACTGCTCCCCACAGGGAACCTCGGCTCTTTGCTGGAGCCTCAGCACCACCTCTGTAGAGCTTCCAAAGTTGCTAAAATCAAGCCACTTTCAGAACGACAGACTACCAGGAGGAATCGGCAGCAATATGGGGATTAACGTGGGCAGGGTCTGGCAATGAACCTTCCGTCGTGACCCCTTAACTGCTATCTCCGTTCCTGATAGCACTAATGCTTCCGAGGCATCCTATCAGCTGCCACATTTCTGTGCGTCCTTGTGCATAAGGCCCTTTTTTTCCTGCTCATCCTGGCAAAGCAAATTTCAGTATTGCCATTATACTGAAGTTAGTAAAGGCATATTTAACTATTTTCCTTTTGTTCCAACTGGTTTTAGGCAAGAAGTACTTTGTAATTGACAAATTTTGTAACTGGCAAATTAGTCTAAAAATTTTGTAGACACAGCTTTCACAGAGTTTAAATTGTCAAATTTAAAAAACGCTCAGGTCAAATATAAGAAGCCCTCAGTTTTCTTTTCTAAAGGCTTAAAAGAAAGTTAATGATATGCTAAACTTTTAGTACTCTCATGGGGGAAAAGAAACTAGCAAAATACCCATGAAAAAGTAAAATACCTTATCTTGCCAGACAATTTATATACTGTGGAAACACAAAATATGTCTTGAAGTAGAGAGGTTTATTAATTTACATAACCTCAGCTTTTTAATTTCTTTTTCTGTTGCTTGCATGCAGCTCTGGTAGTTCAAAGTGGCTGAAAAAGTCAAAGAAAATCCACTTGTTTGATTACTCAAAATGAGAGACTAGAATGTGGCTTTTGAAGTTACGATGGATACTGTTTCAGCAATGATCTTCAATAAATTTTATGTTAATATACTCTCTTATTCTCTTGAGATCACCTGTCTTTTCCCTTCCTAGCCAGATTTTAGTAGTATAATTTGTCATGTTGTTCTTCTAGCAAATAAAAGCTACTGTTAATGGCAGTTAGGCTGCCTTATGCACACCTCAGAAAAATGGAAACAAGATGTGAAGCCAAGAAGACTTCCACATGTCCTTTCACCCTCCAATTGTGTACATCGTTGTCACTCCAGAGCTGGAGAAGGTACCAAAAAAACCCAGTACTGGCCTAACTTCACCAAATATTACTTACTATAAAATCCTAGCAATTATTCACAAGCTTTTATATAGCCCATGTGGCTATTGCACATTCCATCCATTTGGGAAGTCAGCGTCTGCCTGAGGTCAGCATGCACACATAAAATGTTGCATAACTCCAGAGAAATGTGTGACACGTGTGGAATTTGTGTGACAAAACATGAAAACATTTTGCAGTAGTTTACAACATTATTTACCGATCTGTCTTAGTCATAAAAGTCAAAGCCAAATCTTCATAAATGGGGTGGAATTAGAGCATAGATGCAATCAGGGTCTTAAGTTTCAGTTGGGGCTCCCTCCTAATGCAACACCTGTTGAACAGTTAAGTATAATGTTTCCCCTTGTTTAGACATGAAAATAAATATATTCAGTACCATGGCCATGACCTTAGCTTATATTTTAAACTGCACTGTCATCAATTTAAAGTTTAAATTTCTAAATTTTAGTTTTGTGTAACTTCCAAAAAGAGCAAAGAACTCAGATTCTTGATGTTGTCTTTAACAAATGATGTGCATGTCCTAAAATATAGCATGTTGCTTAAAATATTTTTTTAATTAACCTCTGAGGGTTTGCTCTCTTTTTAAAGGTTTTCTCTTGCAAAGTTTTTATTATTTGACTGCACCAGTTGTGTATGGATGCATAACTATATTCATCTTGTTATGATTTCCACCTAACTTTTCAATCCATTTGCCAATTTTACAACAAGACAGAGGTCTTCTAGAATTTCAAAGAAATAGGTAGTCAGGAAGAAGAGACAGATCCTACTAGTCTCCCACTGAGGGAACAGTGGCAGCATCACATCAGTTGATAGCAGGCACTGGAGACTCTCCTGGTGGGAGAGACCACAGAAGTGCTCAAACTGTTGGTAAGCTTTGTTCAAAGCGTGCACCCAAACCAACCAACCTCCAGCCCAATCAGCTTGCTTAGCTCTGGTGCTCATGAATCTGCTGCTTAATAAATCATTTAAAAAATAACTGAGAATGTTGGGTTTTGCATCAGAAGTTAGGCTAATTCAAAGCATACATATCATACTAAGCATTTGGGACTTCGTGTCAGGAAAGTAACCCCATTTATTACATGCACCACTGCAGCACTGCCAGGATTCCAAGGGCGTCCTGGCCCTTGGAATTGGATCAAGTAGTAGATTTATTTATGAAGTTACCTCTGGAGATGGCCTGGCTACTTTACAGTCTAATGAATGTTCACATCACCTTTCATATGATGTTGATATAAATGTGTTTGTTTCATACTGGAAAAGTCCATTTTATCTACTACAATGGTATATCACTTGTCAGATTTCTTTAGAAATATCCCTCCTGATTTCCAGTGCTAAATTTCTACCATGAAACTGTACAGCATTTATATTATTTACTGAGGGATGTTTAACAAGTTGCTTGCTTTCTGTATTTCATCTCCCTCAAGAGTCTAAAACAACACGTATACAAATAAAACCAGAGCCACTACTGCTATATGTTCCCTAAATACTGTACAACTCCAAGCAAACAAAACAGATGATGCCCATCAATTGGTTCAGGGTATCTGCGTATGTGGGTACCTACCTGAAAATAGCCAGGATAAGATTTTAAGAGTGGTGAGTAACCACCACTCTAGTCAAGATCAGTGGGGTCCAAAGAAAAGATAACAAAATTCCAAAGTGGGAAACGTGAAGTTTCATTTGGGTACTATTCCTTCAGGTATATAAGTGCTATGAATAGCTAACCTTGTGAAGTCGTTTGTAGACAATAAAAATTGGCCTCCAAGCCTAGGACTTTGTCCATCTGGCAGTTTCATTTACTGTCAGCTCCAAGATGAAGTACAGTCTTTCCAGAATAAAAAGGAAAACTGAAAAAATTCCAGTGTAAAATATCATCATTTCTCCTACTGTTTTTTCATTGTTTGAGATTAAAAGCTAAAAAAAAAAAATTATGCTGATGTGAGATTGGAGTTTCAATTATATTCTGCATTTAAATGTTTCAAGTAATACTTGAGTAGCACATATTATCTAATTTTCTTAACACATTTTTAAAGTGAGAGGAACTCCACAGCATTAGAAGTCAGGACACTGCCTGTATGTTGGGTCATACTACTGTCAGTGTTGGGTTCAATTAAAATTATCTATGGATGTAAATAAATTCTCAGTGTTCTTGTCATCTTCATTATTTATGTAGGAAAACAATGAAATAGAAGATTTAAGGAAAAAAAGTTGTTAATTTATCTATATTTTCTTCATATTTTAGTTAAGTTGACCTCAGACCCTGTAGGCATTTGTGCAGTGCAGTTTTAAAAAATGAATGCACTGCACTACACTGTGCCGTACTCTTTACTGTTGGAACCATATGGCTACAAAAGCGTGGTCCACACTACAGTTGTCAGCATTGCAGGGGACCCAGACAGAAATCATCTGGCTCCAATCCACCTTAAACGCTGGAAGTTTTAGAGCAGACCAGTTGCCTTACTGCTTGCTCCCATACATTTCGATCACTGGCCTTCCAAAGCAAAGCTTGGCGGAACAGCACACTCAGACCTCTGTACTTCTCCTTCAGAAAGCCCCAGAAGCCTTGCACGCTGTTTGTATCCAAACGATGCAGAAGCAGATACAGCTTCCATTCCCAAACTTTTGCTGCTGATGCCTGACCACATCCTGCACAAGCTACGGCATCCCAAAGAAACGGCCTCCACTGAGCTCTCACAATTGTGAATGCAGTTCCTGTATTGTCTCATGTCACCACAGTTACTGCATTGCCAGACATTCTCTTTGGCTAATAAATTCCAAAGTAAAAATGGTAGTGCCACCCTCTATAAAGAAAGGCAGTAAATCATGTGTAAAGGTTTTCCACACTAGAACAGACTGTTATTACTTCATCTCTTTTCTAACCCTTAAACTTTATACAATACTCATTCTGCAAGTGTGCTGGAATCTGAAAGCAACAAAACACTTTAGACATAATGGACATGGGAGAGGAGCAAGGAGGCAGCTTTAAAAACAAACCAAACCATATGGCTGAACAATGTAAGCCCTGTCCTGAGATCCAGCCTGCCTGCCATGCACTCTGTACAGCCTGTTCTCTACCTTCTGCTCTCAGCAAACAGCCTTCCCCTGGAAGTGTGCCATGCACAGTCCCAGCGTCCATCACAGGGGGATCTGCTTCTCTCGCATAAGCTCCTTCCTGATTCTGACTGGCCCTGTGAACAGCCACTATTTTCTGTGTCTTCTCAATTATCTGACACATCTACTCTCATCTCCTGCTGCTGAGGTTACATCCACACAGCTGCTTCTCCTTCTTCTAGTACTGCATCATTCAACTACAAAGGTTGTGTAGAGATCTGTCCCCTGTTCCTCCTTCTGTCATCTGAAAAACCTGTCTCTATTATCACCAACTGCACCATGAGAAATGACATCTCTGAATTTGATGGTGACTGCTTAGCCATCATCTTCCACTTTTTTTCCTTTCCCTAAACAGCTTAAGTAGATTTAACAGAGAACAAGCACTGTGGAAAGGCTCAATACAAGAGTTTGAAAAATATCTTTCGTACAACTTTCAAACACATAATTCGCTTCTCTTGAATGCAAAAAACAGTTCTTGAGTTAGACTTAAGAGCTTTATAGAACATAGGGGATACTTTGAAACTGATTTGTATTTGATGATGGATACTATCCAGCTACATTAAATTTACCTGGGACTCTTACAGTCTGATCTGTGCCCCTGTGAAAGTCTAGATTGGGGTTCGGTTGGAAAGTTTGTACATCCCAACTAGAAGGGCACAGAGCTTTTGAAACTTAATGATTCAAACAGTGTTTCAAATATGAAGAACTAGGTTTGATTTTCCACTATTGGATTACATCTTTTAAAATTGTATACAAACTATTACTAAAATAAAACAGCCAAGTTTTATTTTGCCAAGATATCAGTAACTACAAATAAAAGAGCATAGCAAAACCATACTCCTTCTGTTTTACATCAGAACGATAGTCAAGTTTCTCTATTACCCAGTTTGCTTTTGGAGCTATGACACTGTAGACAGTCTGCTTGTAGTACATAAAATGCATAAAAAGCTTTATACAGGGATTTTGTAATTGATCTGTTGCCCTTAAACTTCAGGCCTCGATAAGCGATTTTTTTCTTCATGGAAAACAGATTAACATGAGAGCTCCAGGGCAGTGCTCATCCTCCTCTCTGACTATCTGTGGGGCAGGACTCACATGGCAATTCTTCCAAAAACAATAGCTACTGTATCCTTAAAGGACCAACTAATAATCACACCTTTGTTTTGGGCTGATAACTGATTACTAAAAAAACACATTATTATTACGCACAATGCCTTTTGATCTAAGGCTTCCCTGAACACAAACTGTACCAGGGGAAACTGATGAAAAACCCAGCTCACCACACCACTCTGGCATCATCCGTTGACTCTTGGTTAAGAATTAACATGCCTTTTACTGAAATGACAGATTTATATGCAATTGTTTCCTACTCCTTCACCATCTCCTAGCATGAGGAAGAGGGTAGCAGCCTCCTCTTGTAGAGGGCAGCCCTGTGGGCACCTCGGCCTGACAAGGAAGACGGGATGCTGCAGCAGAGCACCCACCACGGCTTTCCTGCTGGCTGACAGGTTGCGGTGGAGAAAGAGCTGCACAGTTATAGCCTGGCAGTGGCTGAAGCCTGCCTGGCTCCTGCTCTCAGCAGCAGCACCCCACAGTGTGGGGATTCTCTGGCCACCCTGCCCTGTAGCTCTGCCTCCAGAGCTTTCAGCTGAAGCCCCGGGCTAGTTAATGATCCCTTGCCTTACACTTGCATATAATACCAGTTTTCATAAAAAGGGAGACAAAAAAGGATAAGGCTTTCTCTTCAACCCCAATGTTTGCAGACGAAAATCGGAAAGTAAGGCACAGCCAGTTCCAATGACAGGAAGGAACAATAAAGCACTCTCAGAATTTTTAAACCACCTTCCTTGCACTTGCTGGTCTCGTGATCTGCAGCCCTGGGGTTGGCGACAGTGCAGGCCAGGACACTAGTTTTAAGCCCTGCTCTACTACAGCTTGTCACTGGCTGGATGGATCAGCGAGCTCTTAAAATGGTGCAGGACTACAACCAATTTAACTTGTCCTCCAACACAGTCCAAAATCCCATGCAGATGTGGGCCTGTACACATTTAGGCAGGCTCTGAGCTGACTTGTGAGTGTGTACAAATATGGTGGGGGGGTTTTTTTTACATCTTTTTTCTGCCTGGTCACACAATGTTTAACACTTTGCAAGGTTGAGATATTAGAGATATATGGAAAGATGCTTTGATTTCACTAGTGTTCCACAGAGGTACAGGCATATAGCTGCCCTCCTGCCCAGGGCAGGGACCTGAAGTTCTCTGGTAGCCTTTCAAGGCTAAGCATTTGAAATGCAACAGTTGAAATTTAAGAACAAATTTGGTGCTCTCCATATCATTGCTTGCCCTGCTTGTAATTTTGCTTGGATGATTTGTTTTGGTTACCATAATAATTACGTATTTCAGTCCTACCCTGTAACACTACTATAACATTCACAGTTCACTTTCTCTACTACATGGACAGCACTTAATCCAAGTTTTTAAATATAGAAACTTCTGACTGTGCAATAAATGAACTGCAAGTCCTAGAGAACAGTTTTGTAAGTTAGTTTCGTAGTTTATTTTCTCTTTATATATTCTGAACATCACACATTCCAGCAACAAATCTGGGTGCAGAAAGTGTAGACATACGTTCAAACAAACATTATAGATTTTTACCATGAGGATAAGCTAGTTGTACAAATATAAACCAGTAAGAAATCATTTTTTGATATGCATGTTAATACAGACATTAATAAAGTCAACAGATTATTTTCTTCTGTTAATGGTAAAATCACTGATATTTTTATTTTCACCTAGTTCTATTTTGTAATAATAATAAGGAATCTCTATATAGCAGTGATTCTGTTCCAGTCTTATTAACCTTCCCCCAAACTGGTCAGACTGTAGCAAAACAAAAAACCTCCTACATTAAAAAAAAAAAAAGACAAAAAAACCCGCCCTACAACCCCCAAAAAGCAAATATGGTCCCCAGAAAGATCTACTACACTGAAAAAGGGTAAGGCATCTGCCTCCTCATCCCAACTCCATGTCAGAGTTAGGCTATTTCAAAGAGAGTGAGAGAAAGGCTGGCAATGATTTAATTAAGAGCAAATTCAGGTAAAACAAGGTCAAATACCTCTATATTAGGGCAACACCACATTAATTCACATCATCTGGGCTGGAATACCCACAAATCAGATTTCTGGCAACATGGTCAATGGTGTGTGGAAGCCAACGGACATTGCTGTGCGCTGGGAGGTGTGCCCTAGTGTAGATATGATCCTGGAGAAGTACCATAACTGTAAACCTCATTGTAATGATAACGGAGCCTGGTGCTGCTAGGGACAGGATGAGACTGCTCTGGGTAAATGCCCTCCCAGGGCACAGTCTGAGCCACAGCCATGTTACCACCTCTATGTGGCTGCATACATAAGCTCACCAGGATCGAACAGTTTTGTTACTAAGAAATTGGCCATGAGGACCATCAGCATCAGCAGGCAAAAGGGCTAAGTAAACTGGGGTCTCAGCCCCTTCATCTGGTGATTTAGTGGCTTTAGGACCTGCCATGTCTGTTCTCACCCATCCGGGACAGCAGGCATTGAGAAGGATGTGGTCACCTTTTCTTTTCTCATTTAACATCCGGGCTTGAATCCTGGACAAGACTGTGACACCAATTTTGGATACCCCATAGGCAGTATTTGGCCAACCCTCCTTCTCATGTGCACTCTTCTTGGTATCTTCTACAAATTTTGTCATGAGTTTCACTAACTCTTCCTCGGTAATTGTGTCACTGCGAAACTTTTGCTGAAGTTCTTGGCTGCAACTTGCCAGAGCTGAGCTACTTACCATACTAGAAACATTCACCACTCTGCCTGGTAAAAGAAAATAGAGACTAATTAATTACTTTTACACACACTAAACAAGCCCAAACATTGAAGTGAGCTTGTTCTACAATTATGTATTCACTACTTAGGTGAACACCTGTAAAACATTTCATGTGGACTGTTTTGCAGAGCCTCTGGAAGATCACAGTTCACTCAATGTCAAATGTTTCCAGTGAATTCCATTATAAAAGGTAATTTAAGGTGTGAACCTGCAAAAGCTCTCTAAGTTAAGGCATGCTTCCATGAAATAGCCTGTTACAATCTGCAGGCATATTCATAGTACTAAATAGTTTCCTCAGTAATGGCTGCTAGACTTTAAATATAATCGTGATGTTCTGGTGGAAAACCTTCTCACTTCTGCAATAGTTTGAGTAAGGTGCCACAAGAATGTACAGTACCCCAAAAGCCAGAAGAATACAGAATTCAGCAAAAGCAATCTGGGTCCTAACGCAGAGAGACCATCAGCTTGTACGCAGAGTACCTGAAGATTTACAGATCTCAGCATGCAAAACTGCAGTATGCTATCTGTCTCCCACCATTTAGTACAGAGGGATGAGTCAGCTGGATCAGTAACTCACTAATCTTCCCCACAATTGTTTGTTACACTGCTATCCTGCGCTTTTTTGCTAGTGCACAACAATTTGGGCTGTGAACTAAGGAATTAACAGAAAGATTTAGATCTGAAAGGCCACAGAAATTAATACTTTCTGTTAATTATTTCATTAACATGCCTGTCCTTCACCCTTAGCAGAAGAAAACTAGTTTACAATTTTGGCACTTTATACTCTTCCCCTCCCCCAAAAGTCATTTGCTCTGTCCTTTCCCCCCTCCCTAGAGGCTAACAGTCCCCAGCTTCTATCCCATGTACTGTACTCCTTTTTTCTTAAAAACCTAGATGTATTTAAACATTAATATACACTATATTTTATTTACAGCAGCAAACACTTATTTTTACATACCCATGCAAAGATCTGTTGCTCACAAATCTTGAAAATACTTGCATTAAAAACAAACAAACAAAGAAAACCCCAACCCTTAGATTTAATGTGGGTGTTTAATCCAAATATGTCCCTTTCAAATTATCTGTGATGCACCAGCAGAATTCCAGGGCACTTTCAGTGCTCCAACGTTAGGAAAACAGGAGCATTCTGTGCAGGACAGTAGTCTGATAAGTACAGATTATTTGCATGTTGCTAACACCTTCTTATTATTGATGTCTATCTTTTTTGATCTTGGTCTCCTCCACTCTATTTACCACTTTTGGTAAAGTGTTTTCCTCCAGTTCCTTCTAACATTACCTAAGCATGGTAACTTAAAGTGATGTTAATCTTCAAGTGCTGTTTATAACTACATCTCTTGATATTTGCAAATACTGGATACAAAGCAAAGGCTGTGACTCTAGAGACAGACCAACAAGCCTGTGGAGGTTTCTTCAGCAGTTGCAAGGGCAAATGCATCACATCAAACTCAACTGATACACTCCATTTTTAGGTACTTCCTTACGGTAGCTGTATCCTCAAAACGTCCTTTCTTAAGCAAGAACCCTTTATGTAGGCAGATGTCATGGAAAGAACGTGGGTAACTTCTCCATTTCTTCTTAAGGATGCCATAAGAATTTCACTCCAATCCATAACAGAAGAATGGGACCGGACAGAAAGCAGATTTAAATACATACAATAGAGAACATTTGGGACAAGAAATCCCACAAGCTATCTCTGTTCTCTTACCTACAATGCAGCAAAGTGTTAGAGAATATCGGACTGAAGCTGTCTAGAATTAATTGCTTAGCATAACTTGCTTAGCCTTAGTAGCTAAGTTTGCTGAAGCCTTAGGCCTCAGGCTGTGAACTTTTACTTAGATAAGTAAAAGGGGGCCCCAGGGCCGGTTCAAGCTGGAGGGATAAAGAAGTTACATGGACAGCAGGAGTAGCAGACCTTGAAGATAAGAAGTAGCCTGCCTAGAGACAATGAAGGGGCCCAGTGAAGAAGGGGAAGACCCCAGACCTAACTATTACTATTGGTCCAAACTATCGCTTAAGGGGTGGGGAATTTAGATTGTAAGTGTATAATTGCCCAGGGATTTCTTTGTTCGGGGTCCCTCTTCAGAGGCACCCAGCTCGAGCTGTAATTACCGCACGTGTATCATTAAATTTTATTTCTCTCCAATCTGACTTCGAACTTCTGCCTCAGCAGGAACCTAGGGTCGGACCCTGTTATGGAGGCCGGCGAGCCTGATTTTCCATAACAAAAGTATATTCCTCCTGCTATGGGGCAGCGTACTTCTGAGACAGGACAGGATTTTGCCATTTAATGAGCAGCAAAATTCACATAGAACTATTTTTCTACCTGTTAAGTTACACATACCATAAGGCTTCACAAGAGGCAACAATTCTGTGCAAACATTCCTGGTTCCAAAAAAGTTTGTCTTCAGTGTGACCTCTGCTTGGACTGCAAATGGAGTAGTGTCGAGAACTTTTTATAGGAGGTGGCAGCAAGGGAAGGGAAAAAAAAAAAAAATAAAAAAATCAGAGTTATACTACTGTTTGAAAAGTAGTTACAGAACTACTGAAAGACAAAAGTTTATCTTAGTTCCTTCTATTAACTAGGAAACAGACACTTGAGCAATTAAAATACATAGAATAAAAAAAAAATGCAACATCACTAACATTAGCTGGATCTTTTCATTAAAAGGAATGCTAAGCAAAATTATTTTAATAATGGGCCACTGATGTTTTCACCTCTTCTTAGCTGAAGATTTTAACTTTGCCTCAGGAGAGCTGATAGTGTAACACTGAAGAGTTATTTGCAGACCCATGAGCCTTTTATGTGGAAGAGACGAGGAAAGACTGCTCTCAAAGGATATGCTGTCTCAGCCTGCCTAATGCCTTTCCTGTACCTACTCACACCCAGTGTTCAGAGACCAGGTGGCCACTGCCACATCCAAGTAATCTTGGAAGTGCCTTCTCCTCCTAGGTGCACAATGGAGCACTTTGCTGCCGCACTGACAGGGTTACCTGTGTGTTGGGGGGGGGGGGGGAGGAGGGGTGGGAAATCATAGGGAAAGAAGGTCCTAAACCTAAGATGCTGCTTCTGAAGCCGCAGAAGTTAGACTACCCTGGTATTAACATAAAATCAGGTCAGACAACTGCTTCCTCATCCTGACTGGTATGTTGTCATGTCTACTGGATTGTCAGCTGAGTCTTGGGGGCCAGGGCAGTGCAGAATTGCAGCAGGCATTGTAAAAGCAGAAGAAAGAATGCAGAGGCAAGATTTAGTGCAGTCGGGGGGGGGGGGGGAACAACACACGACCCAGTAAATGTTTCATAAATCATCCCCCCTGAACTGACAGATCTGTGCTGACACAATGGAAAGAGTGGGTATTAGCAGCTAGGAAAGAGAAGGGAGCTGACTTAGGTCAGTGTAAATGGACCACAGAACTGCAACATAAGCGTATGATTTCACAAGACAGCATTGACAGCTTGCCACCACCAAAAGGGGGGCAGGATGTGCCATCAACTGACAAATTGGCTCAGCAATAAAGCCATATGCTAAGTCTCCTCCACTATGAGGGTAAAGCAAGAGTTACAAAATGACAGTATTCCTCTTCATCTGCTATAGGCTCAATCTGTGCAGTGGTAAAGGCCACCTACATAGATTAGGCAGGTCTCCACTTGTCTGGACATAGCTGAGACCTGTATCAACTCAAAAGTGAATCAATAACACATCATTCAGCATTTAATCTAGTTGTGTTTTTACTGCAAAACACAGCTTTAATTACTGACTTGTCCACTCTCTCGAGCAATAGGCATTGAGTCAAAGGTTGCAGAACACTAGCTTGCATTTAAACCTGAGACAAAGGCCAGATCACAATCTATTTATTGCAAGAGGAGGAGCAAAGAAACCAAAACCCCCCCACAACCATGAATTCCTGCTTTCATACCCACTCAGCAACAGAGAAGCTCCCCTACGCCCCAAAAACCCACTCATTTGTCTGACAAGATATATTGCTTCTAACATCTGACTGATACACTCTCCCTAGGCTTAACAAGCATTACAACAGTTCTGACAGAACCTCACTCGGAAGGCAATCCCTGAGTACACATCCATTTCATACAGGAACTTTTTTTGCTGGACTAAGGACTTCGCTGGACTATCTGTACAGCAGCACAAATAAACTGAACAGATAAATTAATGACAAATCTAAGGTCTGACAGACAGTGATAACACACAGTACAATAAGGAAAGGAAAGCATATAGTCTGAGATGCTAGCAGAAACCTGGGGAGGCAGAAAGCAAGCTTGGGTAGAAACGCCAATCTTAGAAGCTAGAATTAAAGCCAGAGTATGAGATAAGCATCACAGCAAGCTGTTACATAGGTACTAAGCTCTCCAGCCTCAGTGCTAGATACGTATGCAATAGTAGTTACAACTGGCTCCTCTATCACAATTCTTAACTGTAGCACCTACTGCTGACATATAGCAAGTTGTCAGCTTGAAGAAAGCCTAGGCTAAACATCTAGAGGTAACTTCCGAATAGAAAAATATATGATGTTGTAAAGGAAGTAACAGGACCTCCACTGCTCACAATACTTTACCTGTTTATCTGTTCAGTGCCCACCCCATAATAAATCAGTTACTAAGATCTCTCACAGATGAGCTCTGGCGAATCTTGCTGCAGCAATTTGAGGAGCTTTTATTTCAGCTGTCCAGGTATCCTCCTTGATGGAGGATACAGCTTCTGCAAAGCCAGCAACAAGAAACATGCATTGCACTTCGACTGCTGCAGTCACAGTCCAGTCTTGCTCAAACTCACTGTCACAAGTAGGTTGAGCTAGGGCCCTGATTACGAATTGAAGAAATACTGGTCTGAGCACCTGCAGGTTTTTGTATATCTGTCCAAGCTTATCATTCCAATCTCTTAACCACTGCTGCAAGGTTTTAGCATCTCTCTGTCACAAGCTCACCCTAGAGCTCAACTATGTTAAGAGTTCAGCCCTATGGAATATATCTTGAACATAAGCAGTCTTGCTACAAAGTACCATGTAAAACACACAGAGTGACTGGAACTCAGAGTTGCTGCATTCCTAATACATGAGAAACTCAATTTTCAGCACTGTGTGAGACTTGATCCATACTACCTGACAGGCCTCCTTAAATCATCCTTAAATCATGCTGTGAGCAGATGAAAGTCAGCACTTACGCTGTGCTGGAACACGTCCCAGCTGAAGATCAGGCAAAGAAATAAACAAAACAAAACAACCTCCCCCCCCCCCCCCCCCGAAGACGTGGGGAAAAAAGTTTGCACTGACAGGGAAATGAATTGATAATTGGTCACGCTCAAGATCTGCTCCATCTGGAGCTAACATGATTCTCCATTTGTTTTTAAGAACACATACGAGGCAAATGCACTCTTCTACCTCATAACTGTTGTGCCTCCCTCACTTTCTCAACATCCCTGTCTGCTAGAGAATGAAGGAGTTAATTCTTACTCAGGACTGTGGCTCAGCAAGATTTAGGTTAACTGTTTGTAGGTAACTGAATGGCCTGAGGAAGTCAAAGATAGGTTAGGATGTTAAGAGCACGCAGGGCTGAAGGTTGTTTTTTAACAGCTGTAATCCTTGAGCAGACAATGCATAAAAGATAGTACAAGGAGGCTTGCAGAAGGGAAAAAGGGCAGGGCAGAAGAGAGAAAACACAGATCCCAGAGGAGCATGGCTGATATTCATGCAAATGATGAGTTCCCATGGGCCTGGTGAAACTCAATGGCACAGAGGCAATAAACCCAACCCTGCTCATATACAGCAAGCTGATTGTGCACCTAAATTACTTTCATGCTCTGTGCATGAAGTAAACACCATCCTCCAGGGAAGCACTTTTACATGCACAGTTGGCCCGTCAAATCCTAAATGAAGAGCCATTTCACCTTGCCTTATTGCTTTGCTTGAGAAGATAGGTAACTTGTCCAGCCAAAAAGTCAAGCATGGCACCGGCACAAAAGCCCCATACAAGAAGCTTCATAAAATCCTTAATGCATCTAGTATCTTTCTACACATAACTTTATAGCACAGAAGACCTTCCAGACAATCAGCTTCCTACCTTTGAAAGCAATCCCTGCATTGTTAACCAGCACATTCAGCCCTCCATACTTCTCCTTTAGGAAGTCCCGGAGAGCTCTGATGCTCTGCAGATCATCAACATCCAACTGGTGGAAGAGAGGATGAAGCCCTTCCTCCTGCAGCTTAGCCACTGCTTCCTGGCCACGTCCAGGGTCTCGGGCTGTCAAGTACACATCCCCTGGGAACTGCTTGCATAGAGCCCGCACAATTGCGAATCCGATCCCTTTGTTGGCCCCTGTCACCACAGCCACCGGGGTGCTGGACATTGTTTTCTCTGAACGTATGCCAAAGTTACACTAACTGCAAATGGAAAAGAAGAAAATTTCAGTGTGGGACAGACAGAGATGGATGTTTGAAAATGGATTAAAATGTTTTTCTTAAAAGTCCTATTTAGAATTCCATTTTGAATTATGTAAATCCATATTAGAACATACACTAATTCTAACCTACTAAAGTAAATTAGAGTATTAGCAAAGAAATACATGTTTTGTGTTCATGTTTTGAAGAAAGCGCAACCACTGACTGGGTAAAAATCACTGACTAAGCACCTGAAGTGCTCAGTTAACTTTTGATGGGAAAAGCTCTTCTGCAGGTACACCTTACAGGAAGGCCATTTCCTTCTTTCCAGGATATTCAGCTAGTTCAGTTCAAGCACTGATGCAGTCAAAGTTAAAAAAAGACAGGGCTCAGAAAAGCAGAAGAGTGGCTTAACCCTGAAGTGCCAGGTAGAATTAGTTTTAGCATTTTTAGAGAGAAACAATGGTCCGTGTATTGGCTACAATGTTCTTTCTGTTTAACACATCATGCTTTAGATACAATACGTTTGAGAAAATTACTGCTTTTCTTGTAGCCACAGCACGCTTGAAGAAGCTGTATTTCCCCCATAAAAACAAGTGTAAAACATTGTTTTGTTCCTTTTGACTGAATTCCCATTTCCCCTCCCAATTAGCTTGTAATTAACCACGAGCTGACATCTAGCGAGGAAGAAACCTTAAGCAGCTGCTAAAAACACACACGTAAAAGCTACGAGGCCCGACAAACGCCTGCCCAACTACTGACTGACTTCACCAGAGCCCGGAGCCACCCTCCCGCCTCGCCATAAAGTCTCGATTTCGTTGCAAATAGGCACGCTTTACTCTCCACCAGCTCCCCGGGACCGATTTTGCTTCTTAATGGGAACCCAAAGCGAACCGGCAGGCCAAGATTAAACCCGACTCCTTAGCGGGCTCCGCTTGCTCGTGGGCCGATCGCGGCCGGTTGACGGGCGGCCGTTACCGGGGGACCGACCCCCCTCCCCACCCCCCACCGCAACGGGGGCGAGGAGGATCTGCGCGGGGGTGCCGAGCTCGACGGGGCAACCAACACGCCCCGACCCACCTGCAGCGCTGCGCGGCTTCCCCCACCTGCTCCGCAGCACCGCGGGGGTGGACGAGCTGGCCGCCGACCACAGAACCCCTGCACGCTGCCGCGGAAGAGCGCAGCTAAGATGGCACCCGACGAGCCCCCGCCTCCCGCGGCGGCGCGAGGCGGGCAACGGTCGGGAGTGGCGGCTGCTTCGTCCAGTCCGCCAGGTGGGCCGGCGCTGGGAGGGGCGGGCAGGGTGTGCGCTTCCTCTCTTTTCCCTGTCACGAGTTCAAGCCGGGAGGGAGCCGGGAGCTGGGCCGCTGTTGGCTGCGCCCGGGAGAAGAGGGATTTCTCATTGCGCTGTTGAATCTTTGACTCCTTACCCCCCTCCCCCCCTTGAAATGTGAGGGGGCAGGAATGGCCCGAGGCGGTGCTTGTTTCGGTTAAGCAGCTCGCGGGTTGTCTGGAAGACCGGGAACGCAGTGAGAGGCCTAGTCACGTGGTGGTAAAATCCTCTCTCTCTCTCAAACCCCTAACCACCAAGAAGGAGTTACGTTGAGCTGGAAAGAGAGGTTTTGTTAAAAGAGCAACCTCTCTCCTAAAGAGGTTTGCCTCTCTTCCTGGATAACTGGCATCATCAGGCATGCTCACAACTTACCAGGGTTGTGCCTTGGAAGCAGAAGTGAGTACGTTGGTGTCGCTGTCTTTGCTCGACTGTCTGTTACAGCTCTAATTTCAAGCGAAAACCGCTGTTCTGAAATTCAATCAATGGTGTTGACAAGGAGAAATTAAACACACGTTTCCATTATGGCCTAAGCTATAACCATTAAGGTTGATGCAATTTATTAATTATGCATGTTGAATGAACATGAATAATGTTTGACTACCTGAGGTGTAGTATTATTGTGGTGTATGATGTGGGATTTTGAGATCATATATATGTGGGGTAGGATTGTTGTTTCACACGTGGATGATTAGATGTCTCCATTCTGCTATTCTTGTTGTTAGAAGAAATAAACTACAGAGGCTGTATATGTCAGTTAATTCTCAAAAACTGTAGTACATTTTCTGTTTGAAAAGTGCTTTAATTCTGTGTATGTAGATAACAGTATCCCTTTTCCTGTAGAGGACTATGGTCGTACCCTGGCCAAGATGACAGTTGGAGATAAAGCCTTCCCCCCTTCCTTCAACCCCATCATTCACCCTCATTTAGGAGTTTGCTTGTGGCATGTTTTCTAACCTTTAAAGAGCAGTATGTTTAATAACATACTAAATAAGTAGCGCTCTGACTTCTCTAATTGAGATAAAAAATGTGCAATAGGTGAAAGAAACTAAAGATTTTTTAAGGAACTTTTTTTTTTAATTCAGGTTGTCTAAATAAGGCAAAACTTGTTTCTTAATATGAAGAAAAACAGAGGTCGGACAGGTCGAAAGAGGAGAAGGAAACACTTGCAGAGTTTTATGAATGGAGGTACAATTCATGGAAGTAATGCTAAATAATAAAATAATCAATTGCTTGTCCAGGTGCATATTTGTCAAACACCTTTGTGTTCTGAAAATAACTTTTATAAATGTTAGCTTTTTCAAAGATTCTGGTATTAATTTACAGTCCCAATCAGAGCATGGTGAATATTGTGAGCTCTGTTTTCTGACTGATGGGAAGTACTACATTATTCTTAAATTCTTTGGCCCTGGAATGTGCTGAATAACTCCTACAGTTCTGAGAACTCCCAGTTTCCAGAGGCCCAGAACTTAGCAAGCTAATGAGAGGGGAGCCTTTTTTGCTGTCCTATTGTGTTATGCTAAAATGTCCAAAACATATCTTTTCTGGGCATACAATAACGTTTTTCAATTTATTTTGTTTTCCGTTAGAACGATATTTTATAGCATTAATTCACTTTCTTTTTAATTTTTAAGTCGACTGTAGTCACAAGCTGGAATACATTAAACTAAAGAAGTGGCTGAAAGACAGAGGATTTGAAGACAATGATATAAGGCCAGCAGAGTTCTGGGGTAATCTTTTAATTATTTATTGGTGGTACATACTGCTGTTTCTTCTAAAGATGTTAGTTTCCTACTTTTGTTTTAGATCACACACTTGGCTGTCTTCAGTTACCGTTACTCTTTCAAGGACTTCTAGCAAAAGCACAGGAATATCGTTTAATGCATATGAATAAATGTGGAGGCCTGAAGTCTTGTAAAGTGTTTCTTATATAAAGATACTCTTGTGTAAAGCTTCAGTATGAGAATCTGCTACAAAACATATGCAGACCTATGCAGAATTCCTTGTAGAAATTGAGGTTTTAAATGTTAATAACACAGTTTTCAAGAAAAGAGTATCTCTTAAGTGTTTCCAGGCTTAAAACTTAACCTTGTTATCGTTTCTTCATCTTTTTTTTTTTGCATGCTATTTCAACAGATCTATGATATCTAATGATAATTAAATGGTTGTAGAGATGGGATTCATTTAGTAGTGATGACACATGGCTGTTTACAAGAAAGATAAATATACTTGCATTTTCTCTCTTTAATTAGACTGTATTTCAAAAACTTTTGTAGTATTTTATTTAAGGAAAGTAGAGAATATAGTATGAATCAGACAAAAATATTGTGAATAGAAACCGTAAGGCACAGTTAAATCGCTCAAACCTAGAGCAACAGCCAGTGATGAAGGATGTGTTTAATGAAAAAGTGGAAAATAAAGAAGGTGAGTAATCTATTAAACTGGACAGCAAGCATTGCTGGGGATGTAGGGGAGAGGGCTTTCGCAGGGTCCTGAAAAATAGAAGAAAAGTAAAAAGAGACTCAAAGAACCAAGAAATGAGCTGCGTGTCTGGAACAATCCGTAAGTGGCTTTTACGATTTGTAAGAGATATGTATGTTCTTCTAGAGTTTTGCCTTGCAGGCATGTTAATTTCTGCAGCTTATTATAGTTTCTATATTTTACTATAAGCATCCTCTTTGTTTCTGCTTCTTCAGATACAGGAAGAGGACTGATGACAACAAAAGCCCTTCAGGTTGGTAATGTTGATTCTTATGCAAGAGCTCCTCTGAGCTCTCTGGGATGTAGTGGCATTTGCAACAAAGAAAGCTCAAAAGTCTATACGAGGTCTTTGGGGTCCCTATGGTGGATATAGTTTCTAGCCTAATATCAGAATTTGCAGTGTAGTTATGATCTGTAAGATGATATCCTGTGTGCCCTGAGGACTTGTTGGATGAAGTCACTCCTGTCTTCATCTACAGCGATTTATCGTTCAGTTTCACGTTGCAGTTTAAGGCAATCAGTGGCTAGCTGATGCCAGAAGGAGCAGGCCCCTTTGCTCCTGTGTGCCTTCTCCTTCAGCTGTAGTCTCCCACGGCTTCTTTTGGGCTGGCTTTAGCAGTCTTTTCATCTTTGTGGTAAGTTACATCAAGCAGCTAAAATAGGAGAAAACCCTCTTAAAAAAAAAATTAGCTTTGCTAACTTTGCTCCTTGAAATGGCTCCTCTTGGTCAGACCAGTGCTGGTACAAAGGGAAAAGGGGGATATTAGGGATGGAGATAGAAGAAATGGACAGGCCCTTTAAGCAGTATTTGGCTTTTAGACTAGTTTAGCCATAACGTGAAACCACTGCTTTAACCTCACCTTGGTGTCCCTCTTCTTTCTTGGTAGACCAGCTAATAAAAATGTGATTCTTTAAACATTCCCAGCAGAAAAGGGGAATGAGGAAAAGTACATTGTCCTTCAGATATTGGCACAGAAAGTCTGAGATCTGGCTGCAAAATGCATTCAGAGAATAGGCTTATCAGAAAAGTTTTCTAACTAATATGGGAGTGGTATATTAAATATTGATATAATGTGATATAATAATCAAACCAAACCCTGAGCCTTTTGCAGAGTAGAGAATGTGGCAAGAGATAGGAAGGAGATGCAGTGGATGTGCAGAACTGTGTATATTCTTATGCTGGCTCAGGGTTTGAGCCAGCAGTTGAAGCCAGAGACTCAGGTTATCCACCATGCTAGGAGTCTGGAGTGAGTGAAATGCGAGCTAGGCTTATCTGGGCTTGAGCCAGGCAGGGAAACTCAGATGCAGAATGGGAAGGGAAGAGTATTGACTTGATCTGTGCCCTCTTCCTATGGGGCTGGACACGTATGGCTCAAGCCAGACAGGAAGGCTATTTTACACAGACACAGGCTTGGTGAACAAGGACAGGATAAACATGACCTTAAATATCTTTCCCATACTGCTGCGCTGATAGAAGTCCAGGTATTTGTAAGATCTAATCTACAGTATATCT
This sequence comes from Apteryx mantelli, assembly GCF_036417845.1. NCBI lineage: Eukaryota > Metazoa > Chordata > Aves > Apterygiformes > Apterygidae > Apteryx > Apteryx mantelli. Next base: position 103,025,480 of record NC_089978.1, read on the forward strand.
CAGTGCAAAGAAGGTGGTGATGCTGAGCAGCCAGGCACCAAACTCTGAACAGCTAACTTTCTACCAGTGACAGTTCAGACTGACTGCAGTCATCCTGCTTCCCTGGACTGTGACTGTCTTAAAACTATGCCAGTTTCCATCAAGTCGGACATCACATCCTTTTGCTTCCTGACATTAGTATTCTCTGGGGAATGTTTCTGTTTTCAGAAATCATGTACCAGAAGAGCCATTTATACTTGACCTTTACTATTCTTTTTGTATGTATGTGCATGTTGTGTTTGTTCTGTTTGGGTTTTTTTTTTTTGTCCCCCTCATAGGCAGGGGAACTGGTTATCTCATTGCCTGAAAAATGCTTACTCACCACGGGCACTGTCCTTAGTAGCTGCTTAGGAGAATACATTACAAAGTAAGTGAAAAGTTACGTTTGTGACAGGAAAGGAAAACAAGACTTTCTCAGCTGGCCTTTCCTGTGGGTTGCTCATTAGTAGATGAATCATCTTAAGTGGTGGTAGGATTTTACACTGCAGACCCTAACTTTTAGGAGTATTTCTTGTGGTCTTTCATGTGTGTGGAATGCTCAGATAAGAAAGATTTGGACACAGAACAGTCCCTTCTAGGTAGGCAGAGTTGGAGAGACGGTAGTGGCTTGAACTTGGCCTGCCTCTAAGGCCAGCTTGGACCAAAATGACTTCAGCCAGTTATGAATGATTTCTTGGGAATCTTTGAATGTGCTTCAATAAGAGAAGGGATTAAAATGAGGTTAAAAAGCACTTACATGAACACAGCCTTTTAGAAAGTTCAGGACAAAGGCCTATACTGGACAATGAGTACTTGTTTTGTATCTTAAAAAAAAAAAAAAAAAAAAAAAAAAGCCAAGTGGTGAACCTAAAATTGCTACTACAAGCCAGCTTTTATAGTTTCTCAATAAAATGAACTCAAAAGCCCCTTTGAAATCATCAAAGGGACTTGGAGATGAACTACAAAGAAGTTTAAAGTAAAAGCTATTTATAACATTTAAAAGTACTAGAACAGAGAGAAAATATTATTGCAGCCATTTCCTATCTTACCTCTGTGTATCTGCTGTGTTGGTAATTTTATTTTATTTTTTAATAGATGGAAGCCTCCTGTATCTCCTTTGATAGCCCTGTGCACATTTTTAATAGCAGAGAAGCATGCTGGTGAGCAATCTCTGTGGAAGCCATATCTTGATGTTTTACCCAAGACATACACTTGCCCTGTTTGTTTGGAGGAAGATGTAGTAAGCCTTCTTCCTGAACCTTTAAGAAAGAAGGCTCAGGAGCAAAGAACAATGGTTCATGAGTTGTACGTGTCTTCCAAGGCTTTTTTCTCTTCCCTGCAGCCATTGTTTGCTGAGAACACAGAGACTATTTTTAACTACAGTGCCCTAGAGTGGGCTTGGTGCACTGTTAATACCAGAACAGTGTACATGAAACATTCACAGAGGGAATGTTTCTCTCTTGAGCCAGATGTTTATGCTTTGGCACCATATTTAGATCTGCTAAACCACAGCCCAAATGTTCAGGTAAGAGACTAAAAATAGATCACTTAGTGCCTTTACAAATAAAGAAGTTAACTCAGTACAGTATACATGTATGTGATTGATTAAGAATGTCTGGAGTTCAGTGAGAGATGGCAGAGTGGGGAAATTGTCTGTCCGGAGGACAGCAGCAGGCTGGGTGTGCACAGTCTGTATATACCCTGGGACTTGTTATTCAGCCTGGGACAGCTGAATAATAATGATTCAAACATTTTAGTTCAACAAGTGAAGCAGAGGAATGGGGAGAGCGCACAATGTTTGGGTGAGATTTGCTGCAGTGTCACTACTCGGAAGAACCATTTGTAAATAACCCTACTCTGCTCTCCCAAAAGGCTCAGGTCCTCTGGCAAATCTAAAGACTTACATAGTCCCTTTGCCTCTGGGTTCAGAGCAGCTTCTGTGCAGTCTGAGGAGAATGCCGTGTATAGAGCAGTTCCACCTTATGACAGGGACTGTGTGTCAGCACAGAGCTGGGATAGCACAAAAGTGGCCAGCCCTGCATGAGACCATCATTATTTGTGGATCTGGGGTTTCTGTCTACAGGGTGGGTGGCGCATCCTGCAGACTAAGGTTTTGATGTTTGTTCTTCATATTAGTATTTATAGGGTAATCCTAGCTTGGAATCCACTAAATCAGTTGCCTGTTCAGACATCTGCAACACTAGATGTTTGCATCCTTTTGTTATACTATTAGAGAAGAGATCAATACAGTTGGTCTTTAATGTTCAAGGTCTAATTTCTTTTTTTCTCCTCTCTTCCTCCCATAAAGTAAAATATCTTGTTTTTAATTTCTCAAAGGTAAAGGCTGCATTTAATGAACAGATCAGAAGCTATGAAATTAGGACAGATTCACAGTGCAAAAAATACGAAGAAGTGTTTATCTGCTATGGGCCTCATGATAACCAGCGACTCCTCCTAGAATATGGATTTGTTGCCGTTGATAACCCACACAGCAGTGTTTATGTCTCATCAGGTTGGATTTGTAGATTGAAAGGTAGAATAATGGAGAGCAGTGTCTGAACAAGTTAATGCTGCATCTCTTCAAAAGGAGATCTGGGTAAAAGGAATAATTAAAAGATAGTGAAGAAGTTCACACACTTGCATTTATATGCACAGTGCACATATGCACAATGTATATTAAGGCATTGTCAAAATTAATTTTAGTACCATCAAAATACTTTTCAATTCCAAGAAGTAGAACAGTGATTGATACCACTTTGAACTGCACAGAATTTAGAGACTGGAGATTTCCAATTGAAAGTCTTCTTTGGTAACTTTGTCTTTTGTAAAATTGTGATCCCTATTCAGCATTTATGTAAGGCTTCCAAATGGATGTCTTAGACTCTATCATTGACTTCAGGATTGAAGCCCTGGTCCTGAATAACTGAAAGTACTGCAAGTTTTTCATCAGCTTCAATTTGAGTCAGGATTTCTGTTATAAGGATACAATCTTGCAGATCGCTGATTGCTTTTGAGAAGTAGTGAGCACTTTTCAAATTAATTTTTGATTATATTTAAGTTCACTCAAGTGTAGCAGTTTTTGGTCTTTGTCCTGTAGCCACTTGGAAAATATGGCTGAAATGTTATTTCAGAATTGAAGATTATGGTTTCTTCTGCATAGCATTTATTTAAATTTTTAAAATGTGTTTTTACGCAGATACTCTCCTCAGATATTTTTCACCGCTGGACAACCAGAAAAATGCGAAACTCTCCATTCTAAAGAATCATGATTTCTTAGAGTAGGTATCTGGTTCAGTGTGGGCTTTCATTTCATTTTTTCCAGGAGTCAAATTTTGCTTCTGTTGTCAAAATCCAACATGAAATAATTACCTGTTTTTTAACAAACTGATATGCTTGCTGTTTGTGGAAGAGCATACAAGTGGTAAATACCAATATCAAAGCTTGAGATAGGCTTCAAGGTCCAGTCTGTCTCCTAGCTGTGGATAGCAGCAGAGTAAGGGGAGTCAGGGAATCCTGTATTCCCTAAGACCAGAAATTATTTCTCCAGTGACACTTGTCAGAAGCATGGTTGTCATGCTATAAAAGATCACATATACTTTCTGCTTGTTGGTAATTCTCATTTTTTAGAAACTTGACCTTTGGGTGGGATGGACCATCTTGGAGACTCCTCACAGCCCTCAAGTTATTAAATCTTGGAGAAGATGAATTGTAAGTTTCAGTACTCTTTAAATATTTAGAAAATGAGCACGTTTCATTTTCCTTTACTTGTTCTTTCCTGGTTCCATGTATGAGATACTGTGATAATTGTTTTGGATCATCTTCTGTGACAATCTCATTGACTCCATGTGAGAGAGGCAAGGAAGAAAGGCCAAAGAGATTATATAATGTGACTTCATGGCCTACTTGTTGCTTTGGTCTTTTACTTTCCTGTTTTAAACACTAGGCATACACTATTGTTTTCCCTCTCCATTTCAAGAACTGGGTATTACTTTAAGGTTCATACTCCAGACCATCTTTTTGTTGGCTTGAGGTACTTGTAAGTGCTATTAACTCTGCTTGATTTCTCTGAGGTATGCATTCCAGAGACTGCTTCTGAAATTCTAGGGCTAAATATGTTGCTGAAGTTCATCTCCAGTGACTCTCAGTACAGTTTTGATCATTTATTCCAAATGGCAAACTTGCCTCAACCAGCATTGATACAAAAAATGTTCAGGTAACCATTTTCTAATAATAAATACAAAAAAATGTTTTCTTGTGGTTTTAATTTGGATGACCATCTATGCTTTGAAGATTCATTGCTGAGTGGAATAAGTTGATCTACAAATAAATCCCTGTGATGCTGGTTTAAAGCCCATGAAGTGTGTCATTATGTGAGGTGACGTTTAGTGGAAGCCACGCTAATAAGTCCTACCTGAATGTGATTAACTTTTACTCCTTACTAAGGTGCTGGTGAAGTTGGTGGTAGCATGGCAGAGCAGTAAGGCCCAGAAACATTAGACTAAGTGCAGACTGTGGCCTTGGCTGAAAGGGTGGGAGTGGAAGGAGTGTCATCCCAGCAGTGGAACCACTGCTGCAGACCATTAAATCTCTCTTCTATTTTCCTTGCGTTATTAGTTTGATGTCTGAATGTTTTGTGCCTTTTTTACATATGTTAACCTTACTTGCCTTATGCCAGTGACTTTATATCTTAGCATAACCATTGGTTTATTGCTCAGTAGGGGAATACAGCAAATGATTGTGTATTGTTTGAATGTTTTGGTTCTAGTAATTGCTGGAAGAGAGCGCTGCTTGGTGATGTAATTTCAGCCACAAATGAAGAGCAGACTTTGAATGTAACAGAAAAAATATGCCTTTTTTTAATAGAGGAGACGCAACATGTCCTTCTCCAGGTAATTTGTTAGAAGAAAAAGGTAGCCCAGATTCTTTTCTCTCCTAGCATAAATGCATGGTAGTGTAATTTTCAGGGGTGAGAACAGAATGAGGGGAGGGTATTGACTTCACTGGGGAGATATAGGCTTTGTTACCACGGTGACTGACACCACTGAATTGCTCAGCAGAATTTCAAGCTGCAGCAAAAAAAAGGGATCATGTTACAAAGCTTATCCAAAGCCCTGTAAACAGGTTAAAAGTGTTTAGCCTTCCGTTGCCCACTGTGTGAAGGCATTTGTTGAGGGTAACCTCTTAGAAGAGAATGTGAACTTATATAACGTGGAAACAGAAGATACTGCAGAGCTGCTGTGAGGTGCACTTGTTGCAGAAGGTGAAGACTGTGCTCTTTAGAGCTGGTCAAGCCAAATGAACTACCCTTGTCAGCCAGTCTTCTCTGAGAGATCTCCAAGACCAAGTAACAGCTCTCTTAAAAACAATCTCTCCTTCCTTTCTGAATTTTGGCAAGAAAACTTGTGTACGTAATGTCAAGTTGGATAGTCATCATTGAAAAGGGTTATGATTTTATTTTATTTTGTTTTTTTTTTTTTGCAAAGGAAACGCATGTAGCTCATGACTTGGTTAGGTTCACACTCTGTGCATACATCTTGAGGCTTGTATAGGCTTAGGAGCCTGATGTCAGGGAGACATTTTCCATCTCCCTTTCTCTTCTTGGTTCCAGTGTGCTTCCTATCCATGCGATGATGTTTTCCAATTTTTTTTTTCCATTCGCAGTTATTCTTGTGGAAGATATAAAAATACTGTATTTCAACATGGTTGCACAGAATCTGTACCACAAATCAGCTTTCCAGAATTGTCTGTTCATGTCTTACATTAAATAATGTGAATTTTAAGTAATTTCATACCATTTTTATAAACTTCAGATTTACCGGTTGAAAAGGGACAAAGAAAACCTTAAAAATCACCTGACTTTGGTAGAAGCACTACGCTTGGAAGATCTGAAGATTCTACAAAAATCAGCAGAGATTCTGTGCAATTTGAAAATGGCAACAACTTGACCCATCTGGAATTGTGATAGCTGCAGTTGATTTGTTCTCATTTGCCTTGGACCTGTCTGGCTCAACTGTTTTTAATGGACTTGAGCAACAAAGAATAATGTAGAATGTCATCATAATATGCTCAGTTTTGTTTACAGGTCACATGGAATATGAAGTCTTACTCTGTTTTTTGCTGAACTTCTCCAGTAATACAAAAGGTTAGCCCAAAGGGTAGGGAGGAGCAGAGGTGGCTTTCTGTACATCTCATCCAAATCACGACTGCTATAAGCTAAACAACTTCTGGGGTAATCTGAGCAGCCCCAGAATTGTGGGCTCTGGAAGTCCTATAGTTTACAGCTCTGAGTGATCCACAGCGTGGATCATGAAGTCATCAGATACCCCTCAGTGTGTGTTTGATTTCTGGCACTCATCAAAGAGGGGAAAGGACAGAGCTGCTTATATCTGCCCTGTATTGATCCTGCACCTTTTTCCTGGCATCCATACGTGTCCCTGAGATTTAGTGGTTTGTATAGTGTCTGTTAATTGCTGGAGCAGTAGATGTGGACTAAAGCACAGATTACTGTCAGTCCTGTTGTGAACCCAAGACATTCCCTTCTCAGTTTAAGCCCAAGTGTTTCTTGGACAGGCTGTTATTGAAGGTTCAGGCTTGAAATGCCATAAAGAAGTATGAATTTCCCTCCTTTACTCAAAGCGCTCTCCAAATTCACTCATTTGTGTTCTGACTCCTCGTGCTCAGAATGTGAACTGAAATGATACATCATTCTGAACTGTTTCTTCCTTGCATTTTGATCACCTGGCAATTCATTCTGTTTCCATTCAGTTCCAGTGATCACACTGAAATGTTCTTACCCTGTTGAGAAGGGGATAGTCTCATGAGCTGCCTTTCAGTATCTAGTTCTGCCTAAAGTAGGGGCCTTTAGGCGGCAAAGACAAAGACTTCTCCAAAGGACATTTAGAGCAGGACTCTTATTTAAATTTTATAAGCTTTGTTTTTAATGGTGGTTGTATTGTGATTATTTTCTGTTGTATAAAGTATCAAATTTCATAGAATTTTTCATTAATATTTTTAACATTTTTTTTAAGAAATAAGTTTTTAAAGACTGGTTGTTTTTATAAATATATTGGTCCATTTTCTATGACTATGCTCTGCTTTTTAAAATAAAAATTAGAATTGTATACAGCAGTGAAAACATTTTAGGTAATGACATCATTTGAAGAAAAAAAGTGCAACAAGATAAAGCTGTTAAGAAATATTCAAGGCCAAGTACAACTTCTGACTTTCTCTGGTACCTAGTAAACAAGAATGTTACTGTGGAAACTTGCTTGGATTTGAGGATTCTGAAGCTTTTCCCTATTTTTTTTTTCTGTTGGTCTATTTGGGACAGGAAGTGTGTGTTTGGATACCTCTCCTGTGTTAACTGCTGTTCCTAAAATGTAGTTACTGAGAGTCCACATAAGACTACATGAACATGTGAAGCATTTTTTTAAGCAAATCATCTGTGTGTGCATCATCTCCATAAGCTGCTCCTGCATTTCACCAATATCCCTGTCCTGTTGAGGACATCTGCTCCTATGCTATCTCGTGCCATTGCTTTGAGGCATGTGGAAGCTCTTCAGCTTATCTCCCTTTTTGTTTTTCTTGCTATCCCTTCACATTTCCAGATCCTGGAAGTCTGAAAAGGGATTTTCCTTCCCTATAAGGATATATTAATTTTGGTTCAAAATGTTGGGGGAACAGAGAATTATAGCCGTTTGCTATTACTCAGTTTCCATGCCACCAAAGACAGAAGTTCTCCTTGGTTTTGAGATGGTAGTTTCATAACCTCTTCCCAGGATTCAGAAATTCTGAAAATAAGGTATTTTCCACCTTGTTTACCCTAGTGCACTGAGATTCTTTTGCAGTCTCAGGCTGTCTGTATGGCTCATGCAGAGATGCTGACAGTGAGTGATTACTCTACATATCAGAGCAGAGGGCAGGGTGAATGGGTTGGGAAAGGAACTGGAGTGCTTCAAGGAGCTACAAGTGCATATATTACATCCTTTGAACCAACTTAGTTTCACATTTGCTTAAATTGTGGTTTTAACCCCTGAAAATCACTTGGCTCTGCCTTATTTTACCCTGTTTGGGGTACAGTACTTCCTGGGCCAGGTTATGAGATGACTGCCTGGATGTGAGTGTGCAATCTCTGCTACCCCACCAAGGGCAATGCTCATCAGCTCATGTAAGGGTCCTTCTGTACCAGTGAGCATGGCTACAGCTCAGTAGCTTGGAGAAGCTGTGTTCAGCAATAACAGAAGGTAGTAGTTCTTCACACTATTGGAAACAAAAGTGTTGAGGTCACTGAAGGATATGGATACAAAAAGTTTACATAGATTCAAGGTGAAACTCTATAAATGCATGGAATACAGATTTGTTGACAGTTACCAACCAGACAAACCACTTTGGTCTTAGGATGTCCCCTGCTCTCAAAATGCTTGGAGGCTGGGAGGGTACTAGTGGTAAGTATTGTATATGCTTGATCTGTGCTTGCTCTTTCAAGGTGTTAGTTGAGACTGTGAGAAACAGAATACAGAGCTAGAGACTCTTTCTTTGAACATGTACTGCAGTTTTAATGATTACTGTTGGGCTGCTTGTCCTTTTAGATTCATTTTATAAGATCTTCATTCTCTAAAAACTAGAAGATGTGATCCTCAGCTACAGTAAATCTGTATAGTCCCACAGTAGTCAGTAGGGTCATGCTGACTTAACCCAGCTGAGCATCCAGTTCTGTGTGTTTGGAATACTGACTGGTGTTTTTTTCTTAAGTTGGGGGTTGTGAGACCATTCTGTGATGAGATGGTACTATAATTAAAGAAGAAGAGTGGGATTTTGTTTTTTCTGGAGGCGGCTATTATAAGAACAACCTCTGTACGATGGATCTTGCAAGATGGTTACTAGTTTAACAGAAGTTTATTTGCTTTAATACTTCAGTATAGGCTGCGCATTTATATCAGGTAGTTTAAATACAGGTTCAACTTCTGTAACTCCTACATTCCCTCGAGGGACTATAGGAAGGGAATCTGGCAGTGCAGGATAGTAGGCAGTTTGAATTGCTTTTCTGTCTCTTGAATATAAACACTGCAGTAAGCCCCCAGCTTTACCTTAAGCACTATAGCAAGTATTAGGAACACAGCCATGTGTTTCCTGTCAAAGGCAAAATCCTGCTTGAATAAATTATGGAATTGGGACTGGTGCTTTTATAACACACATCAATAGCAATGTATCTTTAACAGGAATAAACAAGCATGACATAGGTCATGATTCAGCATTTATATATATGCCTAATCATCAAAAGCTTAACATATTTTTTGAATCAAACCTAAACTATGTGCGAGACAGGGCATCCTAAGCTGGTCTAAGAACTTGGTTGCCTGAGGAAGTAACTGCATTGGGAGTGCTCTCTGTCTTAGAGAACACTAAAGCTAGTTTTCAGAGTGAAGATGCTTAGTCTCTACTTTAGAGCTCTTTTGAGCTTCTAACAACTTAATCGTTTAGCTTTAGTGACTTGCTGTAAACATTTGGCTCTGGATATCCGTTAGTTTAAAAAGGGATTTAGCCATGATCCTACTGTGGAAAGACATATGGTATTTCCCTTTTTCTGTCCTCCTTTCAAATCAGATCAGCAAACTTCAGCAATACTAGGAATAAAAACACAGCTTTTTACCATTAGCAACGCAAAAATTAATGTAGACCACGGCAGTGAACTAGATTCTCTTCTGGCTTATGCATCCACAATATTATTCAGCAAGAGCAAAAGTAGGACTGCGTTCTGTGACTGCAGTGAAGACACTGGGTTTGGGTAGGTGTAGAGAAGTTTTATTTCTTGTGATAACAGTATGAGACAGAAATAAAGCAGTTTGATTTTTTGGGGGATGGGGGTGGGGAATTGATCTAGTTCAGTCTGAAGTCACTGAAAAATGATAAACATGAAACCCCATGATACTATCTTTCCTCTGTCAATTTATGTAAATATGGCATGGATTTTCTTTGATCTCCTACAGAGAGTGGCTTCTAGTTTACAGTTTTCTTCAGCTATAATGTGTGGAGATCATTCATCATTGCTAAGTGCCTTTAGACCTGTCTGTTCAGGACAAGATAAGGGAGTATCAACTCTCATACCCTGGTAATTAAAGCTTTTGGGTACACTATGAAAACATTTCAAAGATGACATTCCCAAAGAAAGAGCTTTTAAAAATGATTTTTCCCAGGGTATGTAACCCCTCCCCTCCCAGAAGGTAAATGAATACCCCTTTAAAGATGCCCAAATTTGGCATAATTTGAAGTGACTGTATGCACTCACTGCATCTGTGACTACAGAGATGAAGACGATGAACTCTAGGACTGCAGGAAATAGTCCCAACAAAGCTAATAGTTTCGTTTTGCACAATAAATATAAACTAATGCTGTTAAAAGATTTACAAATTTTGCATCATTTTTCCGTGCGAGTTTGGACCAGCAATTGGTTTTGAACCATGTGAAATTCATGATTTTTATCATTCCAGTACAAAAGCAGGGAAATGACAGCTCAGAGATTGAAATTATCTAGAAGACCTTGATTTTATTCTCATCTATAACAAAGCTGAGGTGATATCAATCTATTGCAGGCTGTAGTGGAAAGAAAAAATTTAATTTCCATGTTTCACTTCTGAATGTTTTTGAAGACATCTTTAATGCCAGAATTAAGTTTTAAAAGACACCACAATGAGCTATATTGAGTGCAAATGCAAAGATATTTAATGAGTCTGGAACTAAATTGTGTAAAACTAATGTAAAACTAGTGCAATCTCTGTCTTGTCCACTAGATGATGCAACTGTACTACAGAGAAATAAGAAATTACAGTATGTCCACCTGCAATTGTAATCCTATTTACTGTATTCTATAATTTTAATAGTAAAAACGTTGTTTTTAATGGATGCAGAATGGTGGTTTTAGATAAATATTTAAAAATGTAGTTTTCTTTCTGCTGGGTTCAAGTGAAACTTGAAGCTTTGTAATCTTTTATCTTTCCATTTTTTTATTGTATTTTAACTCTGTTGGAGTTGCTCCTTTCTCAGGTTAAAGCATGTTGTTCTTTTCTGAAACTACCACCTGAGACATAACTCATGGGTCAAATCATCTGTGTTATATTGATTCAACCCTAATGGTTTAGCTAGTGGGGTTGTAATTGAGAACTGTCTGCTCACGTGTTTTTCCTTCAGAGATTAGGGGCCAGATTCATCTTTTGCACAGATCTCTTTCAATAATGTCCTTTGATGTGGCTGAATGAACTCTGATTGAAACATTTCCTCTGTGTGTGGTGATTTTGTGGGCTCTACCTTGTGTGAATTCTCAAGTGTCTAATAGTAATAAGCTCATGTTTGAGCCTTTCCCTCGCTGGGAGTCTCTTCGCCTCCCATTTTCATGATATGTGTGACTGTTTATTACTTTTGATATGTGCTTGTTGCCTTGCTCACATCTCCCAGGGACTTCTGAAACAACTAGTGCGTGTCTACATTGTACATCCTTAGAGCACCTTCAGACTGTCTCAGTTGCCACATAGCAAAAAAGAAGAGGAAGGGAGGGATCTGCTGTTTGCAAAGCTAGAAGTTTATTGTGAAGCCCTCTCTCCTGTTCCTCTGCTCTTTTCCTCTCCACAGCAGAAGCATTCAATGGCATGCTGGTCTTAGCAGCACTGAAATGGATTGGCTCTAGTGCATGGCAGGAGGCCATGCACTTCTTACGTAAGATTATTTTTCCCCTTTGCCTATACCTGTGCTTGTTCCAGATCTGCAAGGGCCGGGTGTGTTTCTAATGCTTTACCCTTCCCCTAGGACGTCAGAGTTGGGCTGGAGAAACTGGTAGATGAGCACTGCATCTCTGCAGATACATCCAACAGGCACTGGATGTGCTATTTTAGTAGCTCCCTCCTGCTGGGACTGCTCTGGAAAGAGCTGGCAGTAGCAGTTTGGCTCTTTTGACCCTTGGCAGTCAATGATGACTATGGAGAGGACAGAGGGACATTCTCAGCATGAGGCTGGTGCCATGCCTGTCTGTACCACCCCGCCTGGGCCAGCTTCACAGAACTTGTATCTCTGTCCTTAAGAAGCCCTCTTTGCAGCAGGAGAGTGCCCATGAATTTGTGTGTCCTTCCCAGAAGATGAATTTTGCATAGGCAGAGATGCTTGGGTGTGAGTGGATTGGCCTTCAGAGGATATTGGAGAGAGATCAGAAGGGTCCATGCCTTCCCGAGATGACTCATGCTCCTCTGAACTGTTTCTGATGAGTGCTTAAATGCTGTGCTAACCAGCGCCTGGCTCAGGAGTGGGAAAACACTGTGTAAGTTATGGGAGACAGTATTTGACCCTAGGAGCACAATTTGGACTGAGCTATGGAGGTGGAAGGGGAAGTGTAGGCTGGGACAGGAGGGGTAGAGTGGGCCCCACAGGAGAAAGGATGTTTGATACACTAACAAAGAATACACACTCCTTTTTGTCTTTTCTCTGCAAGTTTGTGTGGATAACTCTGGATAGCCCCCTCAGAAATGGCGTGGTGGTCAGGGTGGCTGTTTCTGTGCAGACTGGGAAGAGGGTAGGAAGGTGATGGGGTAAACCCAAGCATACTGTCTGGGACAGTAACCATCAGAAAATCATATAGCATCAGGCAAGTGTGTGTAACTGTGCGGCGTTGTGGCTAGCCTGTGCCATCCTAGCTTCATGAGGGTGTTGGATAAAGGTATTTGGGTTACCTGCTTGGGTAACTTTGGTTTGGCATTTAGTCTGTGGTGTCAGAGTGGGAGCCTAGAGGAGAGAAAAGACAAACGCAGTTTGAGCCAGAGCTGATGTGATAGATGGAGTCCTTTAGCCATGCTGGTCCATCTGGATGACTGTCTGCTCCATGCTGTCATGCACATGGAGATGGGCATGGATTCCTCCGTATTGCCAGGTCGGAAATCCCTTGTCAGGCATGCTGTTTATGGTATGGCAGTGTGGTGAGCCTGTCTGTCATGGAGACATGTGCAACGCTTCTCACAATTGTTCACTGGCAAAGTTGTGTGGGATGGGAGTTGGTGGTTGAGCTACTCTGGCTGAGACACTCTTGGGTGTGGAGCTGTCCAGTGTGAAAGGGAGTGTGTGTTGGAGAGTGTGTATTTAAGGAAACAGAAGGGAATGAACAATCTCCAGATTTCCTCTGGCATTTCAGACGGAGTGCTCTCATGATGACCCCTTTGAGTATACTCCTAGGCTGAGACAGTGTGGATGGTCAGAGAGCTGTGTTTTGAGCGTACAGTCAGCAGCATTCACAGAGACAGTGTGGGTGGAGCCTTTCTACATTTGGTAGAAATTGGCTACTATGTTTAGAAAACACAGGAGAGAAGAAGGGGAGAGTAGGATATTCAGATATACAGAGATTTGTTTCCAAATTCAAAGCTGGGCTAAAATCCCACCAGGTAAAATGACACACACGTATGTTGAACCTGACCTTGAGCCTAGCTCTGTTGGAGATAATTGCAATGATAGGTGCTTATATCCCTTCCAAATAGGTCTCCTCCTTTGGGAATGGTCATTCCCTCTCTAGATAGTTACAGAACCATGTGTACCTGGCACTAGCCCTGATGAGCACAGCAAATGTTTAGTCTGAGCTGAACTTTGGGAGATTTAACATTGTCTCTGTCCCTGGACTCTTCTGGCAAAATCTGTGAAAAATCAGTTCCTCCCATGTCATTCTATGCTGATTTAACTCCACTGACGTGAATGGAATTACACCTCACCTTTGATATCTGGCCTCAGGGATTCATTAGGCATAGCTGTGGTCCAAAGCCTACTGACAGAAATCAATTGGTTTGTGTGGGTTCAAGCTTCATTTCCATATTTTCAAGAAAAGAATGAAATGTGTTGCAATAAGTCCCCTATAATTGCAGCCTAGTAGGAGGATCAGAGAATGTGACTCGAACAAGCTACTATTTGCACTGGAAACACTAGGGTGTAGGCTGAGCTCTCATACTTGGGGAAAGCTGAATGTGTGTCTGTGAGGTCAAACTCCTCTTTGTGCAGTCTGGCTAGATTGGGTTAGAGGTGGCTGGGTATAGTACAGCTCAGCCTGCCAGCAGATATCCCAGTCTTCGCTCTCTTGAAGCACCTTATTTTTGAGTCATAACTGGGCTAACATCCTGCGGGTGGAATCCTTTCATGTGGATGGAAGTCATGCAGTGTACAAGGTTTGCACCACTTCGGTCTACTTATTCTTGAGGTAGCTCATAATCTCTTAACATAGAGACATAGAGGAGAAGCACCTGGCACAGCTGACATGCCAAGTTTAGGCTGACATATGTCTGAGTTTTTCCTGAAAGGAATGTTGTTCAGGTGGAAAAAGAATTTGATCTTTTTTTTTTTTTTTACTGGGATTTCCAGATGCCAGAGAGCTCCTTTGGAGCAGTAGTGACTAGAATGAGCCAGACCAGCTGCATGTATGTGGTCAAATGGTGCAGCAGAGGTTCTTTATGTCCAGTCAGACCTGCACATACTGGACTGAATGTATGTGTGCCAGGCAGTAGATCTGCACCTATGCACAGTCTGACACATCTAGATCACCTATACATGGACTGGCCATCTGGGTAGTGTGTGTATAATAAGGCCGCTGCATTCATGCTTGTTGGACTCACTGGCATGTGAGTCCCTGGTTTATGCCTTCGCATTCCTCCATGGGATAATCAAAGAGCCCAAGGTAGGAGTTCTTCCCTGAAGTCTTGAGGAATATCTATTCCCCCCTCAAGTTTTTAGCTGTAACATCAAAAGTATATGGAAACTCATGTCACAACATTGACTACTTTTATTAATATATTTTTCAAAGTTCTTTGGAGAGTCACCTGATGAGGATAACTCCCCACCCCATTCACCTACAAAAAGAGAAAAGTGGGATGCAGCAATGGAAAAACAATAGGCTGAGCATTCCGAATTTCAAAATAAAATGTTTTTGTTAAAGAATGTGTAGAGAACTGCGAAACAAAGAAACCCCAGACCATTGCAAAATGATACAGCATAAAAAATGTTCTTAATGTACTCACATTCTCAGGATTTTTTCTCCCTTATTTCTCCACTGGTTTTAGACAAAAGTAATATTTGAATCGAAGTCAATAACAAGATGCAACTGTTGAATGTCAAGTAGGGAGGAAAATGTGAATGTTACTTGGATAATTCAGAAAACAGCTGCTGCAGTTATGCAGCATTGTACAAGTTAGAAAAAGGTGGTAATTTTAAAAGAAAAAAGACCCACAAAGAGCTACTCCACTTGGTAGGAAGAGACTGATTTCCTGTAACTCAGTGTCTAAGGACACCAGGCAGCACTGTAATGTGGAATGGATTGGTTGTTGGTACATGAACCTTGAGAGTTGTGTGCTCAGCTGCCTGCTCTGTCCCAGTCTGCGACATCTGGGATGTTGTGTGAGCCCGGGCTGAGCAGAGATTGCAATGGGGGTACTTTTGAGGGTCTGGGCTTTGGTTTCTCCTTGCCATAGTTCCTTCCTAATAAATGCTTGCCTGCTTCCGTGGGGGCTGTGGAGTTAGAGATTATGTGGTGAGCAGATATCATCATACAAGGATCAGAGACAAATACTCTTGACAGCCTTAGGTAGTAAATGTGGAGCTAAATGGACCACAATTCTTTGTTAAAAAAACAAAAAAAAAACCCCAAAAAACCCCAAAACCCCAAGAAAGGTCAAAAGAGTACTAATAGTGAGTTGTTTAAATAATTGTTTAAACACCTCTTCTAGTCATACAACTTGAACTGGTTTTACCTGTCTGAAAGGATCTCCATTACTAATAAATATTATTAAAAATATAGAATGTGCTATAGTTGTTACCAATTGCAGGTTGTAGTTTGTATGTAAATCAAGTGCCCCTGACAGAAAGATCCACTGTACACCTTCCTTGCACTCTGACCGCTTTAATATTGGAGAATCATTCTCTCCATTAGTGTACTTAAATTATGAAAAATGATGTGGAACAGAGGTATTAGCAACTCTTCCTTTGTTTATACCTTAAAAATATCTGACTGCCTTAAAGAACATGAAAACGAGTTTTGTCTTCCTTTCCTATTACTGTCAAACAAACTTCACCTCAGCGCTCAACATCACATGGAATTTGTCACTGGCAGGAAGCAAAAGCCCTACCTTGTGAATATATAACTTACAGTCACTTCAGAGGGAGAAAAAAATCCTTTCATCATGTTCAGTTTTCTTCACTGTTTTATTTCACTTAAAACATCACTCACTACCAAATGGTATTTGTCAGTAGTAATTGGCAAATGCTGGAGGCGGTTTTCAAGGCTGTCTGAATGGAAAATCTCAAAGCAGTTGTCTGCACTGAAAGAAAATATTACATTTGATCTTTTTATGATTCTCACAGACATGATGTATGTCTGCATTCCTTAGCCTGAAGAATTCGTGGTGTTTGGGTTTCTTTTCCTTTAAATGACAGGAAGCAACACTTCACTGTTATTTTGCAGTATTGTCTGAGAATTAACCACAACATAATGGTAATGTACATTTTTTTTATGCTTTGCAGAGATTCGTTTTTATTAGCCATTTATTGTGGTTTTGCTTGTTGGCAAGCTGCGATACTCTGAATGATAACTGTGGCTATTGCGTTTCATCTGCATTTGTATGTAGACATGTATTTCTCCTCATGTATTTTTTCTGAAAAAGTTCCCCTCAATGATTGCTTTGCAGTAAATCACCTTTCTCTTAATGCAATTGTACAAGTGTATTATTGCTCTTGTCACCTCTGCCCATGTGCTTTTTGATCATCAAGACTAAGGATAGATAGCACTTACATTAACACCATGGTTTAAGTCCACAGAGTTGGGTTTTCCCTAATGCTAAGTAAAGCTCAGTACGGGAGAGTGGAGGAAACAATAGTGTCAGCACACCCTTAGAAATGGACTGTAATCCCATGGGAGGGAAGGGATAGCTTGTTTGCAAACAATGCTGTGTGCGTTTCATTTTGTACCAAAAATGGATTCAGTAACTTTCCCTTCATGGAGGATTATGGGTTCTGCACTGACTCATTGTGGGACTGTTGGCCAAGGGAGGTCAGATGAATGCTTGTGTGGTCCCATTGGAGGTTTGGTGTGCTAAAATAGGTATTTGGGTCCTATTGGGGTTCCTATTGGGTGGCTGTGGGGGTATGTAGTGGGCCACAAGTGGGCTGAGTCAATTCCCAGGTTAGGGTGTGGGAGTGAAAAAGCCAGCTGAGGTGGTGCCTGCACTTCAGAGAGTTCAGGAAGGTGCGCTGGGGTGCTGGCGCTGTGTGCTGGAGTTGCCAGGGGCTCCGGGGCTCCGATGGACGGGTGCTGGGTGCAAGCCATCCTCCAGCTGTGACTGCCTCTGCTGGCACAAGGCACCATGTTCCCTAAAGACCTCCTCTGTGAGCCAGGGTACAAGCACACACTCGCTGGCCTGCTCCCTTGGTGCTGCAATTAAAAACCCAAGCACACAGGCAGATGAATCGTTTAAATTCCAGCTGTACATTTTGCTGGAGCAAAGGCTTCTCATAATGTCATAAAATGCTATATTTTTAATTCAAATTTCCTATGGCAATGAGGTCATTATGTGTCAGCTGTTCCCCAAAACATTTGGGCCCACTGGCTGGCTGCAAGTAATGTTGGGCAGAGGCATGGGACCTTCGCAGAGGGTTTTTTGTGTCTCAGGAGGGTTGGGGACTGGGCACCAGGGTGGCTGATGGGGCCGTGGTGGTGCATGGTGCCGAGGAGCCGGGGCTGCTGGCTCTGAGCCAGCAGCAGCACAGCCTGCTTTCAGCTGAGCCAGAGGTAAGGGAGGGCAAGAGGCGGCAGCTGCATGAGGAAGAGGTTTTGAGGGGCAAAGGGAGAGCACTGTGCACTGCAGGGGGGAAGGAGAGGGTGGGAGTGAAGGGTATAAACCTATAGAGAATGGGGTTTTGTTAATTTTGCTGCCTATGGAATAATTTGGTTTTGGTGCAGTGTCTGTGATGAGGGCTCTCTCTTGTATGCAGGCACATGCTCCCACTCCTGTTGGGCAAAGTTCAATATAATTTATTTGCAGCCTGTGACTTCAGGTCTTCAGCCCTTTATCTGCTGTGTTTGAGGGGGACTCTGACTGTCACGTTTCCACAGTTCCCAAATTAATGGTGCATCCTAGATTCCTGTCTAAGTCAATAGCACAATTAGTTAATAAAGCTATGCAACAGCATGAACAAAATTAAAGACAAGCTGTGACAGCATTCTATCCCCAAAAGTTTTGCAGGCCTTGTTTAATTATTATCCGCAGACAGTTACTGTTGTCTTCTTGTAAATCCTGTGTGAGAGTATTCAGGAATGTTTTGTTTTATTTTTGTCACCAATCAGTAGAACAATAAATGCACATAGAGGCATTTTTCTCTTTTCTGTTGTCACATGCAGCTGAGGACTCAGTGATGTGAATTACAGACAATCACAGTTTTTTCCAAAAAAGTGCCAGTCAAGCCTTTTCACCAGAAGGACAGGGTATGATGCCAGACCCGGTAGAACAGGACTGCATTATATCACTTAGAAAGTTCATACTTCATGTGCAACACGTACAGGGTCATATGTTTAGTGGAAAGGTGTGAGGAATCATGTATAGGTCCCCAGAGATGTTAGAACATCCCTCAGAAATAGAAGGGCACAGCAGAGAGAGATGCAAATAAGGACTCTGGATCCAAAACCTCTAAGATTTTGGGGAGTTCAAGTCAGTCTGGATGCTGTAGTCCAGATTCATTTCTAGGAGATGACTCAGGAAAAGCATTGCATCAATGAAGCTGGCAGTGCTGAAAGATACACCTGCATATGTCATAGCCTGGAGGAATGGAGAATATAAGATAATACAATATAAATAATATAACACATGTCAATCTGGTTATCCCATGTTGAATATAGCAAGGGCTATAAAGGTAAAGAGGAGGGCAGAGACTGAAATGGTCCCTGAAAAAGTGAGTTTAAACAGACCAGGTTTCATAAGTCTGGTAAAACAGGTAGGTTAGGAAAGGGTTATGATAAGAGACTATAAAATCATGAATAGTATGGGAAAGGCAGATAGGGAAAGATTATTTATTCTTTCCCAAAACACAAGCAGTAGGGGGTGCCTAGTGGGATTATAATGCAAAAAAAAAAAAGGGAAAACTTTGGCACAGTAGCGTGTAATTAGTTTATTGAGCTTATTGCCACAAATGTCCTGGAGGCCAAAAGGATAAATGGTTTCCAAAAGGGATGAGTCAAGAACAGAGCCAATGGCCTGGATGCAAACTGGAGCAAGGACATCATGCTTATGTTATTTCTTATGCTTTTCCCTTGAGCTTCTGTACTGGCTGCTGTCAAGAGACTGGACTTTGGGACAAGATCTTGGTTCTGATTCAGAATTGCTGTTTTATGCTATGTTTTTATATTCAGAAATTGTCAGGTGGTAGCCTCACTTGACAGTAACCAATGTGTGTTTTGGTGCTCTCTCTCTTCCAGTTCCACAACTCTGAAAGGTGTTACATGTCCGTAGGCCCCAAAATGGGCAGGGGAGGTGGTTTCTGCTTCCTAGATGAATAGTTTGTGTGCTAAACTCTTATTAAAAGCAGTTAAAACAGGAGTATGTCACTATATTTTTCAGTCATACAGCTCACAATAGAGCTAATTACTGTGTTCATCACAAATAATTTCTGAAAGATGTCCAGGGGGTTGGATGATCATAGTACTCAAGGAGCACACTGATAGAGAGCAGTAAAACAGCTTATTTGTGATTTTGCAAAGGATTAACTTGAGAAAGAGCTCCAGCGAACGAACTGAATTATTCATGGCAGAATGAAGGGAAATGATAATATAGCTTCACAGAACAACTGAATGATACTACTGTACTGCAATAAACTTGAGAAAGTTACAACAAAAGAAGGAATTGGCACAGGTCTACAGTTGTTTCCAACGGACCAAAATGCAGTGCAGTGTCCATACATGTTAGCAGGTGATACGGTTTCACTTTGGAAACTAGCAGTGTCTATCCCTTTATGCAGACAACCCTACCTGATAAAATATGCAAGTCTCTTGTGTCTATTTAAGCCATACAACTTTGTGACTTAAGAACAGACAAGAATTACTCAATGTTTTTATTATTTAAATCCTAAAGAGCCTTTCTTTGGCAAATCCTTTCTGAGTTACAAATTTAGTTTAGTCAGGATAAGTTTTTAAGGGAGAAATGCTGGTAAAATAACGATGTCCTCCTCCTCTTTAACCTGCACATAATTTAAAAACTTATAATCTTTAAAAAGAGAAATAGAACCTGTACAGTGAGTTTCAATGTCATTTTAGGACCTTAGGATCCTGAAAGTCCATCTTAAAACAAAATGACATTTTATTTCAGCCTTACAGTTCTCCTAAATATGTTTTGAGACCTAATTACAATTTTAGAAATCATATTAGTAACTTTAGCTCAGTGAATCTCTAACTCAAACTTTTCTCTCTAATTCCTTACTCTTATTTGCATTTCTTAAATTATTTAGAATAGTAAATACTAATGAGTAATTGGCTTATGTGTGTGGCTTGGATCTGGTCCTTCATCACTTAGTTGCAGACATGCATCTTTTTAAGACCTTCTTGTAAGACTTGCAGGAATTATATATGAGATTTAAATGTCAGGTCTCAAGGGAGCTGAGAACTATGTGCAATTGTTTTTAGTGTTTGACTTGCGTGATACCACTAGTGATGTGAATGATGTTTCTTGCCTCTTTTTCTCCTCTTTCCAGGATGCCTTTGCAATGAGATTTTCACTGAAATAAGATTCTCCTGCAGAGAATCTTAAAATAATGCAGTCCATAAGTTATTTTAAGAAGAAACCAAATGAACAATTATGGAAATGTAACTCTGGGGTCATAATGACAAGGACGATAGGGTCCGCCATTAAACGGGGAACAGGAATCAGAAGAGCTGACTTCTAGATCTGCCACTATGTGCCACTGAGAGCTACCTTTATCTTTATCTGGTTCCCTACCTGTAAGAACTGGAGCAAAAACCATGTAGGATCCTTTGAGTGTTAGTTTAGCGGTACTGAGGGCTGACACTCACTCTTTACCCAAAACAATCTCTGCGTGGAATTCCCTCATCGTTGTTCCTATTTGTTGTTCATTTTGGGGAGGAACAAAAGCGCTTGTAGCACCTGCTTTAATGAAGTAATTCCTCTGTTTAGTGTTCAATGATAAAGTATGAATCACAACATTAAACAGGGCTGTTTGCTCTCATGAAATACACATGATGCAAGAGGGGTCACATCAGACAGGAGGGTATTTGCTTATCTTTTGGCTTGTTTGAAGACCAAACCGCAGCCGTGTTGGGATAAAACAACTGACGTTAGATAGTGCTAGCAGCATGCTGTTAACTCCTCTCCCAGCTTACCACGAAAACCTCAGTACTGATACACTTTTGCAGTGTGTACAGACCAGTATAGTAATTCAAAAAGAGGAGCTTAGTGTAGCATCAAAGTTGACTCCCACTGAATGGTGTAAAGGAACTGCAAGTGTGGGCTGCAAAAAAATGCAAGGTGTAATGCCAGTGCGTTTCCTAGCGCAGTCACCCTCCCTGGGGGACACAGCTACTCAGAAAAGCACGACAGCTGGAGTTTTCAAAGATGTGTTAGCTCTTATAGGAAATTAACATAAGTTGAGTGCCAGACTGCCTTAGGCACCTTTGCGAATCCAAAGCAAAGGTGATATCACAGCTCATTCTTCCAGCAAACATACTGAGCCAAAGAACTGTCTTAAAGACAAGAATTTTACAGCATTTTCACTGTAATAATAGCTTTTATTACACTTCTAACTGATTTATAGAGGACTGTATCAAGGAAGCAAGACAGTGGATCTATGTAATGACAGCTTCTGCAAATGTACCTGAGCTAGCTAGTTAATGCTAGCTCAGATGCTGGCAATAGCATTGGCAAAGCACCCTACAGCACTTGTCTGAGAAGTTGGTCAGTTCTCAAATAATTAGATTAATGATCTCACAGATTTGCAGATGTTTAAAGCTCTGTACTACCTAGCTATCCAGTTTACTAGAACCTGACTTAGCTGCCTGATAGTTATCTTGGTTATGCCTACACAAGGCATAGACACTTCTTTGACTACAGTAAAGATGCACTTGCTGTAAGATGCACTGATACAAGTCACCACATTTGAGTCAGCACTGCCTTGGGCCTCATACTGCATTGTGCTGCCTGTGCAGGTAAAAATCTACTGGCTGAGAAAGGTGAGAACGGTTGCATTTCATTCATGTGTTACACATATCTAGAGGTCTACAGGATGCACAAAATGAAAATATCTATGTCCCTTGCATTGTCAGGGCTCCTTCTCTCTGTGACATGTTTTAATGTGCAGTCTGCAGGATTTGTGCACTATCCAGGTTCACCAGGCAGCAGAGCATTGGGCTAGTCCACGGTGCAATTACATGCTCTTAAAGTAATAGCAACAAGTCCCACCTGCTGTTTGATGCGGAAAGAAGGCCATGTTGAATATGTGTGTCTGAATGAGAATAAACTGCTCCGGTAAATGCACCCACATCCATGTTGAGGTTTCCATCTGTTTTTACTGGTTCTGGAGGGACACGAGTGACATGACCCACGATTATTTGAAGATAACTGCACACATTTGGTCTGAAGAACAAACAGTTCCTTGATGATGAGATCCTTGATGACATACAGTGATTTTCTGCAAGGAAGGATTTGTCATGTCCTGTGCTATCAGGTACTACACATGGAAGAGCTGCTGCTTTTGTGGATAACCTGCTCACTGGATATGACATGCTAGCAGCCTGTTCCTTGGGAATGCAGAGGAGAAGAGCTATATATCCTAGTGCAGAGAAAAACGGCAGTAGGAGGCAGGGAATAATATGAAGACCACGGGTGAGTTCATATGCCGAGATCTGAGCCATTTTTTGGCAACACCACTATTCAGTTAAAGAGGTAGTGCACCTTATTTTTGTATTGAAATGTTAAATGTGGAATTTACCACAGCACTTTCCAAAATGAACACACCCTGCCTTTTGCGTAATATGACGTGTCTGTACCTGCTGCAATATAAAACATGGTAAAGAATAGCTCAAACAGATCATGAGGCAAGTAAGTGACAGGGTTAAGAAGATAGCTGCCGCTGTTCTGCTGAAGTTTTTCTTTTTTTTTTTTTTGAGTTGGACATACCACTATAAGACAGATTTTGATAAGTTTACTCCCTTTGAAAAACAAATTCTTACTTTGCAAATAATTCTCCTGGAGTCAACAAAATGATCTTCTACATCTTCTCTCAGGATAATCTCACTTGTAAACACAACATTAATCTTTGTACTCATGACTCAGAGGTACACCTCTCTAATCCAGGTCATCACCTTCTGTCCAAACAAAAATCTTGGCTGCCTCTTGGCCATCTCCTTATGGGTGCCTAGCTGTCAACTCAACAACGGCATAACTGAAAGTGTCCAAAGCATCACTTTGCCTGTCATTCAGCCTATAATCTGCATAGGGCTATGAGGCCAATTTCTTGTCCAATTCAGATAGCAGCAAAATCCACCTCCCCCATGCCAAATTAAAAAAAAACCACAGAAGCCCAGAAGTTATTCAGGAACAACTGCAATACCTTATCTTGGCTTTCACAGGTCTTTTTCTGTTAACTGCAAGATAGATTACACATAGGAGGAGATGCCCATATCTTTCAAGCCACCTCATTATCGTTCCTTTGCCTCACTGTTTACAAAATAATTATACTTGTTTCCCTGCCTGTATGTCTCCTGATTTGCACTTCAGCTGTAAACTCTTTGGAGCATGGAGGAGTGTTTTTGTGCTGTGGTTGTACAATACTGAGCACAGTTGGGTCCTAGTCCAAGTGTAAGCCTTGAGGACACTATGAAAAGCTAAATCCACACAAAGTCCATTAGGAGCACTGTGGTATAATGTCTATTAAACCACAGTATGGGGTCAGAACCTCAGCCTGTTTAACTTGCTGATTTTTTGCAATTATGTAAGAAAAAAATGGCCTTGTGTCCTTCATTCAGTTCACATTTATACAAAAAATTGCTGCTTAGATTTAAGGACTGCCTCTTCTGGGCTGACATGCTGCTGCTCTGAAGCGCTCTGAGGTTTCTTGGCATTACAAGCACCCAGTGAGACAGGCTGAGTCTGAGACTGTTTAACTTCTTCAATCTACAGTGCTCAGTATGTCTGAAATTTATCTGGAAAATTGTTTTCAAAAAATAATCTTCCTTGTTGGTTTAATAAGCGTCAGCCAAGGACTTTTTTCCTCCATTCCAAGACACAACTGCAGAACAGGGCCAGTTAACGCTTCTGCTTTACAGAAGCATTATTACCACTTTACAGTTTGTACATTTACAAAATTTACACTTTGTAAAATATCATTACCATTTTGTTACTCAGAAGGCAGATAACAAAGGCAGTCTTATACTTCTTTGCAAAGCAGATGACCATGTGAGCAAATGTGTATACAGCATCACAACTCAAGCTCCAGCCTACTTTCTGGATCCCATATGCTTTATGGTAAACTGGGCTTAGATATTGAGTGGGCAATATGTGCCCTAGCCCTGGGCCTTCAGTGAGCCTTGTTTCTGTGCCTGGTACCCTTCTTGGGCAGCTTGACTCTTACCTAGCTACCGAGCTTCTGGAGCATGTGCTTTAGGCTTTGCAAGCCTCATGTACTAAAATGCTTTCAGCATCTGAAGCAGGTCAGATATTACATTTATATCCTCCTGGGTTCAAGTGGCATTAAATTAAGGAACAGCTAGCCTTAAAAAAAGAACAAAAAAACCCTCAATGCATTCACTGTTGAACAGCAGAAGAGGCACAGACCCAAGGAAATTAATGAACTCCTGAATGCAGTTCTGCAAAATCTGATCTGATCATTCCTATGGTGGTTTAATCTGAATCTCTTTCTGCATGGCTGCATTGCTCTCTGCCTTATTCTCCTCAAACAGAGAACATTCTTGTTTTCCAGCAGCTGTGGCCACTTCCTCAATCCAGGGACTACCTTTGAGCAATTGCTAGGCTACATATTCCCTTTGCTCTTACATTTGTGTAAAAAGTTGTTCCAAGTCACTGTGTGTTAAAAACTTCCTTCTTTAGCTGGACAGAAGCATCTAACTTTGCTGGACCTTGACTCCTCTGTCACTGTTTCCTGGGCTTAGGTTAGATATTACGCCCTGTTAGAAAATGGATGCTGTAAAGTCACACTGAAGTTTACTTTTAAAAAGAGGTTGACATGGCTTTCTCAAAAAAAGTAGTGTCTATAATTTGTCACAATCATCTCCTTAATTCTTCACACATAATAACACTGGCTTAGAGAGCAGGCATCAAGGCCACAGGAAGATGTGGTCAGAGAAAACTTACTATAGGTTTGATTTTGCTGTTTGGACCATTTTTCGTGTTCATCGACATGTAGCAAAACATCCCTTAGACCAGAATTCACTGCTTAGGATTTCAAAAGGCAGCTTCTGTCAAGACACATGAAAGAGTTTGAAGGAATAGAGTTAGTTCCCCAGCGTTGTTCAGCTACATGATCTGTTTTTGGAAGCCCTGAAGTTCAAGCAGAGGAAGAAAACAAGTAGGTTTATTTTCACTGTTGGGAATGAGTTGCGGTAGCTCAGCAACAAAAGCTGGAAACACAAAAGATAGGACGGCTGCCCACCCGCTTTGTAAACTCAGTGCAGGTGGCTGAAAATAATACCTGAGCAAATATCACCAGTCACTTCTGAAACTTTCATTGTATCAACATTTGCTGTAGGTGGTTCACACATCTATTGGCGTTTGCTTGGCAAACAATCTGGTTTGGAACAAAAGAAAAAGGCTTCCAAGGAACAATTATGCATTAATTAACCTTACAGATAATGTTATCAGCATTACTTCTGCTATTATGAACTAACATGGTTCTCCGTTTTAATCTTAGCATAGATTCTGCTTGAGTAACTTTAATGTTTAAAGGTGGTGAAATTTGCCTGCATGTTTTGAAAACCCATCTGTAGCTTTCACTTGTTTGGTGGGCTCTACAAAACATTTTCAGCAGTCTGCAAGATTGCATTTTTGCAAAGGAGGAAGAGTCCAGCAGATCAGATAGCAAACTGTAGGGTGTCTGTTCACCTCCCTAATTCTCTCCCCTCACCTCATTCTCTTCCAGGGATGCAGGCAATCATTTAATATTTATGGGTCTCAATTTTCCTCTGTAAAATTGGAAAACTCCACTGTCCTGTCTTTAGAGAGTAAGTCCTTTCCTGATTGCGGAGTGCTCAGACATTATGGGAGTGAGAGCTGACTTATAAATGAGATGAAACTGCCCTTAATCCAGCAATTCTTAAACAGATTTATAAATCCACCTATTCCTTTACTGGACCAAACTGGGATTCTTATGAAAGTTAATGGCCCTAGTCATCAACTTCAGCAATAGAAAACTCCTTGTGCTGGCAGAATCACAGCCTGAGCGGAAAACTCCCAGCTGGCACATTCCAGAGTGTGTCAGGATGATTATAAACAATTATGCCTCAATGCCCGCCTGCAAAGAAAATACTAAGCATTTACAGAGAGGATCCAGAGACATCTGAACTGCTACATCCCAGGAGGTCAATTATCCTTTGCCTTTGCCATGCATCTTTAAAGTGATCTTGAACTATTAAAGACCCATCCTGTTAGTCTTATTGTGTAAAGTTATCCATAGAAAGAAATACATATATTGTGAATATATATTTATTCCTGCAGGTAGACTTTATTCACATTTTTGCAAGCTCTATTTTAACTCATAAACCATTAATATTAAGTGAAGTGGTAGGAAGGCCTGGAAAAAAATTTCCATAACTAAAAGATCTAGCCTTCTGCCTCACCACTGGGTGGATGTTTGGAGAAGGAATTATTGATTGCTTTTTCATAAAAAAAGGGTTCTGCAACAAGGTCTTACCCTAATTTAGATTGTTGTGTCTTTCCCATGTTCAAGTTCAGCCCTGAGTGACTAATTCTGGGGTTTTGGTCTAGGCCTGTCTTGCATATTAATCAGTTCAGAACAATTAATTAAGATCTTGAGGAAGAAAATTGTCTGTCACTTGATTTTTAGACACCCACCAATTATTTCTTTTAACCGTCATCATTCAGCACAAAGGTGTCTTGCTCCCTGAATAAGGCCTGTAGCTACTTTAGGGTGAATAGAGAATAGAAAGATCATTTGAAATATTCCATATAATTATTTTGGGTAAAGATATGGCAGGTGCCCAGAACATTTATAAAGGATATATACTTGTATCATCCCTTGAAGTACTGCATTTTTAGGGCCTGTCTGAAGCGTTGAAGATCTCTCTAGGACCAAACCCTACAATACTTTTACTGGAAGCAGTTTTTGAAAACCTCACGTTAGTTTGACCTTTTCTGTTTTGTTTCACTCGGGCCGTGAAGTAAATCTTTTTGAGTGAAGAAGCCCTCGAAAACTATTGCAACTATTTTTGCAAACTATTGCAAACTGACTGCCTATTGCAAACTGTTTTTTTTTCCACAGTGTTATCTCTGCAACGAAAGGACTCAAAACAGGGAGTGCAACTTTCAAACCAGCTCTCAGCGCTGTCCCCTGGGTGGCTCGGCACAGCATCTCAGATCTATACCTTCCTGTCCCCCTCTCTCCTTGCATCCTATTGTGGCAGCAAAGTGTGGTGTGAGGCTTGGCCATGGGCAGGTTTCCCCTGAGGGCTGACAAGGCAGGAGCCTTCCTCCTCCTGCCCCTTGCTTGCCCACCACAGCTGCTGCGCCGTGCATATGCAGAGTCAGACCTCTGGTCTCACTCTGAACCATCCCCAGGTTGCACGTAATGAAAACACAGCCCTTTCCCTTCTGCTCTGACCAGCGCTGTATAACGATATTCCCGCAAGATGACATTCTGCCTTTAAAATAACTTTATTATGCATCTGCCAAATAGCCAGAGCTTCATGCTCACGTATGTGAAAAGTAAGTTTTTTTCATAGGAGAAATACAGCTACTCTGGGGATAATTTCATCTCTGTCAGCTGAGGCGTTCCTAGCACTAGTGGTTAGAGAGTCTCGCTCCCTTTCTCAAACAGAGAAAAACTGGCTTCTTCAGGCCCCTTCCCCCCAAGGCTGAAAGCACTCGGGACTGCGGGGCTCTTCTCGTCTAACTGATAAATATTTTAAGTTTTAAGCTTCCTTTGAAAAACACATTCACAGAAACAAAGGTTGAGCTCTGAAGGAAACAGAGTTTGTTTCCGAGGTGAGCTTCCCATTTCGCTGCAGTGTTTGATGATCCTGGAGAAGCTCAAGCCCCCATTGATGGGCACAGACAGTGCCGCTGGCCAGGGGCTTCTGCCTGGAGAAAGTCCCACATCCTTGGCAATGCAGCATGTCAGCACAGCTGGGAGCATGGGTGCTCCAAAGCATCTGTTTTGTACTCTCCTGTGTCGAGTACTGATAACAACAGCAACCCTAATAATTTCAGGAGCTCCCAGAGACTTTTGTTCTGATCGTGATTGGACTGGTTGATGAAAAAAACATACAGCAAGAAGCAGTTGTAGCTCCACGGAGTTGGAAATCTTTTTATTCCAATGTTAAAAATATACTGGGTAGCCTTTATTTATTAATTAATTAGTGGTCAGATGTTTATACTTAGCATTAGTATTTATCTCGGTTGATAAAGCCCTAGAACCTGGTAATGTGTCTTTCTCTTACAGCATATGCCTCTGAGATTACTGGAAATGCTCACCCTGTTAAACATCCACCAGCTCACCCTGTTAAACATCCACCATAAAAGAGGCCTTCTGGATGTTCTTAGAAAGGGCACAGTGTGATTTTTGAAACTGTTGCTAGTTGATGCTCTATTTTCGTTGGAGGCCAAATGGGCACAGATTTTGCTGCTTCTTCAGCTTTTGCTTGAAAGTCATATTCCATAGTCTTTGCAGTCATCATTTCATTAAAGACATTTTTCTATAAACCTTTATGCTCATATAGTCATGGTGTGCCTTCCACAGGCTCGAGTGGATTGGGTCTGACCCAGAACGGGCTCCACTCCACAGGCTTTGGAGCATCCTACAGGTGAACCAGCAGCACCCATTTTCTCCTGAGTTAGAAAATACCAATCCATTTTCCTGGTGATCCTTTCCAAACGGGACAAAAATGAGGTCTTGAAAAGCCCTTTGGAATCATTCAGAAATACAGAAGAAATGAAGTTAAGCCTGGTATTCTGCCTAGATTAAGAACTGGCCACTTGTGTCCCTCTCATGAGTGTCCTAAAATTCATAGCATGGTTTGGATGGTTTGGACTTTCATTCCCTACTTTATAATGCTGTGTTGTTGCAACCTGTAGTCAAAAAGCTTTGTCACATGTTAGTCTGCAGCTGGCCCAATTTCTGACTTGAAAGGTGGTGATTGCTGTGTATGGTTTAAATCTGCAATTCCCATTATTTGTGTATTACTGGCTTTCAGGTTTGCCTGGAAAAGTGAAAATTTTTGAGGAAAATTGAGCTTTCTGTGTACACCTGTTTCTTGAACAAAGTAGAAAGCTGTGTCACCTTGGTCAGCTTGCTCACCTTCAACACCAGCCAGCCTCCTCACCTTGCAGTAAAGCAGTTCAAGGAGCTCAAAAGGCAGAAAACTGATCACCCTCTTTTGTAGGGTGAGTTTTCTGTTGGGTTAACTCTGTGAATGCCCCTGTTGTGGGGTTAGCTGGAGGAGCAGTCAGTGCAGGCAGCAGGGCTCCCTCTTCAGTAATGACAATCCATGCTCTGAAGCTCTTTGTACACTACAGAAGTATTTTAAACTAATTATAGTGGTAAGAGAACGCAGAGGGAAGGAAAGCCTGGGTTAAAATTCATGATGAAGTAAACTTTTTCAGTGGAAGTCATTACCTGATCTCATTGCTTATGCTTATCTGATGCTGTTGCTCATGCTGGCTGAAATGCAGCAGCTGCCTGTGCTAAGAGGGGCACCAGGGTCACATCCCTAACTGTCAGCCTGAACCCATCACCGCCAACCTGGGCACGGGCTGTACATTGCTTCAGAAATGAAAGTCGAATCGCAGTCCTGCAGACCCCGCGGGTGCTTTCTCCTCTGAACCCCCCTCTGCAAACCTAGTTTCCTGTGGCGGTAGGTGCGGTTTGTGCCACTGCATTGTTCACAAAGTCACGAGCCCTATTTACCCAGCTGGTGTCAGTTCAGAATGCTATTTAGACTGCTGTATAGAAAGATTTGCCTGAAAGGTTTGCATATTCCAAGAAACCACAATGATTAAGTACACATGAAAGAAAGCATTATGATGAATAATCAGGACATAATCAATGATACCCTTTTTGCATTATAAATGATGACGCTTATACTCAACAGCTTTTAGGCAGAGTGTGGGTGTGACAGCTTGAAAAACAGTGTACAGCATGACATGAGACCTGTCAACTCTTAAATGAAGTAATTAATGACCTGCTAAGCATGCAGATTTTAAATGTCAATTAATTTTTTGAAATATTTCAAGAGTAAAAAAAAATATTTGCAATTTATCATTCTTATTAGTAAAAATTCAGAATGAGAACACGAGTACAAAGAGAAATAACACTAAAGGTTATGAAGAAAATATTTTATGCTTTTATCACTGATAAAACACTAAACAAAGCTCCCTCCAAGATTCCTCTCACAGCATCCTCTTCAGGGTATCACTTAAGGAGTGGATTGTTCTATTTTTGCATACAGGATGTGGCTATATTTTAGGAGATTGTGCTCAAGGCCAGCACGAGATGCTTAAAACTGAGGTGCAAAAGACGAATATGGATTAGTTTATCCTACTGAAAGTCTGATCCTAATCCTGCAATGTCTGAATTTGTGTAGCCCTTCTTCAAGGACTTGACTGGCACCAACACAGAACAGGTTTCACATTTAGTTTCACCTTAATAAAGCATCAGCTCTCAGGTGTTCATCAAGTCTTGCTGGGTAATGACACATCATTGACTAAAGTCTTCCTGCTCTGCTTGCTTGTTGCTCCTCTTTGTGCCTTGTTGTATTAGCTGTGGCTAACTAACCATTGCAGCTTTATACTCCTCTGTCATTTCATTTTTTGGCAACAAGACATATTACATGGGAAATGGACAATTTTCTTGTCCACAGGAAACTTTTAGATGCTGCCTTCTACTTCATGGATTAAAGAAGGTTTTGTGCAATACTCTACCAGATTAGAGGCTGTGGAGCTTTTGCCTCAGTGCTGGGAGCTGGTGCTGCAGGGGCAACTCACCCCAGACACTCCTAGGGACAGTGCATCAACCCAAACTTCCAGCTATTGATAATATCCATGTTCTGGTGTGCCCTCCTTCTTAGCAGTCATCCCTCTGAGCATAGACCAAATGTCTCTAAAGCTTGTCTGTTGGCCCCCTCTCTCCACCAGATGTTAACAAAGTCCTCCTCCTTTTTGGGCTTCCTTCCCCTTTGCAATGCTTGGGGAATGTTATGGGGGATGCTTTGGTGGGGAGTTGTGGGTATGGGTATGTTCCTTGTTGCCACACTGTTCACATCTGTGACTATAGCCGATATCTTATGTTCCGGAATGTACAGCTAAACTCTGATCTTCAAAAACCAAGAAAAGAAGAAAAGATAAAAGCTAGCTAACAAGTGAATTGTAACTGTTCTTGTAAATTAAGGAGGCTCCTGATGGCTGAAATAAGTAAATAAGTACTTGGGATACTTCCAAATTAGTGCTAATGTATCAGTGGCAGCATATATGGAGACTTTCATTGTATCCCTCAAACAACACTATGCATTTGTGTTTTGGTACAGTAAATCTTACCTTTAATATGGTTTTGAATCTTGAGTGTTTAAAATAAGCAAGGCACAGAAAAAGTAGTTTAATCTCTCTAATGACAGCTGGAATATAGTGTGAAGCTCAAGAGATTATAATT
The DNA here is from genome assembly GCF_036417845.1 of Apteryx mantelli. Taxonomy (NCBI): domain Eukaryota; kingdom Metazoa; phylum Chordata; class Aves; order Apterygiformes; family Apterygidae; genus Apteryx; species Apteryx mantelli. The sequence goes on from NC_089978.1 coordinate 103,057,388, forward strand.
TAACAAAGACCATTTCCTAGGTGCTATCTTAAGATTGTATTTACCCTGTGCACGGATGATGAAATCTCATTTAGATCCTTTACTAAATGAAAGGGAAGAAAAAAGTAGGCTAATATGGTGTGTGGAGCATTTTCTGCCAGAAATCGTAATCACTGAAAACTAACTTTAATCATGTTTTAAAATCAAAATGTATTTTTGTATTTTGTTTTGACCTCTGTCTTGTAGTGTTCATGTGACCAATAACAGCAGGTTTGCCAACTCATTGTAATAAGATTTCCATGAAGATTAACACCTATATATTGCAATGCTAGATGAGCATTTTCTTCCTAGGGAAGAATGAAGGATGCAGGTGGCTTCTTAAATCTTCTTCCGTAAGCACTGTCTGGGGAGGTGGAACTGTGCTGATCTTTCAGAAGAGCAGGCTAACAGGATGTTTCAGACTGTGAGCTTTTCTTATTCTTGTGTCAGTCAGATCTTACAGTCTGACAGCTGCCTCATTTGCCCTTCTTTCTCACAAATATTTTCCAAGTTGTACTGTCACAAATATAACACAGATTTAACTTTTTGGACACTGTATGTTATGTACGAGTGTAATACAAAAACACTGATATATTTTAACCAGAACATTTACTTAAATTCATTTGCTGTTGCTTTCAGGAGAGTTCCCTGGCCTCCTGGACTATCACAACAATCATTCAGTACACATCCATGGCCATTATTTTCTGTGGAGCAGTTGTTCTCTGTTATCTCAGCCAAAGTCAGTGCTGCACTGGGTTAGATTCAAGTACAAACACACAGAGAATGACTGTCCTGAATTTCATAGAGGAGACAAGGCAGGGAAAAGGGTTGAAAGGAGACAGAGGAGAAGAGTGAAGTGTGTGGCCCAGAGTCAGGAAGCTGGTTCATGGCAGAGTCCAGAAAAATAATCCAGTTTTCTTTAGTCTCCAACAAATGTCCATATTTGGCATTCCTTAACTGAGCTAAATTCTTGCTAGCTTAGTTGTGGGCTTTATTAAATGGAAGTCATTAGACATAAATGGACCTGGCATCTGGCTGCACAGGGTGGGTCATTAGATGGCAGTGATGGTTGTGCTAGTTGGGAATGTGAGTTAAGAAGACTGGTCTCTCCTACCTGGATATTTGATTTAGTTTACTAGTTTGAATCATATAGAAGAAAAATACAGAAGCAATAAAATAAAATATAGAAAGCATACAAGCAGCACAGTCATAGAAAAGCTATGTTTTTATAAATGTATTTCAGGGGCTGAGGGTTGGGTGCTGGCTGTTTGCTATGGAAATATATGAATCTTCAAATATATGATGCCAATGCATAACATTTAATGAAGTCTAAATTCCTATCAGTTACAGACTGATACAAAGCCCCACTGAGGTGAATAGGAGCCTTCATATGAATTTCAGCAGGCCTTATATCAGACTTATATCAGCACACAAATAGGCGGGTGTGCCTTACACAGCAGAGAGCAAAACTAATTTCTTTGGGTGTTGGGAGACGGGTTATATCATACAGCATGTGAGCCAGAAGGCTGTCATCTCCAGCTAGAGTATTACAACCAATTCCTCAAGTTCCTAACTTTATATGTTATTAAGTGTTGATTATTGTCTTTTAACTAGTTACTGTGTGTGTTGGAGATCATTATCAGCCTAATAAAATCATCTTTTTTTTAAGAACAGTACTTTTCGTTGTTAATTTCCAGCAATTTCCGTTCCTGTGTCAGTAGAATGTAGGAAGCTGTTGGATGTGTCTAACCCAAGTCTCTCTTTTTTTTTATTCTTTCTTTTGTTACTTGGCTGCCTCTTTCACTTTAGTTTATATATCTTCTTCCAATTGCAATTTAGAAAATAATCCTTTAGAGGAACATACTATATGCTTTAAAATAAGAACAATTCCCTTCTATAATGCCAGTGGAGTAATTTTACTTTGGAATAGTCTACAAATGCTTTTCATTGCACTGTGTATTTGGATAAGCTCACCCTGGACAGTGTAACCTGTGCCTCTTAAGTTAGTGCCAAACTTCCCACTGATTTCAGATACATACAGTCATGAAAGACCTAATAGGCTTTTGATGGATAGTTCATTGCCTTGAATGGGCTTTGAATTTTGAAGCCTGGCTCTTTGAAGCCCAGAGTCACTCTCCTGTCCCCTTTTTCAGATGGATGACCAATTTTCTAGGGTCTTGTAAATAGTGTAGTTTATCTACTAGTGATGCAAGATATAATAGGCTTCAGGCCTTCCTTTTGTTGACTAATTAATCAGTCATTTAAGACTGATTAATTAAAGTGTGGGAAAGTCAAGGTACTTCTTTCCAAAGCTGCTAAGTTATGGCGTCATTGTGTGCAAGTATTAGCATGAGTGTCTGCATTGATAGTAATGCCACACTGCCCTCGCCAATATGCAGTGTTTGATAATCCATTTTATTTAATACTTTCCATAATCACATACTTGAGCTTTTACATGAATGCAATTGTACTGATTTTTCCTCTGCCCTCTATTCAGCATAAATATCTATGGTTTCTCTCAACCATACAGTTCTACGTTTGCTTTCTCATGTTAAACTATAGCCATGTCAACAATAAAGTTCTCTTCATTATGCTGGTGCTCTCTGAGGTTTGTCTGCTGGGTAAACCTGCTGGTTTACCTGGGACATACACTTCATATTTCATTAGCATATGTAGGGGCCAAGCATCAAGATCGGGATGAAAATCCCATACACTCACTTGAAAGATTACTTTGAGTTTACCGGAACTTTATTCTTTTTTTTCTTGTTCAATGTTTGCGTGTTAAAAAACAATACCAAACCCTTCTGGGAATGTGTCTAAGTAATTGGAGAATTCAATAGGGAATTCTGTTCTATGCCAGGCTATGCTATGCTGTCCTGTCCTAACCTAACTTATCCTAATACTTCCCAAACATTCTTCCACATATTTGATTGCAGAGCTTTGCTGTTTTGACTCATCCTGATCTCTTTTACAGAGTGTTGCTTTGTGTCCATGATCAGGTGATCAAATAATGACCAAATAATCCCATAGTCATTTCCATGTCCAACCTGATCTCACTCCAGCCTGATCTAGTTGGACTTGCTTTATGCAGGGTGTTGGACTTGGTGACCTCCAGAGGTCTTTTCCAACCTTAATTATTCTAAGATTCTATAAAATCACTTTTTCTGTCTTTCCCAACAGTACTACAGCAGAACATACTTAACAGCATAATTAGCTATAAAATTCTGCAACATTAACAGGCAAATCTTTATCCTCTTGTAAGCTGAAAGAATTTAGCAGCAGTATAGGCTGTCTGGTCAACCCTTCCAAAAATGGCAAAACTTTGAGGAAGAACCAGTGATTTTTACACAATGGATTCCCCTTGCTCTTCAGTGAGAAAAGAATGAAATGAAATACATCTTTTTTTACAAATGTTGTCAATGACATGTCAAACTGTCACCACAGTGGTATAATGATGGGAACATCATGGGCTAAGTCTCTACTGAGCTCATTTACAGTCCAGTTACAGTGAAGCCTGCTAGCTTTATTTAGTTGCTTGAGGGGCAGCCTTGGGTACTACCTTTAGTGAGTGTGTTACTTGCATCTGTACTAGGAAAAGGTGATACTGACTTCATTTAACTAAACCAACTGCTTCTCCTAGTAACAGTGGTCCATTTCCTCTACTGAATTCCTCAGCTTCTCCCAAAAGCAGACAGAGAAGATGCTGATGTGGTAAATGGAGTCACGGGGAGAAGGATGGGGGAAGGCTCAGGTCTTTAAAGCTAAAGGCTGGTTTTCATAGCACCTGACTTCTAGATTGAAACCAAGGCCTGCGGGTTAAGAGTCAGGTTGTGGTCCTCTGTGGAGGAGTGGACTCAGGTGCAAATTAGACTATCTAGTCTGTGACCTGAAAGAGTCTATCAGTCCCCAATGACAGTATGAAGAGGATCCCAGGGAGGCTAGCTTTCTAACTTTGTCACCAAGCTGAGGTAGACGGGGGGTCTGCCTCTTTGCTACCATGCCTGGAGAAATGCATTCTGAAAAACAATGCTCTGAAGAGGATCCCAGTGTTGATGAGAATATCCTGTTATCCCTTTTTTGGAGTCATGCATTTAGGAAGCAGTTTGGCCCCACCAGGGTTTTTCCATTAGAAACTGAGGCTTGAATCAGTCTTATGTGTCTGGATGAAGCAAGAGCTAGATAGCATCTTTGCAACAGATTCAAGCCTTTCCTGACAGTACTTGCTTTAAAAACTCCCTATCTCAACTTTGTCTCTGTGCTGAGCTGCCACAGCTCCTCTGCTTGGTACATCCTTGCTGCCTTCTTTGTTAGCTTTTCTGTTTTTTCTTGAACTCCACAAAAAAAATGCAATATGAAACTCACTTCCATTGATCAATACCCTAACCTCTACATTTTTGTATCAATCCCGATGGTTCAGTTTCTACTGAGGACTAACTCTATGCTGGTGTTTGGATCAACAGTGGGTGTTCTCACTGTTTTAGTTGCCTGGTTCCATAAAGGAGCTTAATAGCTCCTTTATGTACATCTGCATCAAACCTGGGCATTAATTACACTTATCACTAATTTAATCTATAACATCATTTTTGGCACATCATTGATTTAAAACAGGCTACATTTTCTCTTGCACTAATTGCTTTTTCTAATGTACAAATTGTTGGTGAGCCATTTTGTATCAATATTTCATAAATGCCAAATCCCGAGCCTATTTTTGCAGATATACCAGGGCTATGGCTGTCTGTGCTGTTGTTAGCTCAAGCTTCAGAGAGTGTGTAAAAGTGCACTGTTTGCACCACCAGCACCGCCTGGAGAAAGCTGTGCAATACATCCCAGCTATGCAAAGGGAAATACAGTTATCTGAGGGGCTTCAACAGAAAGTCAGTCCTCAATGAAAAGCCATGCTAGTATGCTCTGGCTCAGTGGGTCATATGCACAGTTCTCTCCCATTTCTTCCAAGCTGGCCAGTCTCACCCCGTAACAATGCTCCTCCGCGTATGACTCTTTACTATCTGACATTTCTGTCTTCCTTTTCCCTTGGAGGTAGACAGAATCAGAGCCCTCTAATTTGCACAGTTCTTTTTGTCCTGGGAGGGGGTGAATACTCCCCAGAGGGCTGGCGAAAGGGTCCGATAGTATGTGGGCTGGCTGCCACATCAGAGCCACAACTCACGCAAGAGCTTTTTGATTTCTGGGCCAGTGACACAGTGGGCTCCATTTTGGTGTTTCACTTCAAAGTGTGCCACTCAAAATGTTCTTTTTAATCTGTTGTTCAGGTGAACTACGAATTAGACATGCTAAGAACATTAGTTAAAAAAAGACTACATAGATATTACAGTTGTGGATTTTCAAGATTTACTCATTTTGCAAAATGATTCTGGTTTGTATCTGCCATATGCAGCAGTAAACTTAGCGCGGAAAACAATGCAACACCCTTGAAAACCAAACGAGGCCTCTTTCTTCTGAAGCTGACAGTTGAGTCTATTTTTTTTTATGATGTATTTTAAGGCTGCTAAATTGTTGTCTAATCCTTACCTCGGGGCTAAAAGCCTTTCAAGAGAACAAACACATGTAATATCAAAAAGAAAAGGTCTGTGCTGCACACTCTCCAAAGCAGCTTGTGTGCAGATAACTCCTCAGAGGTTGCATTCAGATGAGCAAATGTGACAGAAGTGCATTCAGTAATAACAATATCCTCAATCAAAGGCATCAGCTGCACTCATATGCACTAAGCCTGACTTCTGAAGTCTTTGAAAGAATGAAAGTTGGCACATGTGGATACTGCACGACATTTGCAAGGAGGTTTATGAGTACCCTCACGTTATCAGAAAAGCGTCTGTCTGGGATAATTTGAGATCTTTCACCTTCCTGGCCCCCAGAATTACAATAATCAACTCATTTTTTCTTTTCCATATGGCCAGATTATATCATTTTGTAGCAGATATGTTATTTAAATATATATGATAACAGTGAGATCTTGTATCATATACGTGATAACAGTTAGATTTCACAGGTCTCAGATATTTGTCTTACCTGACTTTTTAATTTAATTTTATTTCTGTAAGCCTGCTTTTTATAATGAACTACCCAAGGGAATCTTTCCACTTTCTAAAACTGAACTTTCATCTTTTCCGTCAGACTAACCAGCCATAGGTTTTCTGCAATCTCTGGGCAAAATCATAACAGAAATGCCTCAGAATAACTTTCTTTACATATCTAGAAAATTCAGGAGACTTGGGGGGGGGGGAATCTCAGATCCCTCATTGGTTGCGCAAATATGTGCAGAAGGAAGGACTAGGCTTTTCTTTCAAGGCTGGACATCAAGGGTGTAAAGTCAGCTGGGGTACTCAGGCTGGGCCAAGAGCACACATGAAAGAAATTGTACACCTGTGAGAAGGCAATTGATAACGGTGGGGAAAACAGTCCTGAGCTGCCTCAGCCATGGGCTGCCGCCTGCAGAGGCAGGTTGGCCTCCAGCTGCTGGCTCCAGGCCGTGCTCTCGGCCCCTCGGGCGAGACAGGGCTCCCATGGGGTCCTGGGCCGGGTGTCCTGCTGGGTGAGGAGCTGGCGGTGAACACAGTGACCTGGTCTCTAGGTCAGGGACCTCAAGCAGATATGTAAGTTGTCCCTCAAACATCAGGTGAGCAGGTTCCAAACTTAAAGTTGTACCTGCTTTGACTGGATACCGCGTGTAACTGGACCAATTCATCTCCTGACTGGGTCTTCAGATGAGGTTTCTGGTGTCAGCACTCTTGACTGTGAATGCAAATTTGCTTTCTGATATATCCTGTAGCATTCACTGAAGAGTTTCTGTCTTGGTGAGCATTTTTGCCAGTAAAATCACTTATGAGAATGTTAGTACAAAAGGTTATAGGAAATTCATTTAAATAGTCAAATGAATTTTCATGGGAACTTTTCTATTGCACTTACCCAGAATTTAAAAGATCAATAATTACTTGATGAGTAGCTCCACATACCCAGGAAAAAGAAGCTACCCATGAAATAGGTGATAATAACCAGATTATGCCTTTACCTTTCTAAATCTGTACAGCACACATCGCTTGGAAAACTTAGCACTTCACCCACTGTGGATGGGTGGTAATGTGAATCTCTGGAACAGACCCTAAGTACTTTTACTGTCTGTTTCTTGCCAGGACAATACCTGAATTTAAGAATATCCTTCTATACCTCCAGTGCTCTGCCATAGGGTGTCTTTGGCCTCAGTTCATCCCACACAGCACAGACCAACTGACCTCAGCTTTCCAAGACTTTATTTTTCTCATAGACTGCCATTTTGTACACCTAGATAAAGAAAGAGATGACATGAATGAACAGGATATATTTCTGGTGGCAAAGATGTGGAGAAGCTCATGTAGCAGAAGCTGTTTTGGGTAACAATATACAGGTTGCTTAGCTCTTAGGGAGGATCTTTCCGCTAGCTGGGCAGGCAATTCTGGATGGTTTTGGAAACTCAGGGTTGGACTGTGGGTGACCTGTCTCAGCTGTGGTGGGGAAGACAGAAAAATCTCCCCTGTAGCCCTTGGGGGTAGGAATCTTGTTGACATCAGGCATGTAGATATTGAGTGGTTTTGCTTTCCTTTCTGCAAAGCACTAAAAAATACCACAGTCAAAACATTTTGGACCCCCTTTGTCAGCTTTCTGCTGCTACACTATTTGGGATGCCTGTTTTCAAGCTTTTCTTGAAGGGGGGCAGAAAATTTCTTTAAAAAGCCCTTTCTCTTCTCTTCTTTGCCTTGCCTTGACTTTCAGGTGAGACTCACATAAGGCAAGAGCACCACTAACTGTAAGACTGTAAAATCATTAGGAGAATCACTGTAAAAGGACTTGTGCTGCTGCATTGTCCTCTGCTGTCTCATCCACTTCTGCCACCCCTCTGGGAGCTGCCTGGCTTCGGTGGCTGCAGCGACCTGCATCGTTCGATTTGTTAGACGTTCGTTCTTGCCTTCCAACGTTGGCATGACCTTCCTAAAAAAAAAGCAGAAACTCTTCCAAAGTAGGCTCCAAGTGGAAGCCTTGCCATGTTTATACCATGAAGAAATCAGCTTGTCTTTTCAGGTCCTTGCATAGTCCCCGGTGCCACAGAAACATGGCTGAAAAGTAAGTTACCCTGCAGGGAAGAAGAAGACATTTACTGAAGGCCAATCAAAGAAAGCACCATGAGAGAAGTGGGTGCTCGCATTAGCCATGCTGGAAAACTAGCTCAGCACGTTTAAAGTGAACCCCCACTTTAATTTTTCACACAGAAAAGCAAACAAACACCCAAGATCCTCACTAAAGTGCCTGTCTAACCATCCTTTGCGTGTTTAATTACTCAGTTGATATGTTCTTCCTGCCCTTCATTTTGGAATTTATTTGGCAGAAAAAACTGCAGTGGGCAAGCTGGCAGAAAACTGCTCATTTCATTTAACTTTTTAAAGCACAGGTTAGAAGCTGTTGTCCCTGGGGGTATTTGAGCCTGACACGAAAGCTTGGGAAGCGGGGTTAGAAATTTGTGCCATCCAAAGGCAGCCACCTAAAAGGGAGCTGAAGCTTCACAGGGTGCCCGGCCATGCGAGAGCCTGGGGAGCGGCGGGGAACAGCGTCAGGGGCCTCTTACGCATCTCAGAGGCTAAACTGTATTTGTGGTCAGACCTCCAGCATCTAGGAGTGCAAAGGGGCAAGTAACCCATGAAGGAAGAATTTGACATATGCTGCGAGACGATATTCCCAGTCTGACTCCCTGTTGCTTCCTCCTATGATTATTACAGCTCAGTCTGCCTCAGAGACTTGCTGCCTGTGCATGGGTTTATTCTGGAATAGCTACCCTCAAAAAGTTACTGTAGTTTGAAAACAGCTAAATAATCCAGAAAAGGCATTTTTTTTTCTGAGCTAAGAGTTACATACATATGGTGGCAACCAAGAATGGCCATTATGCTTTAAATTTGAATCCTATCTTAGCTGGAATTAATTTTCTGAAAGAGGCAAGCTCTGAGATTGGTGGGCATGTAACAAATTCAGAAGTAGGCCCCTCAGATTTATCTCTGAAATTACTGACGTACACAGCTACACATTTGCCACTTTTGTTTCTTTGCTGGTAATTTGTTTACCCAAAGAATTGCATATTTTTCCCTACCAGTCTTTGATAAATGAATATAGGAAACAGCTGCTCAGTGAAACTGTTTAAAAAAAGTCAACAAGTCTTCTGCTCCCATTTACATTTTCCACCAAATAAAAGCAATATTTAAAAAGCAAAAAAAACCCCCAAACCCATAGTTCTGCTGCTAAAATATAACTCTTGCACCCATACAAAGAGTCAGGGTAGCCACCATCTGTTAAACATATTGCTTATAATATCTTATTGGCTATGTTTTAATAGGTTATATATTAAATTCTGAACTCCTAAATAAAGGCACAGCACAGTTCTCAGTCAATGTCACAAGGCTCTCAAGGGTTCTACGCCATCACTGCTGCTTAAAAGCAGGATATGATATGCAGGAATTTGATTAATGTAACAACTTCTTAAAATAATTACACATACATTTTTGACCCATTAGGTTGTGTGGAATCTAGGAAACTTTTTTAGGGAGACAGAGTTTTCTCTCAAATTCTGAATGTTGTTAAAGAAAATGGCTATTTTAAAACTAGTACATTCTATGTGGGAATTGAATGATTTCTAGCTGGAACAAAACTTTGATGATGCTATAGACCAAAATCAAGGTTTTAATTTTAGCCTCAGTCTCATTTACAAAATCAGATTTAAGAATGTTTGGCAGAGCTTGTGTAAAAGCTCATTCCTGATATTTTCCTGCATTAGCTTAATCTGGTCACTAGATGTTGCTAGGTGTCTATGTTAGTAGTTTTTTTGGCTGATTTAACTATATGACTTCATATGTATGAAAACATTACTATCAGTAGTAACTTACAGAGTTATTTCACTCAGTTTGCAAATGTTATCAGTAAAAAAGCCCCAGCTTTCCTTCTTCCATGAATAAAGTCGTGTCCTTGTCCTCCCATACTAGCAGACTCAGCTGAGCAAAGCGGATAACCCCACCATCCAAATCTTGAATTTAATTTTTAATGCTTCAGATGTTTTAGAAAACGCCATTTTCCCTGAGAAACAAGAATTTAGGCAAAAAGCTCTTATCACGTAGGAACTAAGTTTTCTCCACTGGGGAAGAGCTAGCATGACCTGAGGGTGACACAGCTCACTGCGTAGTATGATTAGGTGACCTCATACCTTCCCTGAGGCTGCTGAAGAATTTTTCCTCGGTAGAGGTTTGTCCTCAGTAGCTTCCTAAGTAAAGGGTAAGTTTAATAGTCACAGGATGTAACTACTTCACAGTAGTGCTGGATAAGAATAGTTTTACTTAAATAGGTATAAACTAGATGTACCTTAATTACTGATCACTACCATTTTAGAAAAGGGATTTTGACAGAAAATAGTGCTTGTCTGAGTGTCAGGAGGACTTTAGACTAAAGGATTAGGACCACATAAGAAAGGTGGCCTAAATATCCTCTTTCATCTGACTAGTCCTTAGGAATGGCAAAAGGATGGTCACTGTTCCCTGATTTGGATTCACCTGTGGAGATAATATCCAGGTACTCCCTTCTCAGAATTGTGCCTTACGTCAGTGAAATTTTAGCCTCTCAAATGCTAACTCCCATACCACTGGACTCTTCACAGAAGATTAACAGGCTCCTTTTTAAACTGTTGAAACATCTCTTTCTCTTGAAATATTTCCCACATTAACAGCTTTTATACGTGACGTGTCTTGAAATCAATGAGGTACTTCAGTGAATAATAATTAATCAAGAGAGCTGTGCAAAAGTGAATTCTATTTCACCCAAAATGTTGAATTATTACCATTAAACTTAATTTTGAATTGGGGACGAAAATACACAATTTTCACCCCCAAAATATAAGGAAAGAATTGCATATAAAGAATTGCATAAAAATTTTGAAAAATTAGGAAGTGTGAAGCAGAATGTTTATAAGAGTAAATTTGGACAAAAGATAGAAACAAAGCACTACCAGTTAAAATGCCCCAAAGTTTTGCCTAAATGCATTTGAATGTTTTGTGTCAAAAACAGTGATATGTTTCATAATATGTATTTTCATTTTGGGTGGAGTTCCTCCAGCCAAACTTTGGCTCTCGCAAGGTTCAGGGTTTAATCTAAGGCAGCAGTTCAGCCTCCCAGGCTCTGGCAAACGTGATTCATCCCATTCTAAAAGAGGTGACTGAGACAGGTAGGATGAATTCACCTGGGCACATATCTGTCTCCATTGACTATAGAGGAAGCCAAAACGGCTGGTCTAACTTCTGGAAGACTAAAATTAGTTGAAGTGAGGCTGAGGCTTTATATAAAAAAAGGACAAAACATGGAGTTTAATGTTTTCCTTTCATTCTTACATGTTTTTATGTTGGAGATGCTGAGACAAAATGTTTTGCTCTTTTTTTGATAAGTATATACCCTAAAGCAAGAAATACCCAAGTGGCCATTTGTTCAAAATTCTCAGAGTTCGGGGAAAGATGGAAAGAAAAAGAAGGAATATTTCTGACGAGGACAAGTTGTGATAGGCAACAGGGCACTTGGGAAAAATGGAAAAGTGAAAAACCAAGAAGAAATCTTGAGAAGAAGCAGAAAATACCAGAATAAATCTGAAAACTTTAAATAAAATTCACTTTTTCAATTAAATGCATCTATCTGATGAAAAACAGGTCCTCATTCTTTTTCAAAACCAGTTATCATCAGAAAGAGCTTGCTGAATTGGGCTATCTGCATATTTTAATTTGTCACTGTTCTTCACCTTAGAAAAAATATTTATTTCTTCTTACCTGCACTAGGAGGATAGTTTTACTCAAATCAGTCTGAAATGCAGAAAAATTTGAAGTCATGTTCTTGTAATTTTCTCAAAATTATATGGTCTACAAAGCTGTTTAAGACCTAGGGTTTAAGACCTGTTTAAGAGACTAGGGTAAAGTATGTGTTATGGGACTGGTAAACACAATCACAGCATCAAAAAACAGTATAATTTGATAATGCAGTATGCATTATCAAATTATTATTATGCATTATCAAATTATTATTAACGCAGTATTATTTGATAATGCATACTTATATTACTCTCCTTTATTCTTTTTCTATGTCAACTGGAAGTATATATGCTTTGCATTCCTCCTAGGAATTTCAGGCTATCTCTTACTATTAATTCTGAGACCTAACTTAGCCAAAGCTCCTCTAAAAAATATCCACTTTGCTCCAGGATTTAATCTGGGGGCAATTCTTTCTATTCTACTGCTGGGAGAAAGGGAAGCAATATTGCCTGCCATTTGTTTCCAGTCAGCAGTCTGTGGACATCTGTGGATTTCTGGTCTGTATTTAAGGGGTCTGCTAAAGGTAACAGAATCCATCAAACAAAAACACTTGAAAAACAGTTGCCGTGATTTTTGCATGCTATTGAGCAAAATAAGGAAACATCTCCTCTCTTATTTCCTCTTTCCCCAAGCCAATAAAGAGCATATAAATGAGGGGGGTTATTATTTATTATATATAGCTCTTTTACAATACGCCAGTCACCAGTAGGATGCACGCTGTTTTACAAAGATGATGTTGCTATTTTTCTCTTGCAGATGAAGTGACTGCAGCACAGAGAGGCCAGGCAACTGACCAAATGCTGCTCTGGTCAGCAGGGAGCAAAAATCATTCTGTGCCTGACATACAGGTAACTGGGTATGCTAAACTGTGGTTCAAAACAGGCAAAATTAGGTAACCCAACTCCTTTCTCTGGTTTTGGCGCCTGGATTGCCTCAGCAAGGGTTGCAGAGGGAGCGCTGCGCAGGCGAGCGCTGCTGCTCCGGCTGGTTGCAAATGGCACCGGGGCAGCTTGGTGCCTCTTCCTCTCCCCACACGTCCTCGTCCTTTCTGCGAGGGACGTGGGATTCACGGGGGTCACAGCACCCACTTGCATGGGCACATTACAAAGTTCCCCATTTTGTGCTCCATTCCCTTCCTCAATAGGAAGTCTCCTAGCAGGACTAGCACCTCCCAAACGGAGATAAAGGCTTTTATGCCTTTTCCCTGCACGGAAATGGCTGCAGTGTCCTGCACCTCCCTGCAGATGTTGCTGCTACTGGTCTGGGCATCGCAGGGCTGGGGAGGCTCCCTCCTGCCCAGTCCACACAGCCGCCTGCCCCTGCTCCTGCCCCCGCGAAGCTGGACCAGAGCAGTGTCACTGTGCTCCCTGTATTTAGCCTGGCCCTTGCAGAGTTGCAGTAAAGCAGAACTTTGGCCTTGCAGAAGATCCTGAAACGCCCTTCTGAGTGTGCGGGCAAAGAGTTCAGCAGCTTGGGTAAAGGAAGCTGTTGGGAGGCCAGTGCAAGCACAGGTTTTTACCTGTAGAGGCTCACAGAGTTTCCCTACAGTACAGCTAGCAGGTCATCTACTCTTCCCTTTAAGAATTTGCTTCCCAAAGCTGCTGAATACAGCACTTTGCCTTGACATCCCGACTCTTTGATTGACCTCCCGACTCTTTGATATACCTACCTTTGCAAAGCAGCCTTTCTGAGGGCAATTTCCTATGTGTAACTATGACTGCATGCTATTTATGCTACTTTTTTTTTTAATTCAGAGAAGGAGAAGGAAAAAAGAAAATTTCTCTTTGTAACTAAATTTCGCATTCATGGAAAAAGCTTTACAGATTAAAATGTGTTAAGTCTCCACACAGTTAACAACATGTCACTTCATGAGAGAATTTTCATAATTAATGAACTGGTTCAATTTGCTCAGCCGCTTGACTTTGATTAATACATTTCTGAGTGTTCCCACTGGGACCCTGTCCAGTTTGTTTAGTAAGCTCTTATGTCTATATCCAGTTCATGTGTATGGATCAAAGTGTTGGCACCAAATACTGGCAATATTAGGCTATGGTACAGCCATTCTGACTCCACTTAAAAAGAAGATAGCAATATATCTTACATTAAGTTCTTTGTGACTCATTTAAAAGAAGAAAAGGGAAAGAAATTTCACACTGTATTGTGTGGAAATGCTGTGATTTAAAAGTTCATCTCATGCAAGCTTTGTCAATTAAAGAGGTATTTATCAATCCAGACAGTAATTGTGCAGACCCAAGCTGGCAATTTGTTCAATATTAAATGCTGAGCTACAAAACTTTCATAATTAACAAATCTAACGAACATCAGCCATTTTCCCCCACCACCATGATAGCATGGGACCCTCCACTCACACTTCTGCTTTGGAAACCCCCCAACACCGCACAGGGGTGTGCACCGCATTGTAAGAAGGGGACTAATCCTGAATTAATTCAAGCCTACAGGCTGGTGGTCTGGCATGTGCAGAGCTGGCGCCAGCAGGACCAAAGCAAGCGGGGCGGATGGCCGTGGGCCATGGCGGGGGCGGACAGCTCCAGGGTCTCCGTCTTGGAGCAACCCCTTCCCTTTCCAGCGGTCTGGCCCACCCCACTGGGAGCCTCAAGCTGGCTGGGGCGAAGGCGCTCTCCTTTTGCGTCAGCCTGAGCAGGACAGCCTCGCTATGGATGAGAAACACATGGCCTTGGGGCTTTATCACATTAATTCTCTCCTTGCATCTTTGGATTGTGAATAACCCATCCCTGTCAGGAGAAAGAATTAGGGTCAGCATCATCCCTACAGGATGCAAAGAGGACACAAGTCGCAGGTCAGAAAGTTTCTTTTTCAGTAAAAGCTCCGGCGTTAGGCAGGAAACAATCACTTCCTTTGGTTTTCTTTTCAAAAGAGATCTTTAAATATCGTTTGCCTCCCAAATGTCATTGGGCATACTCTGTGTTTGGTGTGGGTGCACAAATGTCACTGTGTCTGATTAGCATTAATGAGTATTTTAGGGGTAGGGGAGCTTTTGCCACCTAGTGCGGATGCCAAACACCAGCCTGTGTGTTAATTCAGGGCTAGCCTAAACTTATTTTGAAGGTTGGCATGTGGTGCTGAAGCACTTCTCTGGCTCTGTTTCCTGGGGTAAATGATCCCCAGAGAGCTGGAGGCATGAAAAGCATCAATGACGGTGTCAGAAAGCCCCCAGAGAAATCCTTTGTAGTAAGAAAATATGAGAAGGCTCAGAACAAGTTTTCAATCAACGCTGTGTGTATTATAACCACATCAGCTCAGGGCTCCTAGCTCTGCACCCTTGGCTCACGGCACTGCGCTTCCAAATTATGGCAGTTGGAGAAGTATATCTTAAGCCTGTTGAGTTTAAATTAATTAGAGAAATTCCCCTGAGTTCAGTCTCCGCTTTCCCTGGGGGTGACAGGGAACAGGCAGTTAATCACCAGCAGTAACAAACTGTCATGTCTAGTGCCCTGGTTTTGTTCAGATGTTATAAGGCTGAATGATATTGGATAATGAACAATGGGAGACAAGCTGATGGAAATACAGAAAACACTGGCAGATTTAAGTGCACATTGTTTAGCTACTAGTAGGAGAACAGCCTCAGAAAAAATGTATTCTTTTTAACTTTTCCCATGAGGTTCCTGCTCCCATAATACTCCAGTGGGTTTATAGTTGTTTATTCCCGCTCTGTGAGGATGCCAAAGCAATGTTTACATCTAGCAGCTCTAGCTGCAGTGTTTATCTTGCAATTTACGTCTCATCATTTAAGCGCTTGTAAAGCCTTCTGTGCAGTGAAAAGAATGCATATAACATGCTGCATATAGTAAATAAAATCTGCAAATAACTTGGAAGGATGAGTCCCCATCCATTCAGCATTTTTAGTCATGTGGTTATTTTCATTATATATGTTCAGGTGACTTGCAGGCAAATCATGAGTTGGTTAATGGCCATTTTCCTCTACAATATGTTGAAAGAATTGTAAAACCAAACCACTCTCATTAAACTAAGCACACTGTCTAGCGCAGCATTCCCACAGATCTGTCCACTAATAGCTTAAACATTTGAGGGAGTCCCTTGTTTATAACTCCTTGTCTCTAAGCACTTTCTCTTCTCTTGAAAGAACCCAAGTAATCCTGATAACATAAGAGTGAGATATAGCTTTATATTTTCAAAGCAACGTACAAGTATAAAATAGCCCATCCATCTTGTGCTGTGCTTTTGTTAACCTTCTTTTGCACATATGAGTACTGAAACAGAGTGCAGACAAAAGTATTTTCTCTTTCTCAGTTTATTTGACTTATGTATTTGTCAGATATTTTTCTAGGGTTCATTTTACTCTTTGCCTTGACTATTGGTCAGTCAGTCGGTTTCTCCTCTTCTCTGCATCATTTTTAGAAAGTCCGGTAGTAGTGATATGGGATGTTTAAAAAGATGATGAAAACAAAACTGAGAAGACAGCTACAGGCTAGATAAGCGGTCAGTGAGTTGGACTGAAAACTGACTGAACTGCCAGACTCAGAGTTGTGATCAGTGTCACAAAATCCAGCTGCAGGCCAGTCACTAGTGGTGCACCCCAGGGGTCCATACTGGGGCCAATACTGTTTAACATCTTCATTAATGATGGATGAAGGGACAGAGTCCACCCTCAGCAAGTTTGCTGACGCTACAAAACTGGGAGGAGTGGCGGATACCCCAGAGGGCTGTGCTGCCATTCAGAGAGACCTGGACAGGCTGGAGAGGT
The DNA here is from genome assembly GCF_036417845.1 of Apteryx mantelli. NCBI lineage: Eukaryota > Metazoa > Chordata > Aves > Apterygiformes > Apterygidae > Apteryx > Apteryx mantelli. Next base: position 103,074,020 of record NC_089978.1, read on the forward strand.
GGGCGGAGAGGAACCTCATGAAGTTCAACAAAGGCAAGTGCAGGGTCCTGCACCTAGGGAGGAATAACCCCATGCACCAGTACAGGGTGGGGGCTGACCTGCTGGAAAGCAGCTCTGCGGAGAAGGACCTGGGAGTGCTGGTGGACACCAAGTTAAGCATGAGGCAGCAATGTGCCCTTGTGGCCAAGAAGGCCAATGGTATCCTGGGGTGCATCAGGAAGAGTGTTGCCAGCAGGTCGAGGGAGGTGATCCTCCCCCTCTACTCAGCCCTGGTGAGGCCACATCTGGAGTACTGCGTCCAGTTCTGGGCTCCCCAGTACAAGAGGGATGTGGCACTACTGGAGCAAGTCCAGCGAAGGGCTACAAAGATGATTAGGGGACTGGAGCATCTCTCTTATGAGGAAAGGCTGAGAGAGCTGGGCCTGTTTAGCCTGGAGAAGAGAAGGCTGAGAGGAGATCTTATCAACGTGTACAAGTATCTGAAGGGAGGGTGTCGAGAGGATGGGACCAGACTCTTTTCAGTGGTGCCGAGCGACAGGACGCGAGGCAACAGGCACAAACTGAAACACAGACAATTCCATCTGAACATGAGGAAAAACTTTTTCACTGTGAGGGTGTCAGAGCACTGGAACAGGTTGCCCAGAGAGGTTGTGGAGTCTCCTTCTCTGGAGATATTCAAAACCCGCCTGGACGTGATTCTGTGCAATATGCTCTAGGTGACCCTGCTTGAGCTGGGGGGGTTGGACTAGATGATCTCCAGAGGTGCCTTCCAGCTCCACGTACTCTGTGAGAAAAATGTAGTGCTGATAGGAGGACTCAGAATCAGGTGTGAAAGGTGAAACTGCTTTTAACTTCTTTTTAACAAACTGACTAGATTCCAAATGGAAATTCCGCCTTTAGCAAATCCTCACAACACTCCACAGGGGGCTAACGACTGGATACCCATCTAGCAGCAGACCAAGGGCTGATAATTTGGGCTGCCATTTCATCGTTGTTAGTCATCTCCTTCACCTATTACAATATAATATCTCACACAACACAGTCTGGTCTGGTTGCAGTCAAAACTGTACTTAAGGGAGGATGCTACCTTCTTGTTTGCCTGTTTATCAGCATGCCTTTCCCCAGCAGTTTTTTCAACATTTTGGCTAATTATAACCAAATTTGACAGCAGAGAAGTCTTAGGAGGTGGGGGCAGTTCAGCTCCTTGCCCTTATGCTTAAGCCCATCAGAAAAATAAAAGTAAATCCAAAGACTGCTGTGCTACTGTTGAGTTTGTAAGAAATACTGCTTTCTCAATGACTTTTGGGGTACATGTATGCCCTTTGGGGCTAGCAAGGGCCACCAGGAGACTAATTCAGGAGCTGCATCACATGTCCTCTCTATAGTCTGTATTAAGTGCAGCAAAATTTGCTGGTTCCACATTCATGGGACTGTCTGACCCTATATCAGTTATGGTTACTTTGATTTCCCTATGGCATTTACTGCAAATCTCATCCTTTTTCCAGCCTCTCAATCCAGACAAAACAAGGACCAGGCTCTGCTTGCAGCGTGGTCAGTGACCAGCCCTATTCTCAATGCAGGCTGGTGTCAGATCTGCCTGGACACTTCTATATACTGTGTAATAATGCTGTATTGGGTCAAACTTTATTCTGTATTTTACACCAAGATACATTCACATCTGTCTTTTGTCTTGCTGAGAATTGAAATTTTGATAGAAGTTTCTAGCCAGGAAAACTTCTGTCAATCTATTTTTACCTCCCCAAAAAATCTGATGTTGGTTTCTGTGTCATTGCTACTTTTATGTAGGCTCTTCCTCAGACAGAAAACATGAGGGGTCAGATCAGATAGAGATTTAAATGGGGAAATACCAAAATATTTAAAAGAGGAGGAAAATTGGCAGCATTGATTGGAAAGGCCAATGAAGTCCTGGAAAGCAAATTAACAAAGCTGCTGTCTCTTCTGATACAAGAAGCAGGGAGGGGTTAAGCATAAATTAAACTAGCAGATGGAAGATTTACAGTCACTAAAAACATCTTAACACAGTGTGGAGGGAAGCTGTGGGGCTCACTGCTTCTAATGGAACTAATATGGTGACATTAGAAGTTTATTGTGTTCAAAAAGACAAACTGGTCATACAGGCACCTCCTCTGTGTCACCTCCCAGACCTCAAATGGAGGCATGAAAAGTGTGGCGGAGAAGCAGTGGTATAGGTGTACTCTATTCTTGTACTCCAGTAGCAGGTATCTGTTATTGACTATTCAGGGACAAAATATTGGGCTAAACAAACATTTCATCTGACCCAGTACAGCTACTTTTTATGGTTTTATGAGAAAGACAAGCTGTGCAGTTGTACAGGTGCTACTGCTTATCAAAGCAAATGAAGACAAATTCAAGTATGAGAAGGCTAAGGCTTGGTCCTGGCACTACTCTCACATCTGTGAACATCAGGGCTTTGCACCTCACTTCCAAACTGTGTCACTAGACTGTGAAAGCCTGCAACGCTTTCCCGAGGTAGGGATGCTGGTTTCCTGATTTGTGCATCTCTGACGCTGCTGAAACCTTTGATAGACAGCGGTTCCATGAACAAGGCCAAGCATGTGGTCACTACCTTTATAGCCCTGTAGTTTCAAATTACAGGAAAACCAAGTACAAGTCTGGTTTGGCTGGTGACATATAAAGTAGCTTCTCTAAATAAATTAAACTGTAAATGGGACAGTGGACAACTGTGAAGTACTTTAGCCTGAATATACCAGCCCTATTGAAGAAAATTTTATAAAGTAGCCAAGGTGCTGAAACTAGAAATGAGATCTTTCTAACCCATAGAAAGAAAACTCTTGCCAGATAAGTCAAAAAGGGACTTTTCCTTGTCTAAGTCAGGAGAAGCCAAAAGTTTTTCTTTGTGAGGCTCTACATTCAGGCTGCAGCTGTGAGGCATCCTTCCTAGCTTAGATGATTGATCCTTTTTGTAACTAAATTCAAATGTTAATGTAGAGTTATTGGTTACCTCATAATATAATATTACTGTAATGCTTAAGCACCTTTGTTATGCACTCCAATGGATTTGGCAGTGTGAAAATGGGAAAAGGATGATCAGAAGTAGTTTCTAGTTCAATCTAATAAAGGTCTTACTACCTTGGGGAAAACAGCGTGTTAACTTTGAAAATGCTGTGGTGTTTTTTATATATGTATATGTATTTGTGTATGTGTATGTGTGTGTGTGTATGTGTATGCATATGTATATGTATCGATGTATGCATGTATAGAAAAAAACTTTCCTGGTTTCAGAAGCACGCAGGGAAAAATAGTGCTTAATCAAAACAGGATCTGCCACTGTCATCTGCTAATGAAACACTGCAATTGTCATTCTGTGTTTTCAAGAATAAAGGAGAAGGTCTGGTGCTATTTCCCTGCTTCTTACAGAACATAAAGGTCACGGACACATAGAAAATGGCATTTCATTAACTAGACGTTTGTATTATAAACATTATTCCCAGACAAGCAGGAAAGTCCCAAAAATCTGAGTCACTGGTGTTTGAATAGATGTTTTGTAAGGCTAAGTGTGGGTCTTTATAAATAAAGCATTGATGAAATAAACAGTCACTTTGTATGGAAAGGGAAAGTTTTCTATATACACATTCAGTCTTCATAAAACAGTGCCATGGTTTAGAATTTTTTAAAATTTGTAATCCCATCAGGAGATTTATTTTGTCTAACTAGCATCTTAACTGGTTGCTAGTCTAAGAGCTGTGTTTTTGACAGCATATACCTGCCTCAGCTCATGCTTGTGTCTAGTTTATGACTGTTTAGTCTTCCTTCATCTCAATCTTAGCTGTGAGCATGACCCTAAAAGCTTATTTTGAGCTACTGTGATGGTACGAGATGTGCTCATTGTTTGAGAAGGGCAGATGAATCTCAGGTCTTTTAAAACCTGAAGCTGTTTTTTGTTGTTTGCAGTCTCACCTCCCTGTGCCTATTGACTCCAATCAAGTTCTTTCTCATGCAAACTTTCCTTGAAGAAACTTTTTATTGAATATTAGCGTAGCATAACTAAAAAGCTAGGCAGGCACAAGCAGGGGACTCTCAGATGTGTGTCCTGCCTCACCAGGGTTGCCCAGTAAGTAGGCTATGGGACTGGCAACTCAGAGCTAGCTGGTGTTGTACCCTGCTCTGCTGCTGGCCTGCTGCATCACCCTTGGGGGGCTCCTGCTGAAGCTTTGCTTTGCTTGGCTTTTTGATCTTTCATGTCTCTTGTCCCTGCTGTGGCTGCAAGCAGGTTTCTGCACATGCATTCACACTGCTTCTGGTGCCTAATTGCAGGAGATGTCCCTGGGTGAGGCTTACTATGAAGAAAAAAAAGTGAAAAAGGATTGGAAAATTTTCTCTCTCTTCCTTTCTGCAGTGTCTGTGTTTTCCCTTGTGTCTGTGCCCTGATGCAGCTGGGCCTGATTCTCCACTGCCTTGCACAGCACCGTCTTTGTGGTCATGGAAAAGGAGCACCAAGAGAGTTTTGGTGCCAACAGGATTTTTCTGTGGACAGATTTTCTGCATCACTTTGTGCAGGGCTGAGGAGAATTAGGGCCCTGGTTGCCTGGTTGTATACTATTTTTGTCATGAACATGAACACCTGTAGCAGTAGTAGTGGTTTCTATCTTCCTTTGCAAGACATATCACCAAGAATTTCCTATTATTTTCTTGAGAGTGGGAGGGTGGTTCTCCCACTGAGATCAATAGGAGCCCTGAACTTATGGGTCCGATCCTACTTTCATTTGAGACTGAGAAAAGTATCAGAGGGAAGAGCAGCAGCATTGGCAGTGAAAACTATCTGCAACTGCAAAGCAGCTCTGACAGCAGCAGATGAAATAGTGTGAAGAAGCAAAAGAACGCCAGGTTATAAAGCCAGTTTTAATTTTGGAGGGCTTAAAGTAAACTGTACTTCATCACTGTTTTAGCTTATTTTTCTTTTCTTCATGTATGCCAGGAGAGTAGCTGACAGAGATACTGCAAGAACAATTAGTCTCTCTGATAGACCAAATAGGAAGAGTCATGCCTGCAGCGAAACCAGACTGGTGTGTGCACAACTGATTTCCATACTGGGACCTCAGATGTCAAGGGTCTGCCTGCCCACCTGCCGGGGCAGCGTCGGGAGTTGTGGGGGGAACATCCTGAGAACGAACAAGACGTTCTTTTTTCTCTATCACAGGAGAATGTCTTTTTCTTCTTTCCTGTTGGTTGGTTTCTTCAATTAATCTTTAATGATAGCAGATGTTTTGCTTTTGTATATAAAGTTTAAACATGCAGAAAGTTATTGGAATCAGGCAGGGATACAAACAGATACTTGCCTGTCAATTTACCTATCTTTCTTTCTTACGTCTTTATACTATTTAGGAACTAAGCAAATAACACCCACAAATAGCTGCTAAAAAGATATTTTCCCAACACTGCTAATGGGAAAGAGTGTTATGGGATATGGTAACAACCCAAATAATAACAAAACAAAAATAGCCTATTTGCATGGATTTCATTTGCTTGCCTTTTATATGATTGGGCAATTGGGGGCTGAGATTTTAGGCACAACTTCAATCAGCTAAGAATAAAAATAAAAACTCCTATCCAGAGGGCATGAGCAATTAAACACAACTGTGGGAACCATCATTTGCAGAAGAACATTTCCTTTCTTTATAAAGCTTGCTGGAGATGTGAAAGGGCACTATGTGAAAAGATGAAAGAGTCAAGTGACTAGAGGTTTAGTACATACACTTCTTGTCCACCTGAATAACATCTCTGGGCTCTTCGGGGGTCTCTCATGTTTTCCTTCATGCACTCAGGCACTGACCCACATTGTGTTGTGGCTCTGCTGTGCTTGGTAGGAGCCCAGAAGTGAAGGGGCTGGAGAAGACAGTCTTCAGCAGCTTCTGCAGCTTCCTAGGTTGCAGGTATCCAGCAGGAGCTAGAGCACTGCAACGGCCTGCTTTTCAGGGTGTTTCCCCCCATATCACAAGGCAGTTTTGACAGAGCGATGCCCTACCCATCCACCTTTCCTCCAGAGAGGAGATGGCACGGGCAGTGTCGCAGCTCCTTTGCCCTCTGCGGGTGGCACTCAGTGCTGGGCCCTGCTTTGGCCCCTCTTACTGCTCCTGCAGTGAGGTGGGGTAGGAGATCCAGACACGCCAGCTCCTTGTGCCTTCCCTGAGGCCTTGGGAAGCCTCTGAGGAGAAGGCATGGCGAAGGGGCAAGGCTGCCCCTCTATTCCCCTCTGATTTTACCAGAGGGGGTGGTCTTGTGCTGCCCTGTGATCTGTTCTCATACAGGCTGTATGTTAACGAGGGGATTTTGCATATTCTGGAGTGCTGAGAGATGAAGGAGCTTTGCAAAATGCTGTGTGGTCAGAAGAGGAAGAAAGCCAGAGATACTCCAACCATCCAGAGAGAGAGATACTGAGGAGAGAAAAATAGGATTGCTGATATCCTTCTGCCTGTACCTCCCTGAAACAGCAACTGCCTGAATGCAAGAGCTGATGCAGAATGTTAAATAAATGTGCTCTTGCTCAGGGAAGGAGGCAAAAAGGGGACTTCAGGAGGCTGTGCTTCCCATGAGGCTTACATCCCATTGAGGAAAGGCACATTTGGCACATAAGCATCTTGCAGTTTTAATTTTGCAGTGTTGTGGTGTCTTCGGGATGTAGCTCTATTCACTCTGGTGTTTGGTGGGTTTCGGTGATTTTTTTGACAGAAGGCAAAATAATGCCTTCTCCGGTGATCTCACCAAGGCGCACACTGCCTGGGGTGCCTCGCTGCTCGCAGGTGTGTTATTACATGTCTCTTCTCTCAGCTCGAAGCCTGAGAGTACTGCACTTCATCCCTTACCTTGCAACACTTGCACACCATATGAGTGGACAAACATACGATTTTAAGGGATTATATTTATTTTATAATGGCCTAACGTTGCATTTTAAAGACTTTTAATGGATATAAGCAGGTGAGCCTTAATAATATGTCCAGAAAACAAAGAAGCAGAGTTAAAGTGCATAGTGTGAAAAGACATCGATGGTAGCAATCTTGCAATCATCCACAAGAGTATAAACAGAAACTCTACGGAGTAAGGAACTCCCTCCATCCCATTTGACATAAACCTCAGCCTCTGTGTTCCTTGATGCCAGGACCATAAACACCTCCTATCCATGCTTGTCACTAGCTGCTCAGCTTGATTTCATTGCCATGAGCATGCACAAAGCATGTGTCTGGTACGTGCTTTGCTGGCACCAGCCTCAGCCCTTCAAGAGGAGATGGCATGGTGCCCAGACCTTCTCTGGCCCCTTGTGTCTGCTCATATCTAGCCCTGGGCATGTTTACTGGGACTTCCAATTTCTAAAATAAGCATGAGTTAACAATCCCCTTGTGCTATTTGTGCACCCTTTTTGCTTTCTGGTGCTCAGAGTAAAGGTGGGATGGAGGTTTTGGAGCTAATGCTGTGATATGAGATAGTACTCACAACTCTGGCAGATCAGTCTGCCAGTAACAAGGAGACATCTACAGCTGGACCGTCTTAGCTGTGCTGCTCAGACTGCTCAGCACAGGGGCTGTTTCAGGCAGCAGGAATGCTCTCTGTCACACAGGGAAAGAGATGGTTAACTTGTACTATACTGCAAATGGTTTTAGAGGAAAAGCTTGGCCTTCTGGAAAAGACTAGCTTTGCATGAAATCCCAGGTTAAATGCAGGTATTTTACTAAAGTCAGCCCACTCTGTTGTGATTCTGTAAGTGAAGTTTTCCTGGGGATAACTCTTGCCCTTTGAATATATTTAAGAGAAGTGGCAGTGAGGAAAGCAGGTGGCTCAGGACCCACCTCACAGTGCTTTGCTATGAGGAGTATTGTTTCAGGAAGGAGTGAACAATGTCTACTTAAATACAGACTGTTGTCCAGATAGGTCTGTCTTGTTGTTAGACTAGCTGATTTGAACGGAATTTCTCTCTCTCAGATTGGATTCTTCCTGATGTTCCAGGACAAAAGTTTTATTTTTCTGTGAGAGAAAACTAGTTTTTGCCATCACAAAGGTTAGTTTTCATTTGGGGAAAGAAGTGTTTGGAAAGAATATTAGGCAAAACAGTGACGTATCACTGACCACATGGGCTGAAATTCTGTGCTTATTATGGGGAAATGGTTAGTATGAAATAAAGCCATTTTGTGTTCCTCCATAGGCTTCATAACTTCAAGCTAATCCTAAACTTTTTTTGAATCCTCCTGTCACTTTGTCTTCCATTTTCTTACACCTCTGGGTCCTGCCTGTAAATGGAAACATAAGCCATGCTGGAGGAAAGGGGGCTGCCACAGCATCTCTGGACTGTCTTCAAAGGAAAGGTCTCAGAAGTCTCACAGGAAAAAGTGTGTCTATGAGATCTTCAGCCTTTCTTTAATTCATGCAAGAAACAAAGGTAGCCTCAGTGAAAGTTTTGAGTTTTTTTACCTGTTACGAATTTTTTAAAAAAGAATAGCTGAAGAATAGCTCTTTTAGCTGAACCCAAGCAAAATGGAGGTTTTGTTGTTGGGCAGAGGAAATGAGCTTATGAACTGTTTGCAGTTTCATTTGGTCAGAGTGACTTACCTCCATTAGTGTAGGAGTGTTCTTGATTTCCTAACTCAGAGCTTTCTACTTGCGAGGTAGAAACCCCATAGGCCTGACCATGAAGCTCCAGCCAGGTGATTCTGTCACCTTTTGGCCACACTGTGAGAATCAGTTTACAAATGTGTTCCTCAGACCTGAGGAGACTCCAACAAGCAAATGGCCCTGCAGTGTGTTTTGTCAACACCACGGAGTACCACAAGTGTATTGTATCTGCCCTAAACCAGCTTCCAGCTGAATACAGAGTCAAATTTAACATTTTGGTAGTTATCTGCAGGGCACTCAGTGAGCTGGACACAGGTTTTCTAAATATTCACTTAAACCTCTGGGAGAAAAACTGCTTCTGAGCTCTTTGGGAACATGGGGGCTTCTGCTGTAAACCATGGTGTATGTTTTCTCAGGGGCTGTCTGAGGCTTCAGGACAAACCCCTACAAGAACTGAGAAGGACCTCAGGCCTCACTGTCTTTAATTTCAATTATTTGTGATATGCCTTCTCTAGCTTAAATCTAAGGCATGCTGATATTAAGAACAATTTAACACTCATGCAACATTGCAACCGATATACAGCTTTTCCATATAGAGATGGTGAGAGCAAGAACATACTACAGGTGTAAGGTGTTGGACATGTGGCAAAATGTTCTACATGCTCTACTACCATTGTAACAAGGGTGATATAAAAGCATACATAGAATAGAGCAAAATATGCATGCTAGAGGATCAAAGCTACTGGACTTCTGCCAAGCATTTGCAATGAAATGGAAGTATTAAAATGATAAAAAATGCAAACTTTCAAGTTAGTGTTTAGAAACACAGGAAAAGATTGAGATGTTCTATCTTTAATGTTAATTTGAAGTTGTAAAAAGGTATTCTGACTTGATTCGCTAAGCCTTAAAAAGCCCATGTAATGAACAAGTGTTGTTTTAGCTCTACTTTTAAGCTTTCTTCCTCAGGAACAGATGATGGAACTGTGCCATCTATCTACCTTAAAAATCAACCAGCTTTGTCTAAATTCATGGCAGAGATCAACAGCTCAGACACTGCAGATGATATTTATGAAACCTAAAGTTTGGGTAAAGGAGAGAGACCTGCATTAATGCCCTCACATGGCTGCAGCATGAACTCCACAGTTGCTTGCTCTGTTTGGCTTTCCTGCTAGCTGGTCAGTACATTTATTGCTGGCTGGCCAGTCAGTACAGGCAGCAGCCTCTGCCATCGTGTGTTCAGCCAGTAATTGAAGTAAGTGGGAGACAGAAGGGTCTAAGCTGTAGCAGCATGGAAGGAGATTACAGATACGGCAGGTAGAGTAACATCGAAGAGGAGAGAGAATACAATGAGAAACTGGGCTACTGCAGTGTAGGAGAGGAGCTGTTGGGATGGAGGACACAAATACATAGGAAAGCAGGCTATGATAGTTTCTCTGCTCACAGCAAAGGTTGTAAAGTTAGATGTTAAGACTCCAAACATTGCATCTGAGATGTTCAAAAGAGCCTAAAGGAGCTGAATAGCATAAACTCATTGAAATTAATTGATTTCTTAAGCTTCTCAGGATCTTGCATCAATCCCAGTCAGCAAAAGTGCCGTTGGGCTAGTAGTGAAAGGGCTTATTGAAGATGTTATTATGGATGATTCTTTGGGTAGTGTTTTTAGTAGATGACTACTTAATGGAGTCCAAAAATTCAGAAGATGAAAACTCTGGGGAAAAGAAGAGAAAATTGAACTGAATGATTAAATATTCTATGATTCAGCTTCCATTATTTCCATGGAAGAAGGCTAGGTTAGACAGGCAAAAATTTTCATAGCAGATCTTCCCCAGTTTTTTTCAACATTGATGATTCTAGTCATGTGTGAGCTTTACTGATCATTAGGAGCCATTTTGAAGAGGAGAGGAATCCCTGCTACCTTCCTAAGGATCATGGTGGATCACAGCCATTTCTGCTTGCATGCATGGCGACGACCCACTGGGGAACTATGTTTGCACTTTCACTCAGGATTTCACAGATTGTTTTTTCTATAGCTTTAGTTGTGAAATTGAAAAGGGGACAGCTGGTTTTTAAATTCCTTATTCCTCCTACTGCCTGTAAAGGAGCATTGATGTAAGTGGAAAGTGGAATGTGATAGTGATACTGCTATCATGAGTAGCAAGGTAATAGAGAATCAGGCCCACAATACTCTGATATGAATAGCTGTAAAGGCTGAACTTCAATCAACAGAAAAAAAAAAAAATAAAGTTAGTGAGACAGAATTTCTGGATGTATAAATCTCGGAAGCTTTATTGTAGTCAACAGATCTTCATTCATTTCACCTCCCTGGAGTGATTCATATAGCAGAAAAGCAGACATAGCAGCACACAGAACTTTCTGGCCTCTCTCTGAAATATTTAGCCTGCCCTGGAGTTGTCTGAAACCAGAGATATCAAGAGCTGCCAAGTCTGGAATTTGGATTACGTTAACTCCTGTATTGTTCCTCTTGCACAGTGGTGTGATTGCTACATGTTCCACTTGCTTTTACACACTAACAAATTGCAAATCAGCCTTAACAGGAATGGTCAGTTTAGCTGCAGCCCTGAACTGGATAAAATATTTTCTGCTCAAGCCTTTGCATTCACTTTTAAGAGCCTGTACAGCTTTGCCTCCATCAGTGCCCCCATCTGATGTATAATGTCTTCTCTTGCTCCTGCTGTGCTGCCAGCAGTAAGTGGTGTGATGGCATCGAGGTCTCCTTCTCTGTTCCTTTTGCCTTGCCATCATCTACAAGGTTTTCTTTCAGAGTCCCTCATGGTCCAAGGGCTCCCTACATTCTCCGTGTTCAAAGCCACTCCAGAGGTCTGCTACTGCTCCCATTACTGATTCATTGCTCATGTTTTTCTCTCATCTTTTCTTGGTTGTTTCGATGCTTGTCTGGTAACCCATACTAGGCAAAGGGTCACTGAAAAAACACAGAAAACATAAATCTGCTTCTTAAGGACAGAGCACAAAATGAAATAGCGGAGATGAAAAATAATCTAGAAAAATATGTTCTGAAAAACGAAGTTCACATTCTCAAACTGACTTTGCATTGATATATCTCCAGAGAGAACTGTCTTTAGAAACTTGGCCCACTTGCATGTAATTTTAGAGTGCAATGTGCTGATGTTTATCATCTGCTAACATAATTCTGTAATTCTGAGACTTATTTTAACACTTAGGCTTTATTGACTACTGCTCAGTGTTAGCTCTTTGCTTAAGGTAGGGGAAAGTCAGGACCCTGTGAGGGGAGAATTACTATGATTTGACAAAAAGACTCCTAGTGTCAAAGCTGCATGAATCAGAAATGCCATAAAAAAAAGGAGGCTATATGTAAAATGTGTCAGCAGTATTCATTACATAATGCAATGGTGGTGTTAACGTATCTCACAGGCTTTGCTTCTGAATTTCCTTGAGGTAATGCCAATAGGAGATCTTTGTCAGGAAAAATAGAGGCTTCCCTGTATTTATTAAGGTGCTATTTAGCCTAATTTGTTAGCTTTTAGAGAATCACCTTTTCAAAAGTGTCAGAATGGGCTGAATTTCTATTTTCTCTTCTTTTCTTTATTGGGCATTGAAGTTCATTAGATTTCAGTAACTAGCACAGACAGAAGTAATCTCTTCCCCCATAATGTCATTTATTAACTCATTAGCTACGCTAAGGTGTGTCAAAAATCTCATTACAACTCATACCTCATGTTATGATAGTTTTTATTCTCTTGGAAAACAAATTAAAAGCTTGCAAACAATTTTAAAGTTCTTATGTTGGTCTTGCTTTTCGCAGAAAATGTGATATTTGGAAGAAGGTCTAATTTAACAGTATTGGGCACTGGCATTTATCTCTGAAAGAGGAAAGATATGATTGTTAGCACTGCTAAATTCTTGTATCCCTATCGTAATAAGCATTTGACATGTAATATCAGTTAAAGATTGTAACTAGATTTTTCTTACCCCAGTCACATGATATGAGTTTAGAATATTAATACTCTGAAACAAACTCCTAGAAACATCTGTCAATTAGAACACTTAAAAATTAAGATAAAAAATTAAGACACTCAGAAATTGTTTGTTATTTTACAAAATCATGCTGTATGATCAGAGGGAAGAACAATCTAGTTATACAACAAAGTCTGAAAATTGTTTTTTATGTCATCGGACATTGTTACAAGTTGATTGAGAATTTTTCCTAAAAAATAATTGTTGTTACTACTTCATAGCATTCCTGGGTTTACTAAAGTGGTAATTTCATGCTGAAGAGGATCAGCAAAAGCGTTTTCATATGATCTTTCTTGGGGTGTAGTATAATTTTCTAAAAGCAAATATGTAAAGACAGAGAAACATTTGTTCAGTATCTATCCCTAGGGCCCAATCTTATAAAAAGAGAGTGTGAGATTTCATGGTAAAGTTACCATGTGAATTTCCACCCCCATACATATTAAACTTTTTAATCACTTGTGTAATATGGGGAAGCCTGAGATACAAAGTCCATGACAAAGTGTAATGTATATAGTATTCTGAAAACCATCATAGATTTGCCTATTCAAAAAACATTATTTCTGACAGTGCCAGTGCTGCAGACATGGTGGGGAGAATGAGGAAGAAAGTCTGTATTTCAATATTTTCACCAATCAGTATTTTTGCTCCAAAATTGTTGCCATGTGTAGTAGGATAAACTGAGAGAGAAATTTATATCCTGAAAAAAGTAAATGTACACATCTGGGATGTGATACATTGAATCTTAATAGTTGCTTTCAGCCATAAGTAAATACATTTAAAAATGAGATCAGGCTATTGATTTAAACCAATATTCTTCATCACTTGGAAAGTGTTTCAGTTGATTCCCTCTTATTTTTACAAATTCAAGGTTTTCAGCACAGTTTGGGTGAGGACATTAGCTAGAACATTGATCTACCATTTTAGCATTAGATTCATTGCTAGCTAAGAAAAGATATTAATGATAAGAGCTAACCACCCATCCAACAAACTAAAAAGTGTACACGATCAAATTTGGAATAAGGCTGACTAAGCTGATAGAGAGAAATTATTTACATTAGCAAAGAGGTGAAAAATTAAGGGACAAAATATGAAAATAAGGAGAAAACAGTAATTCAGGTAGAAATAATTTGCCCAAAAGGCAGTAAACATATGGAAGACGTTAATGGAGAAAATTTCACAAGTGTAAATCATTTTAAGTATTTGCTTCATTTTGTTTCTAAAAGAAGTAGATGTGGTACACTTGACTATAATGTTGCTGGTGTGAGTTAAAATATTACTGCAGGCAAAGCAAACTGGGTCGCCAGTTTGAAGTCAGTGCCTCCTTTTGGTCATTAAGTTCAGCTGCTAAATATAGTTATCAAAACCAAACTGCCTCTATACCAATTTTGTTGTGCAGGCCTACACTAAGGTAGAGAGAGAGAAAGCAATGCCTGTGAGGCCAGTAGAACAGTAAATTTATGAAATGCCAAAAATTGTCCTGTAACTTGGTATGTCTCATGTTTAGTAACTCATGAGAGATAGACCTGAAGTCCTGTGATACAGTGCAGGTTAGCAGGGAAACATCTCCTAACCAGCAAACTTTGGTTTACAACAGTAAAGTATATTTAAGTAAGAATTTTATCTACTGTATCACCTAAAGCTTTTTGATAAGTTTTATTGTACCATAATGATCTATGTACTGTGAGAGGTAGATAAACAGATGTGGATATGTGAGGTATATGTTAAGCCCAGAGCTTGTTTTTGGCAGAATTTCTGAAATGCTAAATTGCGCGGACCAGACCTGTAATGGTGCTTCTTGTGGTCCTTTTCACATACAACAAAGGAGAGCACAACCTATGCCAGGTGGGTTGCTACTTTTATGCAGTATTGACAAAAATACCCCCAGCATTTTGTTCTCTTGGTTAATGTCAAATATGGTAAAGTTAAAAATTGTCTTCATGATTGAAACCGATGCTTCACAAATGACTGATGCTTCAGGTATCAGGCTACTTGATTTATTCTGAGGTTTGCTGATTTTTACTGAGACTAACTCAGTGGGAAGCACTTTGCCAATTCTGCTGGTGTTAGATCTGCTGGAACTGCTATGTTCATGTCTGGGAGCAGCAATGACAGTCTGAAACCGCACTTCTTGCAGTATGGAGAACAGCAAGAAATGCCTGGTCCCATGCAGGAATATGGAGTGCTTCATGTGTCTTGGACCTTGGCAACAGATGGGCAAAAGTTTATTGGCAGAGTTTATTTTATCAGACACAAGTGCATCATTTACAGTGTCTTGCTCTACTGTATTAACATCTAAGAAGGATGTAAAAAGGACAGCCCCTTGCCTATGGGAATTGATGTAATACCCAGAAATAGAAGAAAAGTCAAAGCAACAAAAGATATTTACAAGCAGGAAAATGCCAGCTTCTCAACTGCTCTATCACCAGATTTAAGTGTCTTTACAAATGGACTGTATCTACTGATTTAAGATCACTGAAAAATACTTTGTCTTCAGCATAGCTTTGCTTCTTTAAAATATATGTTATCTCAGAATCATCTGTTGCTGGAGCATAGGACAGGATGATTCTGTTTTAAAGAAAATTGTGACAAAATGCTTGGAACCCTTCAGAATCAGAAACATTGGAGTCCAATGTTTTTACTTTCCCACTCCAAGAAAAAATGATTTAAATGCAGATGATGCTCTCTTTCTTTTCTGTTCCTGCTGGTCATAGTGCAGCACCCTATGTTATTCTCTTGCATACAAACAACTGGAATTACAGGGACTTTCTAGTTCTTATTATTGTAGTATCATTAGGGTTTGCTGTCTTTTGGGTTCATGCAGAGTGCTCTTTGCTATACGAAATACAGAGATGGCTGTGCTTCTCTGTAAAACCTTGCTACATAGATCACATAATCCAGTGAGTCGGTCCAGATTTTTGAAAGAATTCAGTTGCCATTCAAACACAGAAATAAGGTACAGATTTCCAGAACTGCTCTGAATGCAACAGCACTCATGAAAACACTTAGTTGAATGTTTTTTCCCCCCAAAACAGCTTCCCCCAGAGCAGTTCCTCACATAACATGTTAATGTTACTCATCACTGGAGTCCTGGCCTCTTTCTTTGTTACTTAAGTAAAAGCTGAGCATTTTTTGTAATCTGGCTCATACTGTATCTAGTGAGAGTTGCTTTCCTCCACTCAGATGGTTTCAGATATCACTTTTTGTTATACCTATTTCCACAACTTTCTGTCAGAGAGAGACATTTTCTTAGGCCACCCACACGTAGAAGGAGGCAGATCGTGTTGCACAGAGGAGCTTTTTTTCTGTCTCTCTTCCCATTCATTTGCCTTGAGTGTTTGTGTGTGTTGACACACACTCAAAAGTAGGGGACATTTAGGGGACGCTCCATTTAGCCACTTACAGCTTTGGAAGAGAGTATATGAGGGTAATTTAGGGCCACTGCTAGATGTCTTCCACAGCATGAGTTTTTCCCTTGCATGAGTTTTTCCCTCACTTTCTTGTCAAAAACACCTAGTCTGCATGATGAAGCAGGAAGTACTAGCCCTGCACATCTCGCTTGTGGCATCTTATTGAACCTAGCATTTGTCAGACTTTTAAGTCTCAGAAACTTCCCTCACACCTGTTTTCAAAGAACTTTGTTAAGGCTTGAAATGAAACCAGAGAACTACCACAGCCAACTGGAAGATTTTCTTTTTGTTTCAGCAAGTCCAGGATTTTGCCCCAATATCAGAAAAGTGAGGCTGTAAAAAAAGGGAGTCTTGAATGAACAGGAAAGATATAAGGGAGGAAAAGATGTAAGCCCCAGACAGTGTCAGAGTTTTGAAGATGATGAATGACTTTTCCATTTTTAATTTAAGAATATTAATTATTGTTCTGGGCCATCGTTTTTCTAGGAGGAACACTCTAAACCATGAAATGTTGCTCTTAGTGTTTAGCCTTTTGTTTCTTTACTTTGGCAATGCAACAGGACCTTAACATTGGTAAAAAAGACTCTGACAAATTGCTTGTTCCCTTCACACCCTGACCAGCGCAGAGCTCATCTAGAGCCTGCTCCCAGCCATCAGCGCAGATATGAGGGCAGGGAGATATATGAGTGAGTCAGGAACATAGCCTGAATACTCAGCCCTGTGGCTTTTTTCTGTGGCTCAGCAAAGAAGATAAATTGCTAGGCTTGGGAGCAGCAGTGGAAATACCTACAAGCCTGTTATGGGCACAGATCAGTCCTTTTGTGCCACCTGAGTGGAGCCCGGGGGCTGGCTGGATTTGACTCAAGGGCTTAATTTCTGCAGGTCAACAGTTGAACTCAGTCACAAACATCAGGGCATAGAGTCACCAGTCAAATAATTCCCACCCTGGGTGTGTAGGGGCAGATTACTATGGAGCATCACCTGACATTTCATATTCTTACATTTCTCCTTGGGAATGTGACTCAGGCCAGCTTGCCTGGCAAATGCTGTTGTTCCCATTTCTTTGTATATGGATAGGTTGTACTCAAAAATGAAATAAGCATGGTCTATTGATTAATTTCTAGAGCATATACAACAAGTGGGTTGGGATGAGATGGACAGATAGCCTTTGTTAGTGTTTTCTCAAGGATACAGAACATTTCATGCTCAGACAATAATGCCACATTTCCTCAGCCTGACACAGCTACAGTAGGCTGGGAGCTAACCACTCCTCGCTTACAGCACAACATACTGCGCACGACGTGGCCTTAGTAGCCCTTTCACTTATGTGTGAAAGACAGTACCTGAGAAATATTAATACAAAACAAAAAAAATCACAAATACCTTCCTTTATCGCTCCGTGCTTTTTTGCAGTTCCTTGCAGCACATAGTAATAAATTTTGCTTATGGTGATATTGATGTAAATCTAAGATAACTCACTGGACACCACAGACTGGTATCCCAACCTCACTGTCGGTAAGAGGATACTGAAAACATTTTACCTAACTGTATTTTTAAGGCCAATTAACAAAAAGAATCCAGTTTATTAATATACAAAAACCTTATTAACATATATAACCCTCCTACTTTAGAATTCTTATTGCATATGGGTGGCATTGTGTTGCTGCAGTTTAACACTGGCATAGTTGCACTATTTTCAATGCAATTATAACAGGAAAATATAAATATGACATTGCTATTACCAGCCCAATTCAATGAATTCTCTTGTAGGCTCTTCATATATGAAAATCAGAAATATCCCCATCATAATTAAAAGAGCTACTCTTGTGAAACACAGGTGGTTCACCTAAATGAAAAAAAAGATCAGGATCAGACTCTAGTTCTTGAGTTTACCATCTCTTTTTACGTGCACAGCAGGAAATATTTTTTAAAAATCCTGGGTATTTCCAAACATCTGACTTCTCACAGGGGTAAAAATGCAATCAAAGTATTTCCTTTCAAAGCTGCATCACTTTATGATTACTCAAGGTTTTTTTGTAACATGAATTTCCTTTTCAAAAATGTTTTCTATTACAACTGTTTATTTTTTTTTAGCAATCCAATTAAATTCCTCTTTCATCAGGATGGAAAATTTGGTGCTGCTCATTTAAAAATATATATCTCATGGTATGCAGTGCTACTATAGCAAACGTTTAAATATTTCCTGGGTTAGTTTTAGCTCTGTCTGTGTTAAAATAGATCAAGATTTGACCTGAGCAATTATGACTATCCTTTTCAGAATGTCCTTTGGTTCCCTTTCTCTCAGATATATCTCAAATATATTGGATTGATGCATACAGTATCACAGATTTTATTAGCCTAAAGATCCATGGCACATCTGGATGCACAATTTGGAGCATCTTGTGATTTAAGGTCCCTGTCATTTTCCCTCATCTTATGCATTTTACTATATGTGAGTGTGCTGGTACACTTTCCTCAACAAATTTTAAATACAGACCTTTTAAAAATAAATTATTGCCCCCACCCCACAATTCAGAAATGTTCCAGCATTTATGGAACAGTTCTGTCCAGATTAAAGGATAGAGATTTACATTCTTTTACTTTTACTGCTTATGGGTTATTTTATCATGTAAAGAGTTTTGCCATCTTTCTTCCTTTTTTTTTTTAATAGCTCCTTATAATCAATTCAAACCATATTGTAATACAAGTACTCAGAGCCAAATCAAGGACTGAAAACCGCAGCAAATGCACCCTGTTCTGTGCTCTTGCCCGGTGGCTGGAAGGAGCGGCTCGCCGCGTGCGCGGAGGGCATCCCTGCAGCTGCCACTTGAGTCCGAGAGGAGCAGCAGGTCCACACTCCCCACATGGGGGTTTTGGGGTTAATCTGATGATTAGCATTGCTCTTCCATTGCCCTCTCTCAAGATGGCCGTGCTCTTGTGGGAGCAGCCACACGGGAGCTTGTACCCAAGTGCAGTTGTGATCCCAGTAGGACAGCACAGTTGCGAAGGGGATCTTTTTGGGCAGGAGGCTGAGGCTGGCGGGAGGCTGGAAGATACACCAGCCACAGTGTTGCTGAATGAGGCATACGGCTTTTCCATAGAGCAAGAGAGGCAACGATACTGCTCTGTGATGAGTCTGGTTTTGCTCCATGTTTGATTATTACACAAGCAGCGAATATCAGCCCCTTCCTTCAAGACATGCTGGAGATTTCTTTTCCATAATTTTTTTTCCCCTAATTTGGTTTTCCAGAAGAGGGGCTGGGGGGCCATGCCTCTGTGACTTGTGTCTTATTTCATTTACCTTTAATGAAAAATATTGACAGGAAACGAGGAGAAATCCTCATAAGCAAAATTACTGAGTATTTTTGCCCTTGGCTAGCAGCAAAGTGGCAGTACTGACCCCCAAAACAAGCATTTGGCATATAGGAGCCCCTTTGGGACAGATGCAGAACGAAATAAGCCAGATACAGGGCTGTTACGGCACATTATGAGAAATAAAGTTTTTAAAGAAATTCACCTCTTGGGGCGCTGGCAGTGCTTGGGGTGTGCAGTTTGGGTTTGGGCACTTTTTGAGGCTACTGAGAGCAGCAGTGGGCCACCAGCATTGTGGCCAGCTGGTGGCAGCTTGGAGGGCTCGGGGTGCCAGTGTGGACCCCGCAGGCTGCCGCTGCGTGGCAAGGCCATTGCCTCCCCACTTAGCACTGCTCTGGCTTTGGCATTTTGCATAGTCTCCTCATTCCTGTTGGGAAAGGAAACATTTGCCCGCCAGCTCGCTGTCTAGTTCCCAGAATACGCTTTCGCATGACACATCCCTTGCCACCTCTGCTCACGTGGCTTCAATCCCGTCCAACAGGCAAGCTGGTGGTGGGACTGCAAGTGCTGAGGATGTGTCTTTGGCCGAGCAGCTGGGAAGCCCGATGTGCAGATGGTCCCAGATTTATTTGGACTGGCTCTAGCTCCTCGTGTCACTCAGCACGACCGCTGCGGGCTGGCAGCAGCGTGGAGGAACGCCGCATGGCGTCTAGCCCTGCCAAAGGAGGAGCGGTGCTACTGGGAACGGCGGCTGTCCCGGGACAGAAGAGAAAATTGGAGGAGGCAGAAGAGGAATGTCAGGGATGTCTCGGAACTTAAGGACACTTGAGAGAGGGAAAAAAAAAAAGACTAAGTAAACCTTTCCCCTTCCAAACATGTTGTTGCTGTTGGCAAAATATAGATGTTGCAACATTTTGGTTGCTTCTGCTAAGACGTGAGCTGTGTGCACTCTTCTGAGAACACCTTAAAATAAAGACTCACTTTGGCAATAACAACATGCCAGTAAATAAAGAGGTTTACTTTTGAGAAATGCTATCCCTAACTGGAAACCTTTGAACAGAGCCCCTGAGGCTATTTGCCTTTCCGCTGTATACGGAATAAAGATTCACAAGCAGGTCGAGACACTTTTTGCTTTTTGAATTAGAATGTTTTTCATTCACTGGGTGTAGCTGAAATCACTCCCCTGCAATCCAGTGCCACTCTCCAGCAGGGATCTTTGACAAGACCTCTACACCAGAAAAATGCAAAAACGCATGCTGAGAAACAGGACCAGTTTCAGAGCTGGCCTAAATGACAGAGTGAATTAGATACCTGTAAGATGACATAAGTAGGTTTGTGTATAAGCTGAAGTAATTCTCCTGCTGTGTGGGTAGAAGGACAAGAAAAGAGGTGGTAGAGATTTGCCACCTCCTTGGATGGCTTCATTTGAGAAGCAGGGTGTTGGCTTTATGTCTCAATACACGTTTTGTCTCAGAGCGGCACTGCTGAACACTGAAACCCTAAGCTGTGAACCTCAGTCCGTCGGCAAAATGTCACAGCTACTGTTGGACTGCATTCTCTATCTTACGCAAAGTCATGGGAAAGGAGACACAGAAAACACTTTCTAGGCTGGGTTGCCAGCAGACCCAAAGACAAAAGCCAGCTTTAACTTCAGGCCAAAAGCTTGAGGGAGACTATTTGAAACTTCATAAGATAGACACCACTGGTTTAGAGTCTTTAAGCTGCACATCCCAAGTAAACCACAACAAAAGCTTAAAGAGGAAAGGTCAGACCTGTGAAGTGCTATTTGTTTTCACTGAAACTTCATCTCCCACTTACCCCAGCCTAACCAGCAGCGGAATCAATTACCACTTGTCAGACTGAAACCTGACCCAAGAAATGAAAGAAGGACACGACCTCTGGGGGGAAAAGAAACCACGAATGAGCCCCTTTCTCCTGCAATGAAGGGTTAACAGGCCTGATCCTCTTCTTTCCCCCTTTAAGAAAAGATCAATACCGCTGTTCTGTACGTTTATTCTTCCTTTCATCAGGGATGGCCAGTAGGACAGTGAGGTTATTGAGATTAGGTTTCATAAATTACTCCATTTAATAATTGAAGACAAAGAGGTTCCATACATTTTAATAGCATTTAGCGTAACCGTTCAAATTTGTAGGACTCATAATAGATCAATTTCAGCTGCCATTACCACTTGAGGTAATGGTGCTTTCACTTACCAAGCTTCTGTTAAGTATAGGATCAGCTTGTCAAAAAGTGGTCAGGCTTAAGGCAATATCCCCTACCCTCCCATTTTATAGAAGTCTAGAAGAGCTTTCCCAAAGGATTGTCTACGACACACTCAGAAAATCTCTGTCAGTTTAGTTTGTCTACAATCTCTGTGGCAGCTGAGAAGTCTTCTGTTTATTTCAGTGCCTAAAATGATATAAGAGCATTACTTCTGATACTTCAGACCAGCCTGGCCTATTCCTGATTTGGAGCACCTGAAGTGAGTCTGGGCAGGACAAGAAGAGTATCTTCTTATGTTTCCATTTCTGAATGTGAGAAAATACAAACTGTACATGGAGCTAAAAACCCCTGCCTTCATTAGAAGCGAAAGGGGAAAGGGTGTTTGCAGAGTCCCTTTGAGCAACGGGAATCGAGTAGATCAACAACATCAGCTAATGTTGGCCTCCCAGGATTAAAGACATTACTCTTTTTAATCCCCTGTACTAAAATCAAAGTTATTTGTGCCATTTGGTTTTTGTTAGCATCCACATTTTATATGAAACTATCTAACTTTGACTATACTCCTGTGACTTGACTTTGCAGATACCCTCCTTGGAGACATCTGTGGACATCTTAGCTTTGCACTTCTTGCATATTGGTGTTGGTCTTGACTTTATCTGTCTGTAAACTTTGCTGTATTATTTTTTCCCTGAGTTATGCTATTTCTGTCACAGAGGATTCACATTTTTGTGTGGTCAGCTTTATCCCCGTAGCCCTGGCTCATTCCAGAGGTGCTCAGGGTCTCTCACCCTGCTCTCTGCTAATTTTCCCTATCAAAGAGCTACCCACACAGGCCTTAGTAACCTCTGCCCAATAGATAAGAACCAGACATTGCACTTGTGGTATGTGTTGGGTGCTGAGCGCAGCCCACATGGCAGTCTGAAGAAAGAGTGTCTCCCAAAGGGGGTGTTGAATGTGCACAAACATGCACTGTATTTTTTAAGGGCCTCTGCCAGAACCCTGCCAACGCATCAAGCATAGAGAACTATTTGGCATCATCCATTTCTCAAGCAATTTCTCTTCCTGTAGGTATTGGAAAATATTCCCTATTTACATATTTAATTTTTATGCTTCTATATGTAAACAAAGGGATCTTCATTTTTTTCTGTAGTCTGGTGCTTTAGTATCTACTTTTTCCCTGTAATAGTCAGCAAGTGGAAGCACTTTTCTGAATCTTCTTGCTGTGCAGTACCCTGAATAAAGTACCCACCCAATTTTCCTTCCTGCCTCTGCCTCAGGAAAGAAGAACTTTGTTAAGGACATTAATTGTGGACACACTGTCAACTCAAACCGAATAAATGAAAACAACCTCCCTTCTCCTTTTCCCATCCCCTTCCCCCATTCAGTCAAAAGCAAACAAACCAGGCTGTGATCTGAAGGAGGCAGGAAATGAAGGCAAGGAGTGACAATTCGGAAGATGAATGCCATTTTATTGAGCTTCACAGAAAAATGTCTTCTGTGGTCATGATTTTGCACCCCGATACTATACCTATGATAAATTGATTTAGGAACATATTGTATGTGTAGTGATATGGAGGAGAACCTCATCAATTCCCTATTAAATTAACAGGCCTTACCAAACACAAACAAGTGAGTGTGATGAGGTGGCTCACTGGGTCTCTGAGGCTGAAGACTATGTGGGATGTAGGCACAGATTAAGTCAGGAAGGAGAAAACTCATGAAGAGTGTGAAACTGGAGATGTGAATATCTTATCTTCTTATGGCAAGGTCATTGTTCTGGTCTGCATTTGTGAGAGAGGCTATGTATTCTAGCAGCCTTAACCCAAGCTATGATTTCTTGAAGAGGATGGAATAACCCTTTCCCTCATGCCCCCGAATTTCTCATATAGACTCACAGAGGAGTGTTACATACAAGGTAAGTAATCAAGCATGGCAAATAAGGATTGTTTTCCACCTGAATCTGGCACAGCTTCTGATTAAAACCTTGAGTGCAAAGTCACTTTGGAGGGATTGAAATACTTTACATTTATCAGCTACACCCTGCTAAATACATTAATTTACAAAATATGTCGGCTAATGGATCTGTGAGAGGACAGTCTTAGAACTTTTAAAATTAAGCTTGTGGGGGAAATATTTTAGAACATTTGGACTTTAAAAAACAGCAACTGTTTTTCAAAGGAAATGACTGAAAATTCTACAAAAACATGTTTTCCTAAATAGTTGAAATTTTTGGCATAAAAAGATAAAGACACAAGAAAGTCCCAGACATAATACCTACTTGGCCGGACAGACTCTCCTGTGATGGATGGATCCTTCAGCAGCGCTTTCCAGGCCTGGAGCTTCATTTCTCCAAGACTCCTTGTGTTTCCAGGGCTGGATGTTCTCCTCTCTTCTTTTAGGTCTCCAGGGACCCAGTTCTGCTTCCTTTTGCTCTTTGCTCAACTTTACAAAGCTAGCCTCCTTCTGGGCTACGGTCAACCCTTTCTTCCCTTTCAAAGGGCCAAGGTCCTCAACTCATGTTGGCATTTTGGGAGAGGTCGTATTTGCCCTGTTGCTCTGATGGACAAGGCTGTGGAGTGGCCATACCTGGGGGGCTCTGCACCTTTCCTCCACTTTCCTGTCCACTTTCTGCCTCCAGGATGGCTCCTGGGCTGTCTATGGGCTGGCTCTAGGCTTTGGTGACGAGCTGCTGATGTGGCCTCACCTGGAGCCTGGCCTTGCCAGGATACTTCAGAGAGAGAAAGAAAACAACAGTAAAGTTGCTGCCACACACAGCAGTACCTTTTCCATGGGCAGCATCAGCATTTCTCAACGGGTCTAAGAGGCAGACTATCACTTTTCCTTTTATATCCAGCTCTCATGTTGAGTTTCAGTAGTACCTCTTCCCTAGCTTTTTCCCCTTGCACAGCTATCATCTGTCCAAAGTGTCTTAAACAGTTTATGAAATACCTGCAAAATGATCAAGATTTTTCTTACAGCTATCCACTGCTTGCGTTTTCTTTGTCCAATAATTTCTTGTTGGCCTGTAGGTTGCTCAAAAGCAATTTCACGAAAGTACTGGGCAGTCTATCCTGGAGCTGCTTTCTTTGCACATACGAGTCTGTCAGGATATCTCTCTTTTCACTGACCAAGTGAGAATGCAGTTCTTCGAATCATGGTTCTCTCGTGTACGAATTTGAAAATTGCTCTAAAAGAAGTTCTGTGCTATTGTCTCAGAATTGCTGTTTTTGAGAAATACTTGCCTGTCCATGAAGATCTCTGCTAGAATATTTATGCACTGTGAATCCAAAACCTGTGTGAACACCACTGGAATGCAGACTTTATATTCATGAATGTTTCTTTTGCCAGCATTTGCCCTGTTCTGCTTCTTTTGTCTTGTCATATGTCTGGGTAATCAGGTGGCTGCCCAGCCATGATTACTAATCCTGATTTATTTCATCTCAGGCAGACAGAGGCACAGGGGCCTCAGTTTAGGAAAGGTCTTAAGCATGTGGTTCTCTCTGTCCCTGTTGCAAAATAAGACCAATTTCCTGAACAGGAGGTAGGGAATGCTGGAGCCGTACACAGATCTCCCAGTTGCCTACAAAAAGGAGAAGTGCCTACTTCTCTCATCCTCTGCAGATGCTCACATGACTACATTAAGCTTGGATCTGACATTTGGCCACAGAAGAGACGATGGGAAAGGGCAGATGTGATTTTTGTTACGTAATCCTTTGCTCTGTGCTTTGTTGCCACCCAGGTTTGCTAAGGGGAGGTAATTCAGCTCATCGATTGCTGACTTCTCCCGCGTCCTTGCTGGATACGCTAGGGACATTTGCTTTCATTGGGTGAGGCATTCTAGCTGAGAAATGATTGATTGCCACTGAAATAAACTGAATGCAGTGACCGTGGAATGTAAGCATTTCAAAAGTGTATTTTCCTGACCAGAATCAGGAAAGATTTTTCTTTTCCTGGAAATTAATGTTTTACAAATGGAGTGAAAACACTTTACATCCACAGAACTGCAATCTTTCCAGGCATGCGTGATGAGTCACAAATCTGCAAGCAAACTACCCCTGCACCCTTGAATATTAAGCCTGCTAAAATAATCTTGGCTACCTGTGGATTCAGCCTGTATTATAACTGTTTTTGGGGAATGACAGTAAAATAAGTGCATTTGTATTGCTTGCCTTTAAGATGCATTCAGAATTCACATGGCAAGAAGCTGTTCTCAGGCCTGGGGTGTTAGGTTTGGCTCTTGGCTCACATGTGGCAAACTGCCAGTTTCATGAGGTCCCGGCTGGGAGGGCAAAAGGTATACCACTGCCTTGTCCTGCTCACAGACTGTTTATTGGATTTGGCTGGGGAAGTATCTAGCTAGATAAGCTGAATGAAGTAAAATCCCCCAGGGGCTGAACGTCTGTTATTGAATTCAAGTGGTGTCTGGAGAGAGCTACTTGACCGTAGTGCATGTGCGCTGGTCCCAGCTGACAGTTTTTGCAATTTGGGTTAACCTCATTGTTTTTTCTTATTCTCAGGTGTAGATTTACAGAGAAATGCCAGTTACAGAAGTACCAGTATTTTAGAGAATATACAGTAACTCTACTAGAAGTTAATTCATATGGCAAATGTTAGAAGTCTGAACTGAAATTATTTCTGGCTAGAAACCTCACGGGAGGGATGATTTTAAATTAGTCCTCCTCCTTCATCTTCCACCATGATATAAATATCCATGCTGCTTATTTTGATCATTCATATGCATTGTTTTCTTCCTCTGAAACCATGTGGTTCTTAAGTATAAAAGATGCAACGATGTGATGGAGGTGACATAGCAACCTTTTGATCCTCACTGTGATTTAGATAACAGGTTTTGTTCATAACTTCTTTTATTATGTAGATGACCAAGCTATGAAACTGGAGAAGTAGATTCTCAAAATATGAGACTCAATTTTTTTGGTAAAGTTTCCCCCCCACCACTTTGATGTGGTTACCATGCTCATGGGTTAGGAACTAGGATTATTAGTGGGAACTCCCTACACTGGGTGGAGTCCCACGGCAGGATTTGACTCCTTTACAGGGGGCTATTAGGTAGACATGCAGACCTTAGTAACCCATGTGAGGGTCCCTCTGTAGTCACTGAAGAGAAAGGGACATCGCCTAGGGCACTATTCCTCTTGTTCTAATGCTGATGCCTAAGATAGATGAATTGTAAGGTAATATGAACAGTGCCTTAAAAGTGTACAGTTTCAATGAGTATAAAGGGAGTGTGGACACCAGCTTCAATGAATCCCAACCCTGCTGTCTGCTCCTGTGCGAGTCCAGGTCATTAGTGGGGAGCATTTGCATCATTGTCAAAAAGCCACAGCAGCAAAAGAATGTGCCTAACAGCCTCTCTGTGTGGCATTATTTCTGGAAATACTGTCTAGGAAATAATGATACAATCACGCTATGCACTGTGGTAGCACTTAATATTTGTGCCCTATTTTTACTGTATAAATGAATTAATCCTCACAGCCTCCTGCTTTTACCTCCCCTTTAGAGATGGTGAAACTGGAGCAGAGGCACATCAGAAACCAGAGATGCTGTGCTTCCTCAGATTTCAAGGGAAAGGATGTCCCAGAGTGACTCAATCAGTGTTTTGAATGCTCCAACATCATTTCTGGCAATCTGTCTGTGGTAATACTTGGGATGATACAAATGCACCCTTCTCCATTTGGAAGAGAAGAAGGTGATGAAACCACATCCTCAGGCTTAAACTAGAAGCGCATATATTTGTGCATATTATCTCATTTCCTCTGCGCAATTTTTGAGGCTAAGCATGGAGGTCATTGCCTAGTCAGCAAGCACTAGGTTCACCCTTGAAGATACTGCTCTTCCTGAATTTTTTTGTCCTATAGAGACCAAGAATTCCTACCACCCTCTAATCCAGCCCCCTGGGAATATTCTGCACCTTGCAGAAGCAAACTTCTGAAGAACACTTTCAATGGAAATTGGCTTTTCTAAGGCCATTTCCATGTGTCACCACTTTGCTGAATCGATGAGTTGTGCTTGGATGTATTGAAATCTGTCTTAACAGAATGCATCACTGCCCACCAGTAGCTTGAGTATGGGTTGAATTCTAGAACAGTCTCAACTTTTTGATAGTAAAATAGTACTTAAAATTCTGCCTGATACCTGTATAGATAGATGGCTATAATAATAATAACTTTAGCAGAGCTTAAAAGTTTTTTTCCTGAAGGATGCACAATCTAAATAGACAAATAATAGAGAAGGAACATAGAGCTACATGATTTTGGGGGGCTGAAAGTTGTGTTTGCCAAAAAACGCTAAATTAAGTCCCCTGAAACTGTGTGCACATCCATGTCATGTGATTACTGTGGTTTCAGATGAAAACTCCCTACCCCTCCTTTTTAAAGGTGAAATGAAATGTCTGGAATTTTCATTCTGAAGACATTTTTCACTTTGAAATTCGTCCAGGAATAATTTAAAAAAAGGCAGAATACCAAAAGCAAAGAAAACCTCCTAAAACAATGCATTTGATTTTTATGATTTTTTTTCAGTAGGAAAGTGACATTTAAAAATTTTAGATTGGCCTTAAGCATGGGGGTCTTGTTTCTTTTTTGGCTTTTCAGTTTGATTCTGAGTTAAAATGTCAATTATTTATACAGCTCTAAACACTTCCATCTTATGGATGGGGAACTGAAACAGAGAAAAAATGACTAGTCTTAATCACATGGGAAGTCTGTGGCAGTTCTGGGTAGGGAGGCTGGAATCCCACGTCCCAGTGTAGCAGTTCAAAGCTTCAACCACAAAATAAAAAAACAGTCATGTTCTTTTTATAGCTGGAAACCATCGCTGACATAAGTTGAAAGACCAGCTTGGATTCTCACACTTCGAGTGTAAAAATGTGATATCACTTCTCAGCCAGATGGCAGTCTCTTGCCCTGGGTTAGAAACAGTGATTTGAATGTGAACTGTGTATTTTATATAGTTTATTTGTGCTCAGAATCTCTTATTACTCCAACCTAAAGATTCTCTGGCCACTGGACTGAACAAATGGGTGTTATTTTCCTTTCGTGGCTTGCTCATTACTGCTGTGAGAAACATATTCCAGCACTAACCTAGACACTGCCCAAACTTTAACTGATCCATTATAATGGGAAGTGGGGAATGTAAGGTGGCAACCGCCTCTAATGAGTGCGGTCTTCTTTTGAGGTCTGTAATGGGAGCAGCGCCCACATAGACTCAAAATGTCCCTAATACATAATATTACTTTGGCAGGAAGTGACATCAGTGCTGAATGACAGGGCTTTAACTCTATGCATTATTTATTTAGTGCATGATACTGTTGTGGGGAGGGACTGCACACTGAAGGAAGATATTTTCTGAAGGAAAATAAAGGAAGGCAGAACAGCTGATTAGTTACTATTATCAGACGCTAATGGGTGTCATGTTGATAAGATGGTAACCAGATAGCATGTAGAATGGATTTTAGTGCTAAGTACTCCACTGCCTTTGTGTGATGCCTCATTACTGCACTTGGATCCCCTACTCTATAAATTTTTAATCACCTCACCATTTTTCATGGAATGCTTCACTCCTTGCTTTGCTCTCCTTTTTGTCCTGTTTGGGTCCTGAGCTGAAGTGGAAATGTACTGTGTGATTAGGTATGGAGACCTTGGTTTATTGTCTCCCAGCTCACAGCCCTCTTGAGAAGATGGGGAAAGAGGAAGAATCCCAAACCCCAGCCTTAAATGTTCCTTGCAGGGACTGATGGTAAGGAAGTTTTATTAAGCTCGTCCTGTGGTGGCTAATGATATTTTCCCCTAAAACTATGGGATAGATTAGCACCTTTTTGGGGTAACACCCTTGCCAAGGGGCCACCGAAGGCTCCTCCATGGACAAGGAGAGTGTGAGATGTATTCTCACTTTCTGCCTTCCCACTGGCACTGGGGGCACTTTGCAGGGTGCTGAGTGTAACCCGAGGGTGTCTTGTAGGAGGAAGGGTGTGAACAGGGTAGGGGAGGCATGGATAGGTCACCCTTCTCCCCTGGCCATGCTGGCAAGGCTCGGAGAGGTGACCAGAGCCAATGATGTAAATCGGAGCACCTTTAGGCTTGTCTTAGTCTGTGCCAAGAGCTGAATTAGCCTAAGTAAGTTGGAGAAGAGGGGGAGTTTACCCCATTTTCTCATGCCCAATGTCAGCGCTAGTGCTGAGGTAGAAGTAAAGTTCCTTACTTGGACCCACAGCTAGTGTCTCCTAAAAACAGAGCTGCAGGTATTAGCCCTGCTCAACATGAGACTTCCTCAGAATGTGGTGGATGGAAAAAAGTGTGCAAATTAGTCTGAGGAACAGTAATCAGTGGCAAATAATAAGGGTTGGTAAACCCCCTTGGTTGAGGTATGCTGGAAATGGATAAACTCTCTGACTTTGTTTATCCCCCGTGACACAACCGATGAGGATCCACTGAGGATCCAATGAGGGAAGAAGGGCAGAGTGTCCGAAAAAGCATCTCAAGCCTTTCAGATAAGTGCTATGCTTTTGATTTTGTTTATAAACTCAGACTGGAGAGAGCCTCCTTTGGACCCTCTTTCTGAAGCTGACTGGAAGGAAACCCTTTAGCTTTCGGATGGTTTTGGCTGTGCTCCTGCCCCACCACGTGGAAGTCCTTAGCCCAGGGGTTGGGCTTGGCAAACGCAGCAGCCTCATGTCATGAAGCCTGCAGCCGGGTGTGCAGTGGCTTTTCTGTAACATCTCTTGAGTGAGTAAGACCCGTCTGGAATTTCTGAAGGAGTTTCTGCTATCTCAGGCTTGCGCTGTCTGCTACAGAAATATTTTTTTTGTAGTGTTATAATCACAAATTTTCCAAGGATCCATCGTCATCACCATTGCTTCCTCTCCAGATAAAATATGTCTCAGAATAAGGCTCCTTGGCATTGCTACCAGGCTTTCCTCTTTCAAAGGGTCTTTTCTGAAGGATGAGACATACAGTCTCACTTCCTTATTTTTTTTCTCTGAAAACATCTTAGTCATGCTTGTGTGAGTAATGGGACACAGTTAGGAGCAGATAGCATGTCTGGTACAAGTGAGCTCACTGTCCCAGCTTGCTAGACTAATGTTTATATGTTCAAATAAATGGCACATTCAGCTCCTTGGCTGATCTGCATGTGAGGAAGCCACCTTGCAAGGACACCTGATGTGCTGTTTGATCATGTCGCGGCGGCGCTGATAATGAAGGGGGCCAACGACAACAAGCGGGAGAGTGAAGCTGTGATTG
This sequence comes from Apteryx mantelli, assembly GCF_036417845.1. Taxonomy (NCBI): domain Eukaryota; kingdom Metazoa; phylum Chordata; class Aves; order Apterygiformes; family Apterygidae; genus Apteryx; species Apteryx mantelli. Next base: position 103,104,835 of record NC_089978.1, read on the forward strand.
CAAGCAGCAGAGCCTGTGGCATGTGGCAAGCTATCATGCACTTGAAGAATCTGACTGTTGGGAGCAGGAGTGGGAAAAAAAGGATGTCCATGGGGTAAAATTTAGTTCCATAATCCCAGCCTCTGTGTTTGAATAGTCTGTGAATATATGCTTACTTCTTTTCTATAAAACTTATCTATAAAAAAAAAAAATCACCAAATAGCTTGGAGACAAAAGCTATTGTTTTTGTTCTGTGGGCTACTGGGCAATTGTTTGGTTTTCTACTTTGCAGTGGTTATCAATGTCATCATCCCTATCTATCTTTGAAAATGACCTGTCTGGGACAGAAATATAGTCCTTACCTGAGAAAGCTGACAAAACGGATAGTTTTTGGCATGACTACATTCTTATATTCTCCCCCCAACCATTTTGCATAATAGATTTTCATATCAGAAGAATATCAAAGACTGAATATTAAGTATCATTTGATACTAATTTTCTGGATTTTTTGTATTAAAAATCAGAAGGATTTTTTCAGATTTGCAAACATTTTAAATTCCCTGATAAGTCAAGGACTTGGAAACCATGGGACCTCATAAATAATACTTAAATTAATCATTTGTGAAAATAACATCACAACTTTCTCTCTCTCTTCCTTTCTCTCTCTTTCCCCCACCTTTTTCTTTTGCTAGTCAGCAACTTCAGCTAAAAGATGAACTCTTCTCAGTTATTCTTGTTGACTAGAGATTTTAGTACAGAAGTTAATCTGCTCACCTTTACCAATTCCAATGAGCAGTTTAGCAATATTGTTTCAAAGTTGACCAGCAGTATTCTTAGAGTCACATTATTGCCAGAGGCCAAAATCAATTTGATGGGTGTCCAGCAATTTGCAGCTTTCAACTGCTCTTTAAATTCCAAGTTGCTCACTGATGTCAGAGCTGGAAGTGAGATTCTAGGAAATCAAACTGCTATGAATATTTAAAACCTATTACAAAACATCATGGAAAAATCAAATATTTACTAAAACTGAATGTGCAAATGTCTGCACTGTTAAAAATTGTAATATTAAATAGAGAAAGAAATGACACCTTCAGAAAATACTGTTGACTTTTAAGATCTTATGTGAGACTTGAAGATTTCCTAGATCAATGATGGAACTGTACAAAATGAAGGAAAAACATGTATTCCCTCCAACCCCCTCACCCAATCTGAGGAAGTTATAGAACTGGATGACCACTTAAAGTCAGCTCTGCTTTACTCCCAACATGGATTTTTTTTCCCCTTTGTCTGACGCTTTGATGCCTTCAGGAGCAGAATAGGAATTCCCAAGCCATGGCCAAAGTGTGCCCCAGTGCTCAAGTATAAAACAGCTAGGCAGGACTCTGGGGATACCTGTAAAAGAGGTGAAGAATCCTCCTCCAAAGACATGGAGGGGCTCCAAGAAGACTCCTCGTTTAATTCTCCTGCTTCTGACTGCCAGAGAGCATCTTGCTGGCTACTTTAATTTGCAAGATCCATCTTACTTTAACTGTATTGAAAAGGACTGATGTTTCGGGGTTGTGCTGTGCTATATTAAAATCCATATTTCAAACAATAAATGCTTTCCATTTATTTAGGCTAGTCTCTTTTCTACTGAGCCAAACTTTCATGCAGTTAGCTAAACCTTTCAGTAATATGAAGCACCTTTTTCATCTTGTGCCAACACTGTAATGCCTCCAATAATTTATGTTTAATTTTTAATACAGTTATCTATCATGAGTAATTACGTGGGCTGCTCACAATATTCCATTTTCTGTTATGTGGTTTTTCTGAAGATTGTGGACTTAAAAAAATACCAGGGTACTACTACTTTTCTGCTGAATTTCCTCTAAAAAAGAAATATTGAGGCATATTTGAAGATGCTGTATGTTAGACCCCTGAAAGTTCTTTGCTCTGTCTTTAGATCTACTGATAGTAGTGTGAGAAACAGTCTAACCTGCAGTGACTTATGCACTGCAAAGCTTGAAAAAGGGATGAAAAGTTCTGCACGTTCACAAGGATATTTTGCTGGTGTTTGTGTGCGGGCCTCAGGTGATGGGGGCCAAATGTCCCTTCTGCCACTGGTGCTGTTGGAGGGGCACATCAATACTTGGAGAGGCTTTCGCTTTCATCTCCAGTGGTAACAAAAAGTTAGGTCTACCCCAACTTCACCAAACTCTCCATCTGACAAAATCTCTCTTCTGAGCTCATAAAAAAGTAGCTTGCAACCTCTGAGTGTAGTGCACCCCACTGTGGGGAACTGATCCTGCTGAAATGTCACCAAGGCCACGGTTATTGCCCAGCTATGCTGCCTGCACAGGGACTACCTTGAAACTACAGGCACTGGGCTGCAACATCCCCTTTTTGCTCTACAGGGAGAATTGAGGAGAGTTTCAGGGAAATGATGATGGTGGAGTTCAGGATTCTGCGAGGAGGCAGCAGGGCACTAAGTAGGATCGCAATCCTAGACTTCAGGAGAGCAAACTTTGGCCTCTTCAGGGACATACTTGGAGGAATCCCATGGGTTAGGGCCCTAGAAGGAAGGGGCATTCAAGAGAGCTGGTTAATATTCAAACATCACCTCCTCCAGGCTCAAGAGCAGTGCATCCCTATGAGTAGGAAGTCAAGCAAAGGAGGTAGGAGACCTGCATGGATGAGCAAGGAGCTCCTGGCAAAACTCAACCAGAAGAAGGAAGTCTACAGAAAGTGGAAAGGGGGACAGGCCACTTGGGAGGAATATAGGAACGTTGCCAGAGTATGCAGGGATGTGATGAGGAAGGCTAAGGCCCATTTGGAATTAAATCTGGCAAGAGATGTCAAGGACAACAAGAAGGACTTCTTCAAATACATCAGTAGCAAGAGGAAGACTAGGGAAAATGTGGGCCCATTGCTGAATGGGGTGGGTGCCCTGGTGACAAAGGATGCAGAGAAGGCGGAGTTACTGAATGCCTTCTTTGCTTCAGTCTTTACTGCTCAGGCCAGCCCTCAGGAACCCCAGACCCTGGAGGCAAGAGAGAAAGTCTGGAGAGAGGAAGACTTTCCCTTGGTGGAGGAGGATCGGGTTAGAGATCATTTAAGCAAACTTGACACCCACAAATCTGTGGGCCCTGATGGGATGCACCCACGAGTGCTGAGGGAGCTGGTGGATGTCATTGCTAAGCCAGTCTCCATCATCTTTGAAAGGTCATGGAGAACAGGAGAGGTGCCTGAGGACTGGAAGAAAGCCAATGTCACCCCAGTCTTCAAAAAGGGCAAGAAGGAGGACCCAGGAAACTACAGGCCAGTCAGCCTCACCTCCATCCCTGGAAAGGTGATGGAGCAGCTCATCCTGGAGGCCATCTCCAAGCATGTGGAGGACAAGAAGGTGATCAGGAGTAGTCAGCATGGCTTCACCAAGGGGAAATCATGCTTAACCAATCTGATAGCCTTCTATGATGGAATGGCTGGCTGGGTAGATGAGGGGAGAGCAGTGGATGTTGTCTACCTAGACTTCAGCAAGGCTTTCCACACTGTCTCCCATAACATCCTCATAGGTAAGCTCAGGAAGTGTGGCTTAGATGAGTGGACAGTGAGGTGGATTGAGAACTGGCTGAATGGCAGAGCTCAGAGGGTTGTGATCAGTGGCACAGAGTCTAGTTGGAGGCCTGTAGCTAGCGGTGTCCCCCAGGGGTCAGTACTGGGTCCAGTCTTGTTCAACTTCTTCATCAATGACCTGGATGAAGGGACAGAGTGCACCCTCAGCAAGTTTGCTGACGATACAAAACTGGGAGGAGTGGCGGATACCCCAGAGGGCTGTGCTGCCATTCAGAGAGACCTGGACAGGCTGGAGAGGTGGGCGGAGAGGAACCTCATGAAGTTCAACAAAGGCAAGTGCAGGGTCCTGCACCTGGGGAGGAATAACCCCATGCACCAGTACAGGGTGGGGGTTGACCTGCTGGAAAGCAGCTCTGTGGAGAAGGACCTGGGAGTGCTGGTGGACACCAAGTTAAGCATGAGGCAGCAATGTGCCCTTGTGGCCAAGAAGGCCAATGGTATCCTGGGGTGCATCAGGAAGAGTGTTGCCAGCAGGTCGAGGGAGGTGATCCTCCCCCTCTACTCAGCCCTGGTGAGGCCACATCTGGAGTACTGCGTCCAGTTCTGGGCTCCCCAGTACAAGAGGGATGTGGCACTACTGGAGCAAGTCCAGCGAAGGGCTACAAAGATGATTAGGGGACTGGAGCATCTCTCTTATGAGGAAAGGCTGAGAGAGCTGGGCCTGTTTAGCCTGGAGAAGAGAAGGCTGAGAGGAGATCTTATCAACGTGTACAAGTATCTGAAGGGAGGGTGTCGAGAGGATGGGACCAGACTCTTTTCAGTGGTGCCGAGCGACAGGACGCGAGGCAACAGGCACAAACTGAAACACAGACACTTCCATCTGAACATGAGGAAAAACTTTTTCACTGTGAGGGTGTCAGAGCACTGGAACAGGTTGCCCAGAGAGGTTGCGGAGTCTCCTTCTCTGGAGATATTCAAAACCCGCCTGGGTGCAATCCTGTGCAATATGCTCTAGGTGACCCTGCTTGAGCAGGGGGGTTGGACTAGATGATCTCCAGAGGTCCCTTCCAACCTCAGCGATTCTGTGATTCTGTGATACTCTCTGATGGCAAAATGGAAAATATCCGCTCATGGCCCAGAGCTGTTCACACCAGGAACAGCCACTAAGCGTTTTCCTGCCTAGAATGACAACCTGTTTTATACATGCAATAGGAGCAGCTGGTTTTATTAATCTGTATTTGGTAATAAACATTGACACGACTACCAGATCCATCTGAGGGATCGGAAGCTAAACTCCTAGGGGCCATATAAGTTTTCTGTTCAAATCCACATTTTGAGATGTCTGTGCTATTTCTCTTAGACTCAGGCGCTTACTGCATGAGTGCCGCTCTTTTGGGAGGGAAAAACTGGTTCACTTCTTTTTTTTCCCTGGCCGGACTACAGTTTGTCCTGACATGCTCTCTACTCTGGGAATTGGGAGTGGGATGTGTATGGGACTGCTAACGGAAACCTATATCAAGGAGGCCATTTATGCATTGGATACTTGTCAGGGCCATTTCCATTCTCTGTATTGGTGAAAAGGCCTCAGGACAATAGCGTTCTTCCGAAACTGCATTGCTTCAGGAGTGAATGATGCATTAAATCCACATAGGTCATCAAAGTTTACAACTGTCATTTTTTCCAGAAAAAAATATTAAAATAAATATCTCCTCACAACAGAAATTCCTGAATGCCTGGATCTTATGCAAATACCAGAATGTAACCTATTTCACCAAATGCACCATTTATTCTAATGGAGATGTGGGTGAAACCAAATGACCACTCCAGTACAGAACTCACACAGATGGTCAATAATGGACAGAAACATCTGCCAAGAAAACATTTTCTGTATACTTCAGGTCCTCAGAGGAGACTTACACAATACCTTCAAAAGACAGACCAGGAAACTAAAACTGGTGCTCTAAGATGCTAAAACTCATGAGTTCAATACAGTAACTGCTGTTATCTTCCTCATTTGTCACTCCACATGCTCTGCTTGTGCTAACTTAAGAAGTTTCTCTCCCAAATTGTTGCATTTAGGTTACACACAGAGCTGTTGCTCCCTGCATGAACTTAATATATTGCTCACTGAGTGTCTGTCAGACATATAGGAGGTTTTGCATGTCCACAGATTTATCCATTTTTTTCTTTCTATATTGTTTGGCCTAATAAAAGATATTAGCTGTTCCTGCAAATGCTGTGTGTCTCATTAGAGAGCTGTAACTCCAGCACTGTTATTAAAGGCTTAAGGGCTGCAGTCTTGGTCTCATCAATGTCCAAAGTAAAACTTCCCTTGATGTCAGTATTGTAAGGTTTCACCCAGAGAGCAATGCAGTTTATTTTGGTAGCAGTGCAATGTTTAGTCATTGTATCACGTGTTTCACCACATATATACATAGCATTGAATAATACAAGATGTGCAGGTAAATCTAAGGCTGTAATTCAATCAAGGACTTTTGTTGATGTCTTAAGTTGAGAGTTGAACAGCTTAAGTAGTTTATGACGAGCAGTAGAACTCCCTTGATTGAATTACTGCATGGGCATTCAGTTGCATAATGTATTGTTATTTATATGGCGTGCCAAAGCCTGATTTTAAAGTTACCAATGGCAGGCAGTAACTAGTGCAGAAAGAGCAGTATGGTATTACAGTGCGCCTTCAGCAAGGAAAATGAATAATGTGCACTGTGTTCTGTGTTTATGTGAAAATACTTATCATAGTACTGTAGGGAATTAATTCCTTAATATACATTAAGGGAAGGAGAACTTGAGGTTGTTACTCAGAAATACTCCCTAACCTCTGTACTACAGTGTAGGACCAGAGCAATTTCCATAAATGTTAGGGACATGCCTGTAGACTGATCCACGTATTTTAAGAACTCTCTTAGATTTAAAGAAAGAAACAAGGTGAAAATGGTCATGATAAATAAGAGTGTTGTAAATACAGCAGGAATACAATACCATGCAAAGGATTACAGGGGTTTACGCAGGCCTCTCTGGCTTTTAGCACCCTGTTGTGTAGGGAAGAGGCTGAGCTGCCAGCTCCCATCTCCATGGAATGACTTATTACACCGAGAGGTGGGAACGCTTTGCTGGCTGCAGCCCAGCTCTGCTCTCTTGCATCCTTACAGGGGCTGCAAGCTTTTTGCTCTCCACTTTAGCTGTAGAATTGAATAGCTTTACCGGCAGCTTTCTAGGGGAGTGAGCAGACAGCGTGCACATTCAGATCAACCCTTTTTGGAGACGGTCAAAACAGTTCAATAGCAGCGCAGGCTGCCTGTATCATGGGCTGTCATGGCAAATTGGAGCTGACAGCTGGAAACTGCTCACATAGATTTCCTATTGCTCCTTTTAACCAGCCTGTATTAAATTGCACTGAAAAGGGCTGACAGCATTAAAATCCATGCCATTATATCACATTAAGGGCTGCAAAAATCTGCCACTTTCACAAATTTCAAAGTCAATTGACATATAAGCCTGGTAGACATCCTAGAGCCTTGAGACACACTGTGACCAGCACATGTATGTGCATGTTCATTCTGCACCGAGGCTCGTCTGCAGTTCTGAAGTATGGCCCCGAATCAGCATTTCTCAAAATCCCATACATAAAGGACATTCTCTTAATATAGAAAAAATAACTATAGACATGAATATTTTCTTCAGGAAGCCTTCTGACAGGGCACAGCTTTTGAAAGTACTATAACTGATCTTGCAATCATTAATTACAAGAGTTGCCCATATTTGTATGAGCACTCCCTTGAGGAAAAAGGTGCTGCTTGTCTCAGTAAGGAGTGAGGATAAATACTTCCATGATAGATACAGTAAGGGCTCATTCCTGCCAATCCTAGCAGATAAGAGAGCAATATAGACACTAAAGTATAGTATTTAAAAAAAATCTAAAAATACCAATAACTGGATAAGAATAGAAAAACCACACAAAGAAATTTTCTGACTTTGTCCTTTTTCAGTCATGAGATTTTTGCCTAAGCCAACACAACTTTTAACATCCACCTTCTGTAGAATTCTTCCTCTAAAACACCACCATCACCTCAGCAAAAATATTGAGCACAGCAGAAAGCTATTCCATAATCAGTACAGTACAGAAATGCTCATGCCAACAGGCTGGGGGAAAAACTGTCTTTTTTTATAAAGCTTGTGGTACACTGCCGTTCTCATTCGCTGGTTAGTCCTGGTGGTGGGACCGAAGAGGGATGAATTATTGCTCTGTTTCTTTGCTTTTTATATCAAGCATGTTGCTCTCGTTATCCTGACTGTTGTAAAGTCAGCAGACTGTCACTTTTTAGGGAATATCATCAGAAGATATAGTCTCTTTTTAAGTCTCTAACTAGCCCTCCTTCAGCTTCAAGTGAATATAAATACCTTATGGACTGGTAGATAAGCTAGTTCTCTCTCACACATAAACTGTTGAAAATGAATCAAACTTTCTTCCTGAAGGGGAGTTTATTGGAAGCCAGACAACTCTTAATTTGTCACTCAAGAGAAAAAAGCATTTAAAGTCACTTAAACCATATTCCTCTTGTCTACCTTCATCAACAAATAAGAGAACAAATTATTCATGTCACTCATGTCGCATCTTTAAAAATCCTTTACACAATTAAACCTCAGCATATGCAAAATATGCCACACACAAAAGCAGTCAAGTTTGACATTGTGTATATTATGGTTTCATCAGTTCCTTTGGTCAATGAACTTTGGAGCAGTCTGCTCCAAACATTGAGAAGAGCGGAAGGACTTCTACAGATCACCCTACTCTGTAGCAATGGCAGACTGACCTTGGCATTACTTGAAAGGAGAATGATCTCTTCTCAGGTTGGCAGGGCTAATTCACTATTCTTCAAAATTCTGCTAAAGCAGACATTGCAATTGCAGTCTAATAAAAGAGACAAGTCCTCTGCAGAGGAATATAAACAATTAACAGAGCTGGCTAAATCCTCAACTGTGTTAGAGAGATTACATCATGAATTATATACACAAACACACATATTATCTAAGGATGTATTTTAGATCCATACTTTCTACACAGAAATCTAATTTTCAGTGAATGTGCGTTGGTCCACCTATTTATTGCTTTTGAAATACTGGATTTGGGGAGTAATAAGATGCAATTTTAGTAAATAAACCATGTATAACTTTCATGGATTTCAATCTTTATCACAGTCAAATATGACTCTTAGAGTCTCCTCCTGATTCTGAAATCTGTGTATTTGGGTGCAGCCTTTAAGGTCATTTTTGATTATCCCAGTCTGATGTTATGTTAAGGACAGACATTGATTTTTATTGGAATGTGATAACTTCCATTGTGTGGTTCAACACCAACAACAATGAAAAATCAGATCAGTTGATTTTGATATTGTTATAAAAAGGCTCTTGCACTAAATGAGAGGGTCAGCCATGGCTCTCCTTTAGGTCATAAAAAGCAGAATGTCTCAAAAGCAGCTTGGGAGGTCATTTGTGACTCAGTCCCGCACTAGTAAATACATTGGTTCCCCCTCACCCATGAGAGCCATCACTCTGTCCAGGCCACAGTCCCAGAGATTTAAGAGCATTTCCACTCAGTAGGCCAAAATTCTTTGGCCTCCTCTCTTTATACGCCCCATAAGGCACTTGAAATTGCAGTGTCTGATTTTATACACCCAGTCATGTAAACATGTTCACTATTTATATCACTAGCAACTGTAACAAAGATTTAATCCTCGAGTTTCCAGGGAAGCAAGAGCCATATATGTTACAGCTCCAGCTCTGCCGCCTTCAGTAGGCCTCCCCCACATAGACTTTGGGGTTATGCTAAGAAAGTGGCTCATCCTTGATTGAACACTGTCCACGTAGCTTGGACAAATCTGTGCACAGCTGGTTCTTTCTATATTGGGATTAAAGGGGCATAAGTGAGCCCATGACTAACAATCAAGTAGCTTCAACCAGTTATGACAATAAAGAGCCTTGTAGGAAACATGGTTATCAGACACCCATTATAGAAATGTGAGGAATTTTTGAATGAACTAGCAGGTCTTAAAGAAGTAAAACTTTTCAGTACTGCTTTCTACATTTCTCCAGTCTGAGCACATCATCTTTGAACAATAGAATTAAATATGTTCCAGTGCAATCTCAGCTTAAATATTATTTTCCTATCTATTCTATTGTTTCTGGCAATGTCAGTCAAATTGATTTGAGCTTTTTGCTGGAATGTCTAAGTCACTGAAAATGTTATAGCACACAGTATGCATAACTGCAGTAATTGTACTGCCAGACTTTTTTTATTTTCACATATATTAATTAAATCATTAAACCCAAATAATTTTGAAATAGTAAACATCAAATGAATGAAGAGGATTTTCAGAAGTAAAAAGAAGATGCTGAAGTAACACTGATGAACAAAACTTCCAAACTCTAAACAAACTTGGAGGAGAATCATTAAATCAATGCTGGTTTTAATTTTATTTTTCTTACCAAAGGAAAAAAAAGGGTCATGAATTCCTATCAGGCTTCCTTAAAGGACAGCTTGGCATTGGTTCTGACTTCTTAAAATTAAAATTATATTGATTTTCCATTTTATTAAATAAATGTTCCTCCCTGAGTCTGCTTTAGGAAAAGAAAAATGTTTTCAGTGCAATTTTGCTCTTCAGCCATTGCCTGGATTTTGACTGTGGAATGCAAATTTACATCCAAATTAAGAGACAAAGGAATTACCGAGAACGGCACTCATTTCCAGTCCCTGATTGGCACAACACAAGTTTCACTCTCCTTGACAAATAAACAAACACCAAGCTCTGTTAGGTTACCCTGCCCAATATTTCATTCTTTTAAAACCTGTGCATGACTGCATTGTTTATAAAAGAAATTGGTGTGGTACCCAGATGTGTTGCAACAGACCATCTGCCCTCCTCATCCCCCTGCCCATATACCTCCCTGTGAGCAGCTTGGAGCACTTTTGTCTGCTGTAGCTTATTAAACATGAACAGATGCTAGTGCTATTGCTGTATTTAAAAGAGTGCAAGATGTCTAAGGTATCCCCTTCTCTAGGCTGGAGAACTAGCCCAGTCTGCCCAGCTCCAAGCCATAGGAGAAAGCTGGGAAGAGAAGAGGGACCTGGCTTTCCCCTGAGCAGCTTGTGGTAAGGAGACAGACCAGGGAAGAGCTACTGGGCTTCCATATGGCCCATGGCCTCTTCCTGCACAGCCTCTGCAGATACAAGGGCATGTGGATGAAAATGTGCATCTTCTGCATTCACAGACTATGCGTGGATTGCTGCAAAAATCCAGTCTGGACAAGTAATTTAGAGCACGGTATTCTCCTGTGGTTCTAATAGTAAGATTTTTAGACTGATGGAAGATTTCCTCTTTTCCTGTCTCCCCACTAACGTGCTGATACCCACCTGGGATGCCCTGCTAAGGAATGCCTGCTATCTGAGCTCCCCAGTCGGAGATCCCCAGTGGGTACCCTCTCATGTCTTTGACCACTCCAGCTCCTGTTTCAATGTTTTCAACTCTTCCATGCATCCTCGCCTCACTTTCCCTTCCCTTAGCCCAGGGCAGTTTGATGCCCCCTTGCAGGCATTCTTGGCGACATGTTACGAAGAGCTGAGATGGCAACCAGCTGCCCACAGAGAGCTCTTCTATAGCACGCCTGCAGTTTTGGTTGGTTGTCTCAGCCTGACAGCTGTCAGATTTGCTCTCAAGGTAAACAGATACCTATTCTGTATGGTCTGCTTCACATTTACGGATGCATTTTATACATTACTACACAATTTATTTTATGCAGAAGCCTTTTGGCCTCTTTTGGATGATTTAGGAAGATTAGAAAGGTCTTTTCCAAATCTGTCAGCTATTAAAAGTGTCCCTTGACCTCAAGGGCAAAGACACATATTTGGAGTGAAAGGTCTAACCCAGGCAGTCCTTGTGCTTTGTATTTATGATGGAGAGCTAGTAGCTGCCGAAGTGGAAACTGCAATGGAACTTGGCGCATGTCCCCTTGTTTCTCTCCAGTCCTCAAACTGTGGCTGGTTTTGCTATAAGATAAGGGAACAGCCCTAGACAGGTGAATATTGAATAAGGTGGTCTCCCAGGGAGCTGTTGGTACTTCATCTACTGCTATGTATGACTGAAAAGGAATAATTTGGTAAGATGGCTATTGTGTTATTTGCATAAGGGGTTTTAAGATGCAATTTAAGCCCTAGGGAGATGCCAGAAACCTTTCTTTGTTTATAAAGCCAGTTAAGACTGCTAAGCAAGATAACATTCTTATCCCATCATATAATTTACAAAACTCAAGCACTCAAGAGAAAGGAAATGAATAATTAAGAAGATCATTAATCTCACACTACCCACATGATAAACATAAGTATCAATCTTATCAACTATGGAAAAGTGCCCATTCATCACAATGCAAGGACCGTCACTCTGACTCCAGCTAAATTATATATCATCAGGAACCCCCAAACTAAATGTAAAATAAAACTGTGCTGAAAAAAAACCAGTCAGGAACATATTAGTGACACAGATTGATAGGGCCATGTGCTTACCTAATTTGAGTAAGACTCAGTCTTGCATTCCCGTTTTTCCTGTTTTCACAGAATCACAGAATGGTTGAGGATGGAAGGGACCTCTGGAGATCATCTAGTCCAACTCCCCTGCTCAAGCAGGGTCACCTAGAGCATGTTACACAGGATCGCGTCCAGGTGGATTTTGAATATCTCCAGAGAAGGAGACTCTACAGTCTCTCTGGGCAACCTGTTCCAGTGCTCTGTCACCCTCACAATAAAGAAGTTTTTCCTCATGTTCAGATGGAATTTCCCGTGTTTCAGCTTGTGCCCATTGCCTCGCGTCCTGTTGCTGGGCACCACTGAAAATAGTCTGGCCCCATCCTCTTGACACTCTCCCTTCAGATATATGTATACATTGATAAGATCCCTTCTCAGTCTTTTCTCCAGGCTAAATAGGCCCAGCTCTCTCAGCCTTTCCTCATAAGAGAGATGCTCCAGTCCCTTCATCATCTTTGTAGCCCTGAATATTTTGCCACATTTATTCCACTTTTAGAATTTTTCTTATTTCTTTGCCAGCTGATAACGGCAACTACTAGATAACATTTTTTAAGGAAAATATTATGATAACAAATTAAGGAAAAAATAACACCAAAACACTCTGTAGGCTACAGCTACCTCCGTTTAGTTTTGGTGCAGTAACTAATTCTTTGAAGCAGACATAGTAGTGGGTGAATTACAGAGCTAACTTGAAGTCAAAAGTGACAGGAGCTCATTCAATATGACTGCTATCCTTTGTACCGCTCAAGATGGGAAAAATTCTGAATTCTGGCCATAGCAAAGACAAACTCCAAACCTAGAGGATGGGTCCACTGTGCCAACTGTTACTGGTAGAGTACAGAAGATATGTTGGGTTTTAATAAACTGTAGGTTATGCTGGGAGCAGGATAGGGCTGAACAGGATGCTGTGACACCATCCTCTGGTACAAGCTCCTGCCAAGCTCCCCGAGTGGCTCATACGGATAGTTAGGCAGTTGTGAATCAGCCGCAGATGGCATTATTTGAACTGTCCAGGCTGTTTACATTATCTACTGGCCAATAGAAAATGAATGAAACACTCATCCATTCATTTCCTTACTTTTAAAGTGCCTCGCTTTTGCAAAAGGTGTGACAGGATAAGTAATTTTTTGTTTTTATGTGTCAGCTTTAACTGGCTTTTGAAAAAAAAAAAAGTATCTATTTATCTGTGGTGGTGTGATGGTATTAGGAAGTAATGGGAAGTTTAAAAGTGCTGCCTGAAATCATACTCTCCTGTCATAGGTTTAAGGCAAATTTTTGGTGGAAGAAAAATATTACCACAAGATCTAATTTGGGAGCATTAACCACATTTTAGAAGGGAAATATAATTCAAGTTTTTAAAAGAATAATAATTCCTTTCCAAATTCATTCTTATTCACTGAAATTACATAAGAAAACACCTTCTCTGTGGTATTTTTAGAGGAAATACCAGGAAAATTAGCATTCCTTCCTTATGGCATTTCCATAAAAATATGCTCTCATACATTATTTTATTTAGAAGCAGTAAAAAATAGCTTTTCTTATAGTATTATATATATTATATATATATAGTATAGTATTATATATAGTTATAGTATGTTCAGCAAAAACGCTGAGAATATCCTTTCCAGACCTACCAACTGTGTGAAGACTCCAAATTACACAGCATCTACTGTACTTATTGCTTATATGAAGCAACCATGTAAAGCTTTTATAAACATTTCTCTCATATGAACATGGTACTCATCTTGGCCTCTGGCATTATTTGGATGGTAAGGAAAATACAATGTTCTTAGATGTATATTCTCTACCTCAGCTCCTGGGCTCATAAATAAGTTTCAGGAGACTAATGTCTGTGCTTTTTCTATTGCTAAATGAAAAATCCTTTGTGATGCTTTGCTGCTGTAACATATAGGATATGCTATAGTGCAAGCTGAGAACTCCTGCTCTGTGGTGACTCACTAACATCCTAAGTTATGGAAGCTGCTTGAACTACTGTTGTTTTCTTTCTCTTTTCAAGATGGTTTTTTCTCTAGTTCTTTTCCTTTCACACTGAAAATTCACTCTTTTTCCTGTATCTTCCTCCTGTTTACTCACTTCCTCCTCAATTATAAGACCTTTACCTTGACCAGAGAAGGCTACTAAAGCTCTAAGGTTATTGGTCTTGCTTCACAGTCTTATTTCAAATATTTTGATCAAATTTGATGATCACAAAATCTCAGGTCTAAGCAATTAATATCATCATAATTTTGCACTGTATTTTCAAACAGTTTCGAACATGGCGTTGTCATATGCTCTGAAGAGATCCTATGCAAACCACAGTGGTTCTGAGTGGATCTATGTAATAGGCAAATCCCCATTTGGTCCATGGGGGCTTTGCTGGAGACATGAATGTGTCCCTTGCTTGTTGGCCTTCTTTGAACACCCGTACAAACTACGCAAAATTGTTTGGAGGAAAGCGAGCTTGGCAGATGACACCTCTTCACTGTAAAGCCAGTTCAATAGCAGTGGGTAGAGCCACAGTTACAAAAGGAACAGGGAATCACACAAGATTTTGGCCATATCAGCAAGTGTATTGATAGAAACACATGGCCAAAGCCAGTAGGACAAGGGAAAGGATTATTCCCCTTAATTCAGTACCTGGCAGTGACATTCAGAGTACCACTGGGCACTTGCCATGAAGGGTACTGTGTCCAGTTTCGGGTCCCCCAGTATGAGAACAAACATTGAGAAGCTGTCCCTGTGTGGTGAGGTTTGGCCTCCCTGGGGGCTGTGGCTGGGCAGGGGCAGGGCCACGGCGGGGCTGGAGCCAGCTCCACTACAGCGTCAAGGGGCAGGGACTGACGGCCCTGGTGGGCTGAGATGGGGCTGGGGCTGGTCAGGGACAGCGAGGGCTGCTGGCGCCCCTGGGGCCCCCGGGGCCTGGATACAAACAGTGGAGAGCTGTCAAGACAGTAGGGAGCTGGAGTGTATGAGGTGCGAGGAGAGGGACCACTCAGGGGGTGATTTTATTGCTGTCTTCAATTACCCAACGAGAAGGTACAGAGGATGGAGTGAAACTCTTCTTGAAGGCACAAAGTAGTAGGACAAGAGGCAACAGATGAGTTGCAACAAGGGAAATTTTGATTAGAGATCAGGAAAACAGTTTTCATGGTGAGGGTGGTCAGACACAGCGGTGGGTGCCTGGGGTGGCTGTGATATCCCCCTGCTTGTCAGTATTCAAAATATCGGTAAACCAAGGCCCTGAGCCACCCGGCCTAATTTCAAAGCTGACCATTGTATGGGTGGGGGTGTTGGACCAGGTGACCTCCAGAGGTCCCTTGCAACCAAACCAGTCAATAATTTGAAGTCACATTGCTACAAACATGGAGAGAATTGAAGGACAGAAGTGGATACTTGCTGTTTTTGAATTTTCTGCTCTTTCTTGGGGATAGTACATCTATAAAGGTGTCTCAGCAGAACCATTTGAAAATGACCCAGTTTGACCACCCCAAAATTCCTGAGTCTCATTTTCACTGCTCTCCAAGACCATCCCTGGATCAGGAAGGGCAAGGGGCACAGAGGGTGTCCTATGGCATGGCAGGGGCAGCTGCAGGCTGGTAAGGCTTGTCCATGGTAGGGTCTACATCCTTAGGCAAGGCAATGGATTTTGGTAGGATCAAAATGTCTCTCCAGCTCCTAGTAGAAGGCTTTTCCTGGCAAAGCCTACTTGATCCTCTCCTCTTCAGCCAAAACGATATGAAGACTTGCAGTGGTTATGCTGCAGGCCATTAGCAATTCTTGTTCCTCAGGTGACTTATTAATATCTTATTTGACAAGCCAGATTTAAATGCATGCTGAAAAATGACTTTATACTGTCAGAGCTCATTAGGTTTTATGCACAAAACAAAATCATTATTCAGAGATTTGGAACTGCTTTACTAAAGTGAGCATCTATTGTATATCCCCAATGCAATTCTTCCTTCTAATATGGTAATTCGTTATCTGTATTTAATTATCTGGAAGGTGAAAGGTTGCTGGGCAGTGTTGTTCAGCAATAGCCCAATGGAAATTTTTAAGTACTTTCACTCTGGGCTGATTGTCTTTACAGATCAATCTTACTGCTAATGACAACCAATACTTTCAGATGTGATTACAGACTAGCTCCATCTTTTCATGAGCCGAGACTCTTTGGAATCATATGTATTGATCTTTTTAATAGAAGTCAAGAAAAATGAAATTACCGTGGCTTCTTTTTGCAAAACTATGATAAATGGGAACTTGGAAAGTTACAGAAGATTTTTTTTTCTGTTGTGGATTATTTTAATCACTAAAAATGATGGTCTTTTTAATAATGTTTGTCTTTCCATTATGCACATTTGCAGCAAAGCCAAAACTTATTTTTCTATTACTTTGTATAACCACACTTAAGCAAAGACATGTCAGAATTGCCTGTTGGTATATTTAGGTAACTACAAAGTAGACTCTGGGCAAAAGGAAAAAGCTGCTTTTAGATGCCAAGAGATTGTATTTTCTTGGCATCTACAAGTTTAATACAATTTTTAGAACAGTGTTTTGAGATGCTTACAATCAAGTATCCATTTTTTTCTTATATAGAGCTTACCCTTCACTGTATATATTACTGTGACATGATACTTTACCTTGTACTTTTCTTTCTTCCCAGATGTTTCATACCAGCTTCCACCTATCCAAATTTCAACGGAAAAATATGTCACATGGATCTGAATGTTACTTCATATCCTTCTCCATGTCTGTAAACCGCTAGTCCTTTGAACAGAAAAGTGTCTATTGTACTCTGCCCCTGACACCTAGAGGACAGTGTTCCAACTTTATATTATGCTATAAACGTATGTGCATCCTATGGTATATTGTGAATAGCATTTGCTAGCTTCAATTCTCATTCTTGTGCCAGTAGAATGGAAGTAAAAATGTATTAGATCCCACATTAATTGTAGCTACCCTTCTCAGATAAATTTCACTGTGAAGGTAGTGGCTAAGGTAAATCTTAGGGACACAATGGCAGAAGAAAAGATATGGATAAATTATAAGAGCTGTAGAAGATATATACTGGTGGCTCTCAATGGTATTAATGGGAGCTGGAAGATACACACACACATGACCTACAGATATTTAAAATCAGAGCCATTGGCAACTCTCCTCATTTTGAAGGGCAGTGTCATGTTTTCTTATTGCCTGATTGATCCTTAATTTTATCCAATCATCTATGTTGTAAATCCATGCTCTTTTCAGACTTATTTCCACAAGGCAATTTCCTTCTTTTCTAATCATAAACCCAATAATTTTTAAACTTCCTGTTCACTTTCATTATGCCTCTTGTCATAGCAGTCTTCAATACACAATCACTGGGTTTTATAGCTGTCCTTGAAACTCTCGATATTTTTCAGCAAGATTACTTTCTGAATACTTTGGTAACCTGTATCTTACTGGTTTTAGAGGTCCAAATATAACAGATTCTGTGCAGATAGCCAGCTTTAGAACTCTGATATATATTTTTTCAACTTATGATGCTCCAAAAGTACAATGTTCGGTTCAGGAAGATCCTAAACTGTACCTGACTGGGACAGTACACCAAGGACATTGTATACCTGCCCTGTTTTGTTTTTGCTCTTTCCTTAACCCTCTGCTACTGGCCACTGTCAGAGATTGGTTACTGTGTAGATGGTTTTGGATGGACCCAGTGTGAAGATCCTTGGCTGACAGCTCTATCCTTCAGGACCCTTGTTCTAGATGTTCTTGCTGTGTCTGGTTTTCTTCGAATATTCTGTTCACAGGAATCATTACACTTAAAATGTAGGCCCTCCCTTCCCCCACTGATTACAATTTTATAATATATTGCTTTTGTGGTGTACTAGATCTTTTAAAAGAAAGCTTTTGTATTTGATACAGACTGGGGTCTGTCTGTGTTGCAGATGGACTAAGCCAGGTGATTTTGTGACATACTGCATTCAGCTGCAGACAATCCCATCCTTAAACGAGAAAGCCAAGTCAATGAAAGCTATCATCTAATAATTGCTTTAGCTATACCTTAAAATTTTCATTAAAAATAGTGAGTGGTGTTTCAGAATGTCTTGAAATCATTCATACTCAATCAAACCCAGCCAGTATTTTCTGCATCTCTCTTAGACTTTGTTTTTACAGAAATATGACTGACTGATTTTACCTAGGTAAGCAGCTCTTTTGCTATTTAATGAAGATTTTAAATTAACCACATTAAGAAGAATTCCATCTCAAGCCGTTTACTTCAGTTTATATGGAAAAGTCAGGTTGTTCTACCTGGACAATTTTAGTCATGAAAAAGCATTTCTCTGGGGAAAAAACTAGACTAGTTCAAAGATGCCTTGTCTTGAACCACAGGACCTTATCTGTTGGCGTGCTGAACACTGAAATTGCCGGATAAGAGATCATTAACATTGTTAAAGCAGTTTTGTGAAACCCTTGCATTGTCAAAGGTGTTTTGCCAGTGGATAACATGTAATGTGTTGTACATAGACGCCATAAATATTCCTTCATTCTGTTTATCTGAGTTTTAACTCATTTGTTTAGATTAAACATTTTCTTGGCATGCATGATAAGGTACACGTACTATAATTTGTTATAAAGTGTCCAGAGAAATCTGAATTACATAACTCAACCATTCAGTTCAATCCTTCTAACACTTAAGCACATAAGTGAATCTGCTTACATGAATACACCCTTTAAGCTCAAAGGTCCAACTGCTCCTGTGTATACGTGTTACTGAATCCTTTGAGGAGCCTCCTTATTTAACTGAATAATCCCAGTGAGTTCTGTGTGGATACCTGTATCATTTGTGTGTGAAAGGAAAGAGGACTGTGCTGTAGCTTTGAGATTTTCAACATTTTCTTCTGTAGTGTAAAACTTTACAATACAAGCCTGAAACAAATGTTAGCTGTACAAATAGTGTTTTGCATGTGGAACAGCTTGGATGATCAAACAGGATGTTATTTTATTTTTTTTCTTAGTATCACTGAGTTTCTCATCCGAGCAAGGAGCAAAGATGAATCAGGTTAGAAGGACAACCCTAAAACTAAATGCGGTGATATAAGCCTGAGATAAGTTTCAGCAAGTTTTATTGCATGTTTTTTCTCAAATTCTCTCTATTCCTTTTTTTAAGGCAGGCTGAATAACTTTTGTTCCATTCTACCCTCTTACATAATAAATGTACTAATTTCTTTGCCAGTGGGAGTAAGAGGAGGGGATGCACCCTCTTTCTCACTAATTGTTGAGAAACTTGGCTCTACATCTCCCTAAAATCTCTTTCACAGCTCAGAGAGAAAAATCATTGGTTGTATAGAGTTTTATTCTCATACTTTAGCATCATTACTCTTTGGTACTTGTAACACCCTGGTTGTGTGATAGCTAGTCACTATTCCATTTCTATAAAGACTTTGCAGGCTGTTATGGAATCTGGCAAACTATTTCCAAAGCTTATAGCACATTTATATCACACTCCAGAAATACACAGCAGTTATAGCTGGAAAGTCAGCATTTCCTTGCAATTAGCATGTAGTGGCCTCAACAGTCTCACAGTTCCTTCTTGTTTGAATGACAGAGAAATATAGTTCTATCTATCTATCTATAGGTAGTGCTGCTTGGTAAATTTTGTCAATGCTAAATATTAATGTTTACTAAATTATAATAAGATCTTGTTTTAGAATTTTGGAAAGAAAAGTTATTGTGGAAGAGAAGATGGGAAATAAAACAATCTGTTAGTTAAGAATGTGAAAGAGGGAAGAAAGAGAAAGAGGTGTTTGGCCGAAAAGGGAATAGAGAGTGCTGGGATGATTGTCTGCGTCAATGGCTTTGTCAGATCTGTCTTCTGCAAGCCAGTGTCATATGATAGTGAAGGGATGAACTGTCTTCCAGTGGGCATCTTGAATGCTGCTGAAGCTTTGCAAAAGAGTTGCATCAAAGAATAAGACTACTCAGCCCTCAGTGTAAGCTCTAGTTCATCTGATATGGTCTCTTTCTCCAACTTATGTGCTAAAAATGGCTGAAAAGAAATCTACAAGTAGGGCTGGGTTTACAAAGTTTAAGACTAGAGCTCTGGTTAGCTTGAAAATACCTGTGATATTCCCATACGGCAATGAAATAGTTAAATCTGTACTGGTTATCCCCAGAAGAATATGTCAAATGCTAGCTATTTAAAATGGGAAAATATTTGGGTTGGTGATGAATTTTTTCCATTCAACTATTTTTTATGGAAAACTTTTTTGTGATGAAACAATTTTTTAATGAAAAGTCTTTAATGGAAATCAGCTGTCTGCTTTCTGTGGAAAATCTTGGCTTTTTGCTGAAAGAAGAAATTAGCAGGAAGATGTAAAAGGAATATTTCAGAAAAGATCCTCATATTTGGAATGTAGAGTTGGCTATTCATTGGTTAAATATTCTGCTGGCTAGTCAGTCATTCCTACTGACAAATACCAAAGCTGGCAAAATCCAAAAGATTGCTTGATCCTTTGTATATCTAAGTAGAAGTGACCAGAGCAGTGATGAAACATCTCTCTCTAGTGAGGATTCCAACTCTGCTTCCACCGAAATAAATGAAAATATTCTTATCGACTACTGTACAAATAGGACTGGGATCTAGGGCTTGCAAGAGTATGCTGTGTGCAAAGGAAATGAATGTTAGGAGACTGACTGCAGCTGATGGCCAACAAAGGGAAATTCATGTCTGCAAGTGAAAGTATGACAGCTGGCAGCAGCCTCTAACAAAAATTGTTTTACCTCCAGATTTGATAACTGTTAATTCTTCATATACTTGGCTTCTGCCAATGAACACTGTACTTTTCACTGATAAGAAATTCATATTCTTAAACTCCACATGAACTCAAAAAATATTAATGTATAAATGCTTACCAGCAAATATGAACAGCAAATGTCAGAGAAAATTTAATAATTGAGCTTAATAAAATAAGCTTGTTTTTGGAATCTTGCTTTATATGTTTCTGAAAGAACAATCACTCTTATGAAAACTAAATCAAGAATGAAATGTAGCGCATGGCTAATTGTGAAAGGATCGATGGATTTAGCAAAGCCATAGAAGTTCTTATAAAAAACAGTAGTTTAAAGTAGTGTTGGTTTAACAGTGTGCTCCATTTATCTGTCCTTCTGCTTTGTGAGGGACAGAATATCTAATACAATGATATGGTACAGGTTTTTCTTGATGAGAGGTAGGACTGGTCAACCAGTCTCTCGTGTGAGGCCCTGAGGGAGCAAAGAGGGTCTGTTGAAATGCATGCTGACAAAACCTTTGTACCACTGTAGTCTACCATGAGATACTTCATCTATACCACTGATTTCACATTTGTTATGTTAGAGATGGTTTAAAGCATTCGAATACATGAATAGTGTTATTTCTGTGTCCCTTTATCTATCAATCTATCTACATGAATCTATAATGATTCAATTAGACCAGCCTGCTCCCATCCCCCTGGAAGGAGCAAAAGACAGAGAAAAGGCAGCAGCTCTAGTCTCCCTCCACCACAGCCAGGCTGCCCTGCACATACTGGTGAGCACAGCCTACAGGAACAAGTGAAGAAGGTGGGATGAGGAAAAAGGGAAAGAGGAGAGAAAGTGTCAGGTAATTGGAGTTGAGAAGACAGGCAATCAACATGGGAGGCAATCAACATGGGACAACTGTAAGTCATAGGTATTCAATTATGCAGATTGAAATAAAAAGGGAGAGTGAGGTAGAAATGACAGAAACTTTGGAGGTGTTAGCACAGGAGGAAATGGCTGTGCATATGGGCTGTGAGGAAGATGGGGACTGGTAATGAAGGTGATGGAGGCAAAAACAAGTATAAAGGTGGCCTGAGCTGGAAAGAATCTGCTTGTCAAATTAGGAACTCCTTCTGTAAATTATGGAGCAGTTCTTGAAAGATGGCCCCACATTTCTAGCATGGAAAGTGATGAGCAAATATTACTCATCTGTTACTCCTGTTACTCCTCACTGAGGATGAGTGATGAGGATGAGTGTTACTCATCACTGTTACTCCTGCTTTAATTAGAGAAATTCAGCAAATTATCTGCAACAAAAAATACTTGGACCTGCCAGAGACCCAGCTTCAACTTCCTGAAAAGGGCTGACTCATCTGCTCAATGGCAGTGCTGCAGAGGAACCTGCCTTCATGTTGATCCACAGAAGGTTGCTCAGAAAATTCAGACCAGTGAAGATGAAATTGATATGATATGATATGATATGATGTGCTATATATATAATATGCTGTCTTTTTCAGCCCACACATCATGTGCTCTCAGAAATGTCTTACTTGGTCTTTCCTCTTTCTGTACTCATGGTAAGGTAAGCAGAACTGCCACCACTGCCACATTTGTGCTAAGAGCTTTCCTTCTCAGTGGAAACTCTTATTCCACTTACTTTAAAGATATCCTGTGCTGTTTACATGGCGTGTGCAACTCACAAATATTGCAGTCTTTGGAAATTCCCACTCTGTTGTCCTGGATTGAGGTGAAACAGCAAGTTAGAACTTTTTTGACTACTCCCCTTCTCTTGTTGATGAGTCAGTTTGGCAGCCTTTTTTTGCAGCAAAACATTGATGTAACAGGTGGCAAATATCAAGAAAATGTCTTAAAAATGTGATCCCAATGAAAGCTTCTTTCCTGTAACCTCTCACAGTATCTGTGGGCTATAAAATTTAATTGGATGATCGAGAAGAGATGGCAAACTTTGCATTTGACATGATCTGTCTTTCTATTTTCCTTCTAATTATTTCCATATGCTTCTCATCTGTAAAAGGTGTTTTTCATCTGCCTCTTTGGCCTGAGTAATTTTATATTATTCTTGAATAAGGGTGAGATAGTTCTAGCCAAAACCTTCTTTGTAACAAAGCAGTGCTGAAGAACACTTTGTTTAGCTGTGAAGTGAGAATTTTGGGGGCAGAATAGAGCTAGTTTTGGGATAGTTGGCCACATTTTCTGTTTATGAATATGAAATCCAAGAAAATAGGACATGCATGATTTCAGAACCTCTTCAGTAGTACCTGATGTGTTGTTCCTAAATGTGGTCCAGTTCTACTATTCTCTTTTTCTGTGGTGAGGATACATTTGCAGAGTTTCTGAATAGTAGCAAATTTGGAATGTTCTTCACAAGAAGAATAGGTTACCTCTGGCAACTATCTTATAGCTGCTTCAGACTTTAGTCTTTTGCAGGGTCATAACATCTGCAATACATTTATAGAATTCCTACTAATATATTAAAAAGAGTGGATTTATTACGTGAGTGCCAAATTCTGGAGATTTTTCCACGTGCTGAAATTGGACAGTGGGTTATCCTGAAAAAGCTATATATAACTATTTCTATATTTTTGCATATAATGGCATGCTCAGTATTGCTATTTTGATCACTCAGCCCAAACCAGACTCCACAGCGAACAATGGAACCTCCTTTTGTTTGCAGGACTAGACCTCAAGGCTTATTATAGTCCCAGCGAAACCATGTGGAAGGAAATTTACTCTTGTGCATGTTTCTAGAATCAGAATACGAGTTGCTAGGAAAGGATTCAAAGAAACATGCCCAAGTTTTAAAATTGGAAACTTTTTTTAGAGAGAATGAACCAGTTTCAAGAAAGCATTTATTCTGAGAAAAGTTACTGAGGCCCAGGCTGGACTCTCTGCTCAGAACTAGAGCTGGGCACCTCAGAGCTGCCTGATAATTCAGGATCTCAGCTGAGATGAGGGAGATGCACCTTTTTTTCAAGCTCTCCAGATCCATTTTGTATGAAGTACCTTGTGCTATTCCCCAGGGCAGGAGCAGAAGCCAGCTCCGCAACACTGTTTGAGGATCAGTGGAGATTCAGGTGAATGAGGAGCAAGCAGCCAAACTCCCATTACCCACATCTCTGGGATGTGCCATGAGTGACAGGCTATCCTGGCTATTCTGACAGAACATCCTCTCCCCACAAGCTCATCTTGGTCTCTTTTTGTCTCCTAAAAAATGTCTGTGGGATGGGAAAACAGTTTCCCATTTGTGCTCTAATCGTAACCCTTAGAGCGAACAGCAAGAGCTGGTAATCCAGTTTGCTTGTGCCTCTTCTGTTATGATCTTTATTTGCCTAGTGGGTGGATGGTGATGACATTTCCCTACAGGAAAATATTAACTGCATAACCTTTTCCCTCTCTCAGCTCATCGTCGTCAGCGTTGTCAGCGTTGTCAGACGTCAAGTGCCCGGGTTTGAAGTCAGCACATACTCCTCCTGTCTGGGCACGCAGCACTGCCAGTAACGCCCTGTTGATCCTAGCCTCCTGAGTGCCACTCTTTGTGTGACCGCTAGCCATGTTTGACAAAAAGAATGTTTTTCATGTACGACTAAGGAAATCCTTGGTCAAGATAAACAGCTTTTCCCCTGGCTTGCTTGCTGCCAGAAACACCTAAATAGAGTCTCTGTAGTAGTCCTTTTTTTTTTTTTTTTTTAACTTCAAATTGGAGTTCAGTCCTGGACTCTGATCCAGAAAATCTAAGCTGTGTTGGAACTGCTGAAAGGCCACAGACCTTCCTAAAAGTTCAGATATTCAAAGCCTTAAGAACATGTGTTATCATTTACATCGCATATTTATTTGAGAGAGAGAAGCTCTGCTGACACCTTTTCTCTATCTCTGATAAGACCATCTTTGTCCAGCGCCAAATTCTCTGAAAAGTACCTTTTGCACTTTGCTCACACTAAGGCTTTATTAACTCCACCCATGCTTGACAGTGCATAGCAAGTCTCATGGCAGCCAGTCCTTCTTGCATTATGAAGACTGAACTGTTCTAGCCTGTACATTTGTGGGACCAACTTTTATTCTTAAAAGCCAAACCAAACCAAGACCCTTTGTGATGTTTCCAGCCTGGCTTATGAGTTCTGAGTGTTAATTTAAATGAAGAGCTTGAAATGCAACTTTGCTGACCAGCCCAGGTGTTTGGTCATATGCAAAAGGATATAAAACATGTTGGAAGGAAGATTGTCCTAGCTATACTGGAACTTGTGTCCAGAAATGTTTTTGATGACTTTTCTCTTAAAAGTCAAACATTTTTCAGCTGATTGGGGAAGACAAAGAAATGTGTTCAGGGAAAGAGCAACCTCTTTTTCTTGTTACTTTGAAAATTATTACCCAAAATAGTAATTTGTACCTACAATTAGTCATGAATGGCTCCTTGATAATTTCAGTAAACAATGGCTGCGATAAAAAAGTTCTGGCATTCACAGCAACAACACAGAGGCAAGCTGAGATGCAAAAATGTGGCGGTGGCAAAAGCAGAGCCACTGAATTGAGTTGTGCATTATTTCTGGTCATGCTGAGAGTACAGATTGCCCAGGCATGGCTGGAAAAGGACAGCAGGACTAGGGAGACAGCAGAGATCCTGGGAGTGAGAAGGAGGTAAGAAGACAAGATGGAGTTACAAAAGGCTGAGAAACAGAAAGAAAAAAAGACCTAGATGCTGGTTAGGGGATATGAGAGGAGGAGAAGGGAGAAATGTGTTCGAAGAGTAGAGTGATGGGAGTGAAGTAGCTGGTGGTAACCGGGGCAGCTATGAAAAGAGAAGTGTGATAAGAAGGGGAAGGAGGGTTAGGCACAGAACAATGCAGCATTAAAGAGGAAGAAACTGGGTCATAATATGTCTAAAAATTACAGTTGGGAAAACAGTCCATCAGGAGTCCTCATTTTTTCTTCCAGAGTTAGTTACTATTAACAGATGTTGCATAACATTGCACAATGCCCAGATGTATTTGGTTTCCTCCATCCTATTCCTGGCATAAACTGTTTACTTCATTGTGCGAGAAAAAGCTGTTTTGCTCTCAGCAGATGCCAGGAAAGAGTACTAGAAATGTTTCCACCGGGGAGACTGGGGATGTTGTCTTCTCACCTGTGCCGATCTGTGTTCTCTGTTAATACCAGACCATGTACTTCTGGCAATTTATTTGACTGCCTTTGTTTGGGCTTTCATCTACAGGGATATCTTCCAGTAGAAAGCCTTTCCTGCTGTTGTGGATCATCCTGGTCAGGCTGATCTGGCCATGGTGCACAGGAGCTGGGAGCTTCTGGCCCAGCTGGGACCTCGCTGCTACCCTGGGAGCCTGGCCTGCAGCTGCAGCAGGGTTTGCTATCCCTAAACTCACCTGCTGAGCGAGGGCCCTAGCACTGGGCCACGATTGTGCCTCTCGGCGTCAGAAGTTTTGTTTAGTTTAACAGAGCAAGTGCTTACGTTTGGGAAGGGTGGGTCTGTCAGAGGTGCGAGGTAAAACTGGGCTCTCCACATCCTCTGCTTTGTCTGATGCCAAATGGGATTAATTATACTGCAGTGTCTCACACTCAGAAATGCAGTTCTGCGTACTTATACTGTGAATGGCTCACAAGAGTGAAAAAAGAAAAAGAATGGCAAATAGTGGGAACTAGGCTTAGTCTTTGCACATGCATCATGGCTTTTCCCTCTGCCCAGCTGAAGGGTTATTCAGCTAAAAAATAAAGAACTACGTGAGAGTTCACAGATAGTTCCTGGAGTGAAGGTTAGGACAGAAATCAGTGGGAAGAAAGGTTGGGCAAAGAGCATAAGTGCTAGACAGGAGTGATACAAGAAAATCTGATGTTTTGGAACATTTACTGAATTCTCTAAGGCTCAGTGCAGGTTTTCTTTGTCAGGTCAGGTAATTGTCTCCCACAGCACTCTTCAAATTGCACTATAATAGCAATGCCTTCTGGGGAAAACCCAGGTGAACTTTTTCTTGAGAAGGGGCATAAAAAAGGCTCCAGTATCATGCTTAGATTCAAGGATAGCAAAAAACGCTGGTCTTGTGGAAACATTTTATTTTAATTCCACAATATCCTCTTACGTAAACACTGAAACACATTGAATCAATTTTTCAAACAAACTTGTAAAATCAGAAAATACACTAGCTCCTGATAGGCAGCAGCATTAATTGCCAGCAGCACAAAGAGGCATTTAAACATTGAAGCATTTTGGCAAAAATACAAATGACTTATTTTCCTTCCATGCCCTTGAAAATAGCTTTTCTAAACTCTGAGCTTCCTATGATGGAGGGTTCACCATTAATCACCTTTATGACATCTCATATGTAGGCTGTGAATAAATCCATGGGCCCTAATCAACCACTTTCCTGAGGAAATTGGCCAAATCCCGACTCTTTGAGGAGGGAGGCGGGGGATGAATCACAACAACTTTGCTATTCAGACAAATCTCTTTTCAAGTGCCCTTAAAGCTTTTTTTCATATACAGCGAAGACAGCCACACAGGAAACAATAATAGTTTAATCTCTTGAAAAATTTCCTTCCTGCACTGCAGCAGCCTTTCAGACAGGTAGTCAAAGCACGCCAAAGAAAATTAGCAACAGCCGATGCCAAGAGCAGGCTGTTACGTTAGCCTTTTAGCTCTGTCCCTTTTCCTTCCATGTGAGTAGAGAACAAGAAACTACTCATCTCCCTGACTAAACACCCTCTAAGCTACATTTTGCTGTGCATTAGTAACACTTACGGGCCTTGGGAACTGATAATGGAGAAGAGAAGACACACAGGGACAGATCCTGCAAATGCTCACTGTAGTACCTCCACCATGAATAGCCTCACTGACTCACATCCCAAGCCTACAAAGAGAACTGTGTTTGCAGCCTCCCACACATGTACATACTTACTAGTAAGTATTTACAGGGTTTTTACAAGTTGTCTGTTTCAGAATTTTTTCCTTCTGAGTTTTTCTCCCTCCTGACTTGAAATTCTCCTTCGCTTAATGTGGAGTGAGGAGGAAGAAAAAAGCTTTCTTTTAATGTAGAGCTGGGAGTGAGTCAGGGTAAGGCATCACGTGAAGTTTTGTTTTGCTTTGAGTTTTGTTTTGCTTAGGATTTTTTATGCACATGGCAAAACGAGACTCCATTCTCAATTTGTACTGCAGTGGCGTAGTGGGTTAGCACGGGTCCTGAGGTGGAGAAAGAAATGAAACATCACCTCCAGCCGAAAGCCAGTGCTTGCCCTTATCTTTGTAGTCTGGTGCCTGGTATAATTACATTGCTTATGAACTTGATGATAGCATTTCTGTTTGAACCAGATTTCAATGTTTACACCTCTGCAGTGCTGTTAAAGGAGGTATGAAATAAAATAGCTAATATACACTTCTGCCTCTACTTGGCACAGCCAGAGCACAAAATGACAGTAGAAAAAGACCAGAATGGGAGAAAGAACTTTGCAATATATTTTAAAGGTTGCTTTATTGCAAATACCACAATGTAAAAGGTAAATAGTTGCCTGTTTTCAAAGCAGAGCTTTCAATGTAAGTCAGCCCTGTGTTACTCAGATTGTTTCTAGACTTTCATAACAACTGTACCCAGAAACAGATTTGCTCTGAGTTCATATAAAAAATGAGAAAAAGCACACCTGCTGGAGCATTTTCTAGAAATAATTGCAATATGGCAGCAAGAGTGTTTGCTTACTTTATGGGCAATGGCAAAAACAGGACTAAATCTTGTTCCCATAATACGTGGGAGTATAAATTGTGGAGAAGCCTTTGGAGTAGGAGGAATGACCTTTGGTGAAAGTGAAAGGCCAGGCCAAGTGGTGTGATGACAGGAAATGCAACTGCCACCTCTTTCTCCTATGACTTCATCTGGAGCAGCAGAAGAAAAAGCATTTCTTAAGGCAGGGTAAAAGTCGGCATGCTCTGTGAACCAGCTCCATGTCATCCAGCTCACTAAGACATAGACTCTTTGGTGCATCCCTGCTATGCAAATACAGCCTAAGTTATGGCCACCTATAAATCCTGTTTTTGCAGGAACAGCCCCCTTAATTGCATGATGCTGCTATGAGGAAGGTGGCACACCAGCACCATGGTGTGCTAGGCCCATTTACTTGACAGATTGGTAAGCTCATGGGTCCATCTCGAGTTCAGTGCTGGCCAAGTTTCCTTCTCCCTTTTGTCCCTGGAGGTTGCCCCCAGCCCATGTATGGGCTAATGCTGGACTCAAGTGGTGGATCTGAACAGCAGACGAGATATAGCCAGAGTACATAATTTTTGTTCCAGCTCCAAATGCTCTGCCCCAGATCCAGGGAGGTTGCCCCCATAGTCCAAGAGATAAAGGTAGGAGGGCATGGTGAAATTTCTCTGGAAGTGGCCACTCCAGATGGACTGTGTGAGCAGGAGGGTTTGTAAAACACCCCTTCTGCCTGAAGCTGCATTAGCATGGATTATCCTGTGGAAATGCTGCCATTTGTCATCCAGACAGCACCTGAAAACTCAAACCATGTTCAGGACAACCCAGAATGAGGCACTGTACCTATAATGTGCTAAAAGGCAGTTTCTAGTCTGAGGTTCTTGCAGTATAAAAACAGCTGAGGTGCCAATGGCCTTAGGAGAGAGAAAATATCTATTTCAGCACATTGCCAACTTCCTGGGTGCGATCTGGGAAACTTCCAGAAACCAGCAGAAAGAGGAAGGCCAGCAGTTCATGCAAGCTGGGAATTCCAAGTGCTTTTGGTCTGTTATGTAGTTTCTGAGACTTTGGACATACCAACATCACCAGCTGGAAGGTCTTTTTCTTTTTTAATCTGATTTTGTAAAAGAGCAGGACTGTAGTTAGTGCACCACTAGTATCCAGGGATAGTCTGGGTTGTAATGCGTGTCAAACTATGATATTTCAAGAACAGGATGAGGAAAACGAACTCCTGCTGTAAGGCAAAGGAGAAGTACTGTACTGCTAGGAACTGTGCTTTGGTTTCTTCACCAAGCCACGTGCTGAGTGCTGTTAATTGCACTTAGTGACAAAGATTCTTCTTGTTATTTGCTAGACTCAAGGATGAATCCATGTCACTGAGTGCAAAACTCAGCAGTCCTATGTTGCATTTTCAAGCCAGGAGAGAAAACTATGCATTTTCCATCTGAAGAAACGAGAAAGAGCTTTTGTTTTTTCAGCATCAGTGCATTATTATGCAAAACAATACAGAGGCTTCACATCTGTAAAACTGTGTGGTGTACTTTTTGCATATTTTAATTATATAATGGCAGCAATGAAATGTCTACATGTACTTGTTATTTTTACCAGAAATATGTCTAATTGTACTTCAGTTATTTTAGGGAAACAGTATATGCTTACAGTGAAAAGCCTGACAAAGCTCAGAAGACGTGAGATATTTTCCATCAGTATTTTTAATGCTTTCTGTTAATAGAACAAAGTGTTATAAAACTATACTTGTTTTTCCTGAACTGTATTTTCTTCCCTTCATAAAACACCAGCTCGATTTTGCAAAACAATGAGAAAAGAGTAAATAGCTATATTGGTCATGTCATAAAGGAAAACCTTTCCAAAGAGATTGCTTTTTCTTCCCAGAAAGAAAATGTCCTGCTGAGCAGGGGCTGGATCTGCCCACAGAAGTCAGTGGAAGAACTCCTGTTGATGACAGTGGGTATTGGATCAAGGCCCATCTCGTTCTCATGTTTAAATGCTGAAAAAAGAGTTGCCAAGTTCTAATGAGTACAGTGAAAGCCTTGTGTTATATAAGTTAGTTACAGTAGATTATTACTACCATTAAGAAAAGCTGATTATTTTTATTAAAAGCATATTTTGGTTGGTTCCTTTTAAGCTGTTCCCAAAGTCTACACATATTGTTCCTCACTTTGCTTTTTTAAATTTCTGTTTTATAAAGAAAACACAAACAAAAACATGATTTCCTGTTGGTTGTTGAAGAAAGACTGTGGATTTATTCTTTACATGGGAAAATGTTTGGTTGCTAAACACATGTGACAGCACATGGCCTTGTTCAAACATCCTATCAAATTAAAAGCAGATTCTAGCTCTAAGGTTCCAGATGAAGGGCATAGGGCTGGGACAGGCATTCACAAGAAATTGCGTTGCATTAAAAGGACAGTGATCAAAGCAGTGCACCTCATACAATGAGTGAGTGGCGAATTTGTCTTATCTGAGCAGCAAGGAATAATTATAGAGAATTATCTGATCTTCCGCTAAGGTAAACCTCACAATTATGATGTGGATTGAACAGGTTTTTCTGTTTCAGAAAACTCAGTATGTATACTCCGTGCTGCAAGGCACTTGCCAGATGGTACTAAAATAACATCCTGATGCCTCAGGAATCAACATCTTTTCAGTGTACTTTTGAGGTGCTCAGATTTGTGCCATCTTGATGACATGCAAGGCACTTTCTGCAGATGCAAGGTGGGCAATCCTAAATTTTCAGGTGCTCCGTATCCCTGGATATGACAAAGGCAGTGTAAGTGCCCAGCTAATAGTACTTTGAAACCAAGAGAATAGACCAGACCTTTGCCCTCGGCATGTGCTTGTCTTTTGAAAAACAGTTAATGTTTGCAAGCTATTGCTTCATTTCACAGATATATTATGGAACAGAAAACTTAAAAATAGATTTCACCTCTGCTGTTAACAAGTTTTGACCTTTGCTCACATTTGTTGGGGAAAGTAGCTCATAGTACTAATTAACATGAATTATTAACTCCCACATTAATAATTAATTTATTAGAGGGCTAAAGGCATCAGTCTTTGCCAGCTAACACTATTGAGAGAAAATGAAGAAAACAACACAACCCTAATTAGAACAGCTTAATGAGGATGTCTGGAAGATCTGATGTGATTCAGTCACTCTAAATGCTCTTTATTTCCTCTTTGAAACCACACTGGGTGCAAAGAATCAGGCAGTTAACTACAGTTCCTGTAGTGCAGGGTTTCTTCCTACTTTCTGAAGAGAGGAAGCCCACTAAGGAGAGCTCAATTTAGATATTATTAAGGACTGAGTAAGGATGCCATCGCCTAAACAATATGAATGCTGTCTCTCTCAGTAATGAACTGTTCTAGTGGTGTCTGAATCACTAATGGCTTGAATAGGCTGCTAAGAAAACTCCTCTGTCTCGAAGTTGTGCTATGCAGTGATTTCTTGATTTCACAAGATCTTTCCTTCGTAAAGTGTGTTTGGACTTGGACTGCAATGGCTGACTGTAAGACAGTGGCATTGCTTGCGATCTCTCTGCGCTTTTAGATCAGAATACAACAGCAACAGCAATGAAATCCAGTATAGTGAATCAAGAAGCTTGATGTAATGGAAAACTGTTGAACTGTTCTCCTGCACAGATGCTGAAGCTTCTGGACCACCCTGTCCTCAGCTATCTCAGGCAACTGTGCTACATGGCTCTTCTCATAAACTGAGCACTTTTGTTTTTGTGGACTGAGTCACATTTCTTTCCTCCTCTCTCACTCCTGAAAGCAGTTCCTGCTCTGACACTTGAAAACTTCCTTGAGATTCTGTGCCGAAACTCAGCCTTTGCCAGGTCACACTTCCTGTTCTTGTGCCAACATTGTTCATTAACTTATACAACTTTTCTCCCCTCCTAAAGTTTACCCCCTATGTATTTATGGACAGCAACTGGAGGACTGCACAACCTTCATTTTGCAAGATTATGAAGTTCAACTCTCTTAAATCTCCACTTGTTTCTCAGGCTCTCTTCCCTGCCCATCTTGTTAACACTTCTTTGCTGGTGTTCCCGTTTGAGTTCATCTTTTACCATCACTCTTCAAATTTGGTTTGAGAACAGCTCATACTTTCAGCTAGCTCTTCCAATGTAGGTGTGGCAGCCGTGGCAAGTCATGTACTACTGCTCCCGTCAGATACTGACATTTATTTCTTCATAAATAAATGGGCAAATTAAGAAAAGGTCAGGCAAACTCGCAACTTTAAGCATCTCTATGAGCCATTTTTTCTTCTTTTGGTTGAAGATGCTCCCACTTTAAAAACTGCTAGAATATGCAATAATATTTCACTTTCTTCTGGGCCTTGGTCCATAGACACATCACAAAGGTTTGCTGAGCAGATAAGTAGCATTGGAATGACTTAGAAAGACTGAGATGAACATTAAATTAATCAGACAATGCTCTTGGGGAAATTGCCACTAATTTCAGATTTTTCATCTCCCCAGAAATCAATTATTATTATGTTTATTGATATTGTACTTGTCACTACTTTCAGTATTTTCTCTATGGTGAAAGATACAGTAAACTGTTTAAAGCCTGTTCCTAAGGCATCAGAACTTAGTAACCAGCTGCATTTGGATCAAAAAATAAGAGTTATAGGAAATATGAGAGCGTTACACTCACACACACACCCCCCACACACACACACCCCTCTTTTTGTTGTCTTACGCACCTAATATGTTGGTTTCAGTTTGCAAAGTCTGAATTTGTTACTAAAAAGATGCCCAAATCTTCTGGCCTGTTTTGTATAGATGCTTAAGAGGTGTGAGCAGGGAGATACAGAACATCCCTTTGGGCTCAAAGCAAGCTTTGGTACTTGAGTTGCCATGAACTTCCAGATAATATAAGAGCAGATATGGCCTTTCTGCTGGTGATTCAGTGCATTGTGTCCGCAACGAAGACAGCCTTGCAGAGGAGGACTGTGGATGAGGAGAAGGCCTGCTCTGCAAGGTGCTCCCTCTGGTGCTCCATGTATGAAGCTTGGGCTAAGGAGGGCCTATGACAGTGAACTGGATGACAAATGTAAGTCAGGTGCTAATGGCAGTGTGAAACTCCCGTTCTTTTCTGCCTTTTTTTCCAACAAGCCAGGTCTTGGCTGGCACACAGTTTTCTTCATGGAGGTATGGTGGTGCATCTACTGTGGGAAACTTTGAAAAAAAAGCCTATTGACTGGAATAAATCAAGAGCTTGGGTTGAATATGTCAAACAATTTTGGTCAAATTAGGGTTTTTAATATTTTCACAGCCAGAAATTTTTCATATTTTAAAAAATTATTATGAAACTGGAATACAAAAAAAATGTTTCCCAGCTCACCAAAACAATTGCTTTTGACTTTTATCTACAAAATGAAAAATTTTAAATTAAAATTGGTCCTTATATCATAAAATACTTTATTTGGTTAGAAACAAAACATATTTTTTGAGATTTTTGAGAAAAATTGTACAGAATTTAAATGTCAAAGTGAAAATTTAATTAGAAATTAAAAACATAATTTCATTTGGCTAATGTCAAAATATAGCTTTCTGATGATTTCAAAGAAATGCTTTCAATTTTTCTCCAGCCAAACCCTCACAAATTCTAAGCTGCAGAAAGTCACTATTCTAGAAATTGAAATATTCAGTTAAAAAGTTTGCCCAAATCTACTCACCTGTTTTCTGGAATACAGCTAGGACTTAAAGGTACTTGCGGCATTTGGAGAACATTTTATAAACTCCACTGATTTCAGTATATGAAAACATACGAAAGGTTGACAATATCATAAAGCACTTTTTCTGAGCAGAGATACATATAAGTTCCCGTTTAAATGCCTTCCTGAAGGATTGTCCAAATACTTCTCTTCTAAAGAATGAATAAAATTCTTCAGCTAATAAGTTACAGGTGCTGAAACTTCAGTTTGATAAGTATGACAAATAATGCAAAACTGAAAACAGGATGCTAAATATGCCAGGGCAAAATACAGCACCAGTGGCAACAAAAGGATAGGTGCCTTCTAGGACAGTTGTGCCAGGTCTTCTGCTAAGTCTTATTTCACTAATGGCACCGGTTTTGGTCCACATGGTGACATACTGACATTGTGCTGCACCTCCTCTCCTGCCCCCGTGAACACTGTAATGGCAGAACACAATGGGTGACGTGTGGGGTGAGGCCTATTGCATGCAGGGAGTTAGGCTAACTGATCTCCATGTTTATCTTATGAACCTTTAACACTTTCCAGTGGAAATGTGTTGGACTTGTTGAGGGAAGCACTCTTTAAACTGTGTAAAAAGCATCAGGATTTGGCATTTTGAAATTAGGACTAATTTAATTTACATTAGGGTTCAGTACAAAGAAGAATTAGTGTTCTGATATTACTGTCATGACTTTCCATTAAATCAGACTTCCTAGTTTGCAAACATTAAGTTCAGCTTTGGAGTTTAAAAAGAAATTTGACTTTAATCATAAAATATAGAAAATATTTCTATGGTTACAGACCGATAACAACCATTACAATGACAGTCACTGAATATTCCTATAAATCTTGTTAATGAAATCCCAATATTGGAGCCCTCCAATCACAACACAAGATTCAGCTTAACCTTTCCCCAGGATACAAGGTAACTAAAGCCTGCTGCAAGCAAAGATGTGCATATATTAGATTTAGAAATTGTCATTCAATTAAGTTAATATTTTTTGATTTTAACAACATTAAATAGGTGCCCCAGTGGCACTGGCAAGCATATGTTCTTGTTTGTCTGTCTAATGTTTAATTTAGAGCATGTCCATATTGTGCAACTGAGATGTGAGAAGTGAAGAAAGGATTATGAGCTCTTTATGATCATGACACAGCCTTCTGCTGAAATGGCTATATGGCTTCCGGGACCCAGGCTAGTAGCTCTTGCCTAGTCCTTCTGCACTGCATGTTGTGGGCATCAGCATTAGGCTGTGGGGTTTCAGAACCTTGACTTCATGGGGAGAGTCAACATGCCCAAGGAGGCCAAGCTCCTTATCAGCTTGGCAGGTCACAGACAAATATGTGCTGACCTGGCACACCAAAATCCAAATAAAATCAGTTGGCATCAAATAAAAAGGTTGTTGCTGCTCATCATCACTTTTATGCTGTTCCTTCAGATGAAATGGATGTGATATTTCATGATGCATTAAGGGTGATTCCTTTCACCTAGTGTTTGGGATACTTGCAAAGGCATTGGGTTCATGTTGTTATTCTACCACGTCTTTTTCTTTTGTGTCCTTGAACAAGAAGACTGTGCCTCTCATAGGTACTACACAAAGACATCTCAGGTAGAAACTTTATCACCTTGGGTTTTTCTATGCTCAGTGAAAAGAGGTACCTTTATACAGTGATGCAAACATTTGGTGGGCTGATTTACTC
This sequence comes from Apteryx mantelli, assembly GCF_036417845.1. Taxonomy (NCBI): domain Eukaryota; kingdom Metazoa; phylum Chordata; class Aves; order Apterygiformes; family Apterygidae; genus Apteryx; species Apteryx mantelli. The sequence goes on from NC_089978.1 coordinate 103,140,848, forward strand.
ACAAGAGTGTCCTTCTCTCTTTTTTAACGATTAAGCTAGCCTCATGCAAGTAAGTTCCTGACTTAGGCAACTCATTGCAGCTCCTGGAAATCTTTCCTGTGCAACTCCATTGTCCTTGGAGACTGTGATTTAGGAAAAAGCAGATCCAAGCTGAGAGAAAACAGCTGGTTCTTTCCGGAGAGAGAGTCACAACAGTAGGGACATCTGCAACACTCTTTGCAGGCTATATCCATTGTTATTAGGTGGTTTGGGAGGCATGTAACAGGGTGTAGATCTCTTTTACCCAACCCTTGTGTGTAGTCTCAACAAGCAGTCTGAATTTGTGCTGTTTCCAGTGTTTTGCCTATTTTAGCCTTGAATATGCCTTGAAGCACAACCCTGAATAAAGCTGATTGTGTAGACTGTACTAAAGATACTTTAGAGACACCTATCCAAGACAAGGGCATATTTTTCATCTTCCTTTTCTCCAGAGAGTATTAATTTATTCAGGAGTTATCCAAAGACTCTGCCAGTCCTGCACACATCACCCGTAGGTACACAGGAGAAAGGGCAGTCCAGCCCTCTGTAAATTTTTCAAGCCTTAATCTCTGTTCACGTATCCTGCAGGGCTCCTTATAGCATGGATAGGAACCCTGAAGGCAGGGTTGTAGAAACACATTTTAAAACATATGCTGAAATGTTATAGGCTATCTTTGGTTAACAATTGTTTGGCTAAAAATCTCCTTCTTTCTATTGTCTCCTGAGAAGTCTGACATTGCTGTTGGAACAGGCCTTTCTTCTGCAGGTAGGAGTTAGTTAATCAAATGTCTGAATCTCCAGGCTTCTGATGTGAGAAATAACTTTCCAAAATAGTTATTTTTGTATTCCTCTTGAAGGTAATTATTTTGGGCATTGATATTTTCTTAAGATTGAAAGTCTTTTTAGCTTTATTTGTAACCTAGGCTTGCATTGGTGACTAGTCAGCTGTGCAGTTTTGGTTGGCGTTATGTAATAAGGGTATACTTCATGAGCCAAACAGATGATTCTTTTTCTCTCTGCCAGTAAATGTGGAACCTCCCTACATTTGTTTTAGAAAATCTGGATCTTGACTAATTAAGAGTCTGGACTTGTGCATATAAATACAGCAGATGATGGAGGATTTTTTTTTTTTTTTTTTTAGGTTGTCTGAAGACCTGCCAAAGAGTTAGAAACAATTTAGGCAGTGTACCTTCAGCATACTAAAGCACTGGATGCTTGGATCTGAGTGATGTGTTCCTCACTGAGACCTTTAAGAGAGGGGGTGGAGTTATGTATGGGAATCCTTTCTGTTCTGGTGCAGTTCAAAATTTCAAGGCGATCGATGAAGAAATATTCATATTTCATTTCCTTTCAGATTTCTCTTGAAGTCTGCTCTTCCTTTTCAAAATTGCTTCTCTCATTCATAATCCCATCCTCTCTTAAACTCTTTCTAAATCACCCACATAGATCAGCACATTTTAACTATTCTGCTTGTGTTCTCCCTCAAAATCTTTGTTCCTTTACTCACTCCCTTTCCTTCCCTCATTCCCCAGTTCTGGTCCCTGTTTAGATATCTATCACCATTTGTGTAAAAGTAATAATTCTTCTTTCTTTTAAATGAAACTTTGGTTGATTGACAAGGCAATATTATTGTCTTTTAAAATATAGGTAAAACAGCAATGAGCAATAATTAGTCAAGGAATGTTCAGTTTACATGACCTACATGGAAAGGATCTATAGAAATATCATGCTTTTCAAATCATCTTATAATGTAACTGGAAGTAACATTTTTGCAATGAGTGTTTGTAGGATAAATTACCCCCCCCCAAAAAAAACCCAGCCAAAACAAAAAACCCAAATCCTGAAGAAAAAAGAAAGACTCCCAAGCTTCTCATTAAGTGCCTACACTCTTCCTTTGCAGTGATGGCCCCCAAACATTCAGTAGAATATTCCCACAAGGAAATGACTGTCCTGAAGAATTTAGTAGAAAAAAAAGTAAGAGAGGGCAAAAGCAGTGGAAGCTGATAAGACTGAACATAGATCAATTACTGATAGGACCTGGGAAGGAAAGTATTTCTGCCCAGCTTTTTTCACCTGAGAGAGGCATGAGGCTGAAGACAGTGTGAGCAAAAGCAGGTGGCTTTGTTAAACTGAAACTGAATAGAATTAAATTGCAGAGGAAGAAGGGGTAGTGAGGCAAGAAACTCTGCTTCTGATGTCTCCAGACCTTGACTTTTAATATTTGGCTATACTGCAACCCTATAGGGGAAAAAAAGTATGGGGGAAGAAAGAAGCATCTGTGTAGTTATTGGGATCTACCTTTGTTATGACCTACCTTGCTGGCTATACTAGAATATATGAGTAGAGAAGCAGTCATTACCCATAATATGAAAGGAAATACTATCTAGTCAATTCCTAGTGACCCGAGGGGAGTGAAAAAAGTAATAGTTTGATCCATTCTGGTACATCTCAGTCACAATGTTTACAATACGGTGCTAGGTAGGACCTTAAAAATCTAAGCAATGAAGCATTACAGGCACAGATTTTCACAGTGCCAGAAATGGATAACACCTAAAAGATAAGCTAAATGGTATATCTTTCATGCTGACAAGCAGTACTTGTAAAGAGAAGGAATGTACTGGAGGGAAGAGTTGCCTTTTCAATGTGTCTGTAGATCTCAGCCACAAAGTAGAAACAGCATTCAAGTTTGGGTAGGCCATCTGTCATGAAAAGTTAGGAGGGAAAGAGATTTTTTTTTCTGTTTAATGTAACAACAATATTGATTAGTTAAAATGCTAAAATTAAAAACTATTTGATTCAGTCATCAGAATACCCCAATTAGTTGGCTCATAGGTGTCTCAGAGATCAGCAATAATTGCTGGCAGAAAAATCCAATGTATTTATTTCCCTTAAATTAAGTTCTGAGCAGAGAATGAATCACGGAAGAGGCCATCTGTTTAGGCAGAACAGAATGTTGTGCTAGCCACATAAGCATAACAATGAACATTTTCATGTACATTTCCTTAGAGCCAACTAACTCCAAGTAAAGAGTTCTCATACAATCACCTTATGAAAATCTACAATGGAGTTTCTAGGAAAAAAGCAATTAAGAACATGTGAAGGGATAATGAGGGGGTGGATAAGGTGTTTAAATTAAGAAAGACCCATAACAACAGTTGGCAGAATTGAAGGGATAAGTTTTGTTCCAATTTATGATAGGAAGACTAATTTCTAAAAGTTTGGGGAAACCCTAAACTGAAAGGCCATTTCTAACCTTTGTGTCCTGGATGAACAGCCCGTGCATAGCTCAGGGACAACATTTTGAAGATGAGCACCAAAACAATTCTCCCAGGCCCCAGAAAGTTCAAGCAAGATTAAGTTCACGGCCAAGGTGGTTCTTTCCTCCTGGCCCTCACGACTGGTTTTCGACGGTGGAAGGATGCATCTTGCATGTTTCAGGGCTGCTGTTCAGCACCGGCCTCCCCATGGACAGTTCCTCACCACCAGTGGCCACGCAGGGCCGCCAGGACCTGGCTGGCAGCACGCGGCACATCCAGCCTGTTTCGGGGACTAGTGGCTGATGGTGGAAAAGGCTTTTCAAAACAGCCAGAGCAAGAAAGACAACAGTAGTGAAATGTGAAAGGGGTCTGCAGAGTATAATTCCACCCCTGTGATCTGCTTCTGAGGGGAGAGGCACACGTGCTCATGTGTTTGTGTGGGGAGAGAAATAAATTAGAGATTGCAAGGTCAAAGTTGGACTGATGTCTGTGAAGAAAAATCAAGAGGGAGAATTTCAGTAAACAGTGGAAGAGAATGGAGCTGCGCTGACACACACTAGGTTACAAACATCTTACTGGTAGGAGAGGGTAAAGCTAGAGCAGAGTTGGAAGGAAGGAAGAACATTTTGAGGGGAAGATTTTTCTATATATAAGAAAATGAATTTCCCCTTCTAGGGAAGATGAAGACACAATAGATGGGGTCTTCTATATGATCTATGCTCTCAGATTAATACACGTGCTTAATATTGCAAACTCTGATTTATTATTTTTGTCACCATGAGGCTAGGGAATGGCATTCTAATGGCTTTGCTTATAAAAGCTGGGGCAAGGACAGGTCTCTGTCTCTACTTTGTACAAAAGTATCAAGTTCTGTCTGTGGATAGTGTTCTAAGAGTTGGCATCTCCTGTGGAAATGGATAGGAGATTGAGAATACAGATCAAGCATTTCTCTCTTACTTCAGGAGCTCTACCTTTTTTATGTATAATCTCAGCACACCCACCTGTAGCCTCCTGCAGCAGGTAAACAAGGGGAACTGAATGTGCTTTACCTAACAAAAACCAGACCCATTTTACCACCTATAAAAGAGCTCAAGTGCTCTTCACTACAAGCCCAGTTCAAACCTCCTTGGAGAGTGGAGAAGCATCTTTCTAAAAGAATCCCCATAACAATTTATCAAATCCCCTCATTCACCACGTACTGCCAGGCTGTGCCTTGACCCTTTATGCCCAATACCTGCCTCAGCTTTCTGCGCAATCCACCTGCAATTAGGATGCACAGACAGCAGAATGCTGCCTGTATGTCGATACTGCAGTCATACACACTCTCTTTTCCTTTCTTGTTCTAAAATCTTTATTGAATTTTCATTCATCATTATGAGGGATTCGTTCAGCACTGCAAAGGTGCCATTTAGATGGGAGCATATTCAGTCAAAGCAGCTTAAACTCTTAATTTATTGCTTGTTAAACACATCAGCTCTGCTATCAGGGTTAGTTGCTGAGGTAGTACTGACTGACTCTCACAGAAGGCCAGTGTAGGAGCCAGGATTGGAAAGCCTGAAAATGTCAAAGGCTATGGGCCTCATCTCCTGAGCATGGATATGGAGGTACATGGGGAGTGAGTGTAAAACAGCAGTGGGCCACATTGGTAGCTTTCAAAGCCTGTTTCTGGTGAAGGGATGTGACTACCCTCAGAGGAAAGGCACTGTGGAAGGAAGTCCACCTCTAGCTGATGTGTCAGCCTGTAGACAGAGCAATCTCCCAGAATTAGCCCTGGCAAGTAACGACTGTCTGTTCTGCCACTGTGGGGTTACCTTTGCCACCTACCAGACACACATGAAAATATTCCATGAAATTTCGAAGGAGTCTTCAGAGATTTTCATTTAAAAATATGTGAAGATCCCAGCTTTCAGTACATTTTTACTTTTTTGAGAGAGAGAGAGAGAGAGAGAGAGAGACTCTTGGAAGTTTCTGAAGTTCTTTGCTTTTGGATGAAGAACAAAGTACATGTAAATCCTGCAGGTACAGACCATCTGTCTTTAATGTTAAAGAATGAGACACTTCCCAGCTCCATCCCATGTCTGCCTATGGCTGATGCTGTGTTTTATGGGTGTCCCTTGATAGGGGTGGCTGGAGTGGTGAGTAAAGGACATTTCTAAAAGTCAGTGCCCATCTGTGGCGACTAAAGAGGAGGGGGACAAGCCCTTTGAATACATTCAACAACTCTCTTCTGTGTTGCATCCCCTCAGAACAGTTATGCTTGCAGTTGGCTTGAGTTGGGTGTATGTGTCTGCTTTTTATTACTTTCCTCCATTTTTGATTTACAAAACGGAGCTATGGAGAATTAGCTTTAAAATGGCTGATATCAGACTGGTGCAGGGCAGTGAGGGCAGTGGAAAGAGTCTTTCTCTGCATTTTCCTTTTGTTTTTGCTTTCCTTGGAAATACAGGTGATATCAGGAAGGGTTATGAGAGTTTCTTTTTTTTCTTTAATCAGAAATGACATGAAGTTGATTAAAAGTAAGACTGTCAGTCCAGGCTGAGAGATATGAAAATGAAAGCTAAGGGTAAAAACACTGAAAAATAAACTATATGTGTTTAATGTCTACTTTTGAAATCTAGAAGAACACTGTTAGCAACATATATATGGTTTGTGTCTTTTATTTTAAGAGATGACTTTACCCTGACAGTATCCCTTTAATTTCAAAAATCATTATTGAAATTAAAAAGAACCTGCTTAAAAAAGTATACTGTAATGCATTGCTTTTCATCATAAGTTTTTAGCTCTACAATAAGCTTGTTTTGCACTGCACAAATCCCTGTTTGACACATGAACTGTGGAAAAGGTTTTTGAGTTTACAGTGCCCTGTTCCCTAGCCAGAGGTTACTGCTGTCATAGGGTCATTTGCCTGAGTCAGAGAAACCATTACAGATACTTTGTAATATTTCTTCAGATATTTCCGTCTAATGACCATTTACAGTTTTCTTTTTCAAGGCATTGTGTCTATTTCCCTCTTCCTTTCAGAGAGACCTTTGCATCATTCTAGGATCAGTAAATGAATGTGGAACCTTTGCTTCTTTGGATGCTTAAAAATGCTGCAGGTGCTTTCCCTGCTCTGTCTATCTCCCAATTCAGGCTTTGCGCAAAAAAAAAAAAAATTGATCCTCTTCTTCAATGTCATAAATTTTAATGTAGTTTAACATACTGAGTTGTCACCGATTTGATTTTCTAGGTCAAAGAGTTCAGCCTTCTTTAATCACAGTGTCCATAGCTCTCCATTACATTCAAAGAGCTCTTCTGCACAATTTAAACTACCTACCATTAAGTTACAATCTTTGCCTCAGGTTTCCCTCCAGTGTTTCCTTGGCTGACCCTATTACAAGATTCTGCTTAGGGCTCTAAAGATTCTTATTCATCCAGCTTATGGTAAACCTGATGCTCTTTCACTATTTGCAATGACTATGAAGGAATTCAGTGCTTCTAACAGGAAAATGGATGCCAGCTTGCATGCAATACATGCTGTTAAATATTCTGCTGTGTCCACAGTCACTGTTTTTTCAGAGATCTCCTTTAGCAGCTCTGCTAATCCCCTGGATTCTCAATTCAAAGGCTCTCCAGAGCAATGATCATCTGAGCTGAAACAGACTGCACCAACGACACTGAATGTGTCCATGTTGCAGTGTAGTGATACTCCAACTACTTTAAAATGGAGTGGTTCAGGCACTAAAAGAGTTGTAGCTGCATTTCACTGCAGTCAGGCTGACATATAGCCATCCATATAAAGATCTGGTAACACAGGCAGCTTTTCAAGGGTGGGCTTGCTGGATAATAAGCTCTGATTTGGTTCATGTTGAACATATCATCCCTGGGCCAGCTTGGCATCAGTGTGGCTAGTCCTGGAGCTAGTGTCTTCAGAGTTTTCAGTCTACTGTGCACTGCCTATAAACTGACCTAATTTGACCCCCACCCTTTAAACCTAAATGCAAAGTCATTGAGGTCTTTTCTATACATTAAGCTAAGCCAGCTTGTCTGTACAGAGAAGCAGGCAGGGAGAGTTTAGGTCAGAAGGAGTCTTCATCTCTTTGCATGTCTTATATAAGAGCCAGGGACACTAGAAACCATGTACTGGGAGAGCAACAGGGATGTTTATGGTCTGCTTTTGCTCCATAACAGCTTTGCAAAGGACCACGTGGAGGAGAAGGAACAGATTCATACACAAAATGCTATATTTATATTCCATTCAAAGGAACTAATCGGCATTGCAAATCTTTGTAAGGTTTATGTTTTTTTTATTTTTTTAAACTACCATTTAGAAAGGGTAACCTTCTATTATAACTTTCAATAACACAGCTCCCATGTCTGTAGTATAAATTTCATTGTGAGTCCAGTAATAATCTCTGAAAATCTTAGGGTAAAGTCTGTGATTTTGTTGAAGAAAATGGCAAAACTCCCAGTGATGTTAGGGGATCTGGACTTTAACTTTTAATGAACAAAGCATGGAACAAAATGCATGATATAATTTTCCAGCTGTCCAGCCCTATCATTGTAAAGTAATGTTTTCATCTTTTTTAACTAGTATGATACTCTGGAATTTAGAATACAAATAAGATTTCTGTGATATGGAGTCCAAACCCCACACATAACAGCACAGTATATCTTCATTAACAAGAAACATTTCTATTGATTTCATTTTGCAATGTTTCATATTACACATAACAAATATGTATGGTCACCTAAATGAATTATTGCAATTCAATTTGGAATGATTGCATACGGTTATTGTATTATCTCTAGGATGCCTTAGTCTCTGGGTGTCAAAACTGTTTTTATTTAATGGAATAACATGGGAAAGTTAATCAGAGTAGGTTAACCTCTATGGAACTCAAGGTCACAAACACTCAGTCTCAGTTGTAAATGGGGAACTTTCATTATTTATTTATTTATTTCACTTAGAAAAATATTTGTGATAGAAGAAAAGGCAATGTGGGATTTCCTAACAGACTCAGTCCTGGTAGAGGGCTTGTTGGGCTTTCCAGCAGGAAATGTTGTTCCTGCACAAAGATCGTGCAAGGCAGTTAGTACTAAACAAGGAAAAGCTCTATCACAATCAAGTTTTTTACCAGGAAATCTCTTCATGGTGGCATCTACTTGAGGTTTAATGCTGTCTCTGCAGGAAGTGAAACAATTGTTCTCAAGGAGAAGACCTTCAGTGTTATGCTAAGGCTGCAACATACAATGCTACTGATTGTTTCACCATCACTTCATTTTTAATGCTTTGTTCTGTTTACTTTATATACCTTTCTGTCTTATAATAGGCTAACATTGCAAGACCTTTGGGTGAAGATTTGCCTTTTTTCTCCATGTGTATGCACTATGCTTAGTACAGATGGTTCCTCCTCTCTGCCTTTACAATGTTGCCATACACAAATATCTTAAATATGAATATGGGGTTCAGAACTTGCACACCTGTACTGTTCAGTTGTCTTATCAGACCTGTCAATATATGCTGCTCCTAAATAGATCAATCAGTGAATGAAGAGGGCCACAAAGAAGCTATTAAATGGATGTGTATATAAACAAGACAAACTGCAGTGTGCGTGTGGGGGCAGAGAAGGTTCATACTCTTCCTTGGGCAGTAGCCAACTGGTTATACCTGTGAAAGGCAAAAATACCTAGTCTTCCAGTTCAGATATTTAGGTTGATTTCAAATGGAGTGTAGAATCTGGCAAGCAAAGTGAAACTCCTAGCCTGCCAGGGTAATATCCAGTTGCTGGAATGGAGAACTGCTTGCTCTCTTATGAGTGAGCAACTCTGGAGCAACAAGTTGAGTGTGTGGGTAGCAGGAGTGAAGCTGTTCTATGCAGAGAAGAAATTGCAGGGTTATATTCTGGGGGCCTTAAGAAATAAACCTGATGTACAGATTTTTAGAAAAGGCGTATTTCCTTTACAGTTATTAATCACCATGTCAATGTTAGAAGATAGTAAAGCATATTAAATACATTCCATATTTCACAGATCTGCTCCATCATAGGAGCAGAGGGTTGGTGGGATCATTCTGGATCCACCATGATGATTTGCTACTGTGCAATCTACAGTGGAGTTTTGGACTAACCTCATGACACTCTGTCTGTCTAGGAGTTAGGTGTTGAGACTAAGCCAGTCCTCCTGTCTCCCTTTGTAGTCATCAGAGAGTGAACGAGAGGCTATCCTAGAAGGTAATTTAACCCACCTTTCTCAAGATGGGATGAATTTCCTTTCTTGCAGAAAGGTCCATAGGACATTTCCTTCCTGCCCTCACAAACCAGAAAATTCTTCCCTACATCCTTTCTTGATTGAAAGACCTCTCATATGAGAGACAATGTGCCATAGGAAGAGAAAAGATGACGCCAAGGGCATCTTGAACACTGCAGTTAAAATTCACCTCTGTATGGCTGGCCTGCCTGCAGTGAGACAGTTAAGTCTCACTTCTCGTCTGAAACTGAACTGGGTTTTGTTCTTGCTGTTGAATAACATTGTGTTTTGGCCACAGTGTCACTGAGCATGTCAACCACTGTGCAGCTAGGTAACAGAGGGGGCAAGAAACCAAAAGATCAGCTGAAAGACAGCCTACTTAGACAGACTTCTGAAATCTTCAGTGCCTCTGTGGCTCTCCAGTCTTTTCCCTAGCAACATCTTCTTGGCTTTTCATACTGTGTTGGCATGACATGATGGGTGAAATAGACCATGCAAAAAAGTCACTTTCCATTTTCCTAGATAGATCCTTTCCTGCTTCCCTATACACGACTTTGCCACCCAGAACCTCAGTGTGGTCACAGTGGGTTAGAGCAAAGGTTTGCCTAGTCTGGTATTTTGTCTTTGAGAGCGGCCAGGAGCAAATGCTTAGGGAAGGCCATTGGAGGGAAGGGATAGAGTGATCCTTCTCTGGCATATCTATCTTCCCATCTTCTGGGATCCTCACTGGCTGCACCTCTCCACCTCCAGACTAAGCAGCCGTGGTTACTGAGTTGTGCACAGAGTTTGCTGAACGGAAATTGAAGAAGTGCTTTATGTTCGGACTCAGATGCTGTCCCTGCCAAATCTGCAACTGTGGTACAGCCTCCCTTCTCCAAAGCCACAGAGTTTTGGGTAACCATCAATACTGAGTCCTCAGCTGATGACAATAAATAGACACAGAATCCCTGAGCTCTCTTGCAAACAAAAAGGAGCTGTCACATGTCACTGTCACACAACAAATGATTTCCGTTCACCCAGAGGTTTGACTGAATTTCAATCACAAGCTTAAAGAGTCAGTCTTGGTTTACTCAGGGGAACAGAGCTGTTTTCAGTGGTCAGCAAAAGAAAGGCCAGGATTGTTCATTAATATTTTAAAAAGCCAAACACCAAAATGACATAATGAATGATACATTGTCCCTGCTGCCTCTACATTAAGACAAAGCAATCAAGAGTTTTTAAGCTGGGAGTCAGTTAAAGGAATGTCCCCTCCAATCCTTGCATTTCTTTCCCCTGGAACTGGTGTCCAGATGCTCCACTGGTTTTATGCACTTCCTGGAAGCTAGTGTTTCTCTGCCTGGCCTTTGAACCTTTGCATTGACAAGCACAGGTATAGCTCAGAGGTGTGTATCAGCTCTATATCTGGAGAACAGAATTTGTTTCTATTAGTAATGCTGTGATGTTTTGAATTAAGCCTGTTATAAGAATGACAAATTTGCATCAGGGCCAGCACCTTGCAAGCTGGCCACACTGTGTCTGAGTGCGCCCAACCACATAACCCTCATCTGTGTTACCAGTGTGGAGGTGCAACTCCAATACCTCTGCACTATCACTGCACATTAGGCAATCCCTAGATTACTCAGTTCCCCTTGAACTGCATGGTGGCTTCAAAAGCCTTATAAATCCAAATGTCTTCGTAGATCAGACTCAGCATCCATCTGTATCCTTAGGTACCTACGTATGTTCATAAGCCAAGTCTAACTGGCTTGAAAGGTGCAAGTATTTAATTCCCAAATTAGAGCAGTTTTCTGCATGAGTTCACTATGAAGACTTCTATTGTGGAAAATGTCAGTGCAAAGTGACATCAAACAGATATATCTGAAGCCACAGCTTTAGGCAAGTATTTGCAGATTTTCTTTATAAAGTGTTGTCTAGTAGATAGGTAACTCTTCTGCCATAGTAAGATAAGAATTACTTTCTTATTTTGTAAGCCTAGGCTCTGAATAGAAAGCATTTTTACAGGGCAAAAATATCAGCTTTAAATTCTTGAAGTGGTACAGATGCTGTTACTGGCAGATTCAGAAATCTGATGCTTCTACGTGTTTGTTTAATAGGCAGGCATTAAGGTAAATGTTTCACAGAATTTGAACGCTATTAATTCAATACAACAGTTGATGGCTGAAAACCACTGCATTTTTTGCGAAAGACATTGATGCCTGCACAGAAACTGCTGAGAAGAGTCTCCCTTACCTTGGTGACATCACTGGTGTGTCCGTCAAAGTACAGCTTTGTAGAGGTGTGATTCTGCTTCAGTGTTACTGCAGGACTGCCTCCCCTGGCCTTGCTCTGTGGTATGCCTCGTAGTGTATAATGAACTACTTTACTGTTCAACATGTAAAGTTATCATTTTGATCTGAATTTTTAATAGTGATCTGTTGCCCAATCTGAGATATTTTAAAGAGCTGGTTTTCTAGAGAGAAGTTAAAAAATTGTGATTGTCTGTAGGTACTCGCCAGTGTAAATATGTAAGTATTTATGATGAAATATATACTCATGTTCTTAATTTCTCAGCTTTCAGGCAATGCATTAGGGAAATTGTCATCAGTTTCCCATTAAGATGGCAACAGCATGTTTGACATTTAGACTGACCAGCTAGATACAGATAGCACCTAAATTTGAGGTGCTTGGCGGTCAAGAACAATTTGCTCTGAGAACATTTGCTGGGAAGAGAGAGGCTGTAGAAGCAAAATGTGGATATAATGCAAATTTCATTGTCACCTCAGTTATGGAGAAGCAATGAGACTCCATAGCACTCCAAGTTGCACCTTGTCATCAAAACCGCAAGTAAATGAGTGAAGTAGAGGAAGAAGGAAAGGAAGTTTTTTGTGAAAAGTGATACCAAGAATTTTCTGTTCGGGAAGGGTGAAAAATTGTCGGTGGATACAATTCAGCTAAATTGAATCACTTTGTTTTTCCACTGGAGAAGAAAAAAGATGGCCTAATTCAACAAAACAAGAGAACCAGGTGGAGTTTCAGTGTAGAGAAGGTACTAAAGAGGACAGACTGGGGGTTTCAGACTTAGTCTCTCCAGTAAATCAGGCTCTACATTTGAAATTATGGAATCATTTATTTATTCATTTTTATAAGATTTTTACCAAGTCCAGTCCTATCTATTGGGAAGATTTGTCTTAAACCACTTTTATGTCCTCACCAGAAACGTGTCTAAGTATATACTCTGAATTTTGGACAGTAAGCTGGCATCTCTTTATTACAATTAATCTTTTTTCATATGTATTCTCTGTGTATACATACAGTACACAAGAGAAAAAATCATTCTCAGGGAATGTGATGCATATCTGCAGATAGATATTTAGCAATGAAGACCATTTGTATTGTAGTTCATTCACATACAATTTCTCATCCTCTAAAATTTTTGCATAATCACTGTGAAGTTCAGGAGCAGGCTGGCTAGGAATTTTACTTGCTGGTGAATTGCTCTTGTCTTTGACTGGAAGAAAGCTCCACAGAGTTCAGAGGTTTGGATCAGACCCATCTGTTGTCTAGAGATTCATATCTGTTTGGACTTCATGAGTTTAATCTATGAATTTAATTTATGAATTTAATCTGGATTCAGCTTCTTTTGAAAAAATAAAAATGTAAAAAAGACAATCCACTTGTTCAAAGGGACTAAAGAGTAATGAGTTTCAAATGAAAAGATTGCTAAAACCTGAGGATCCTGTAGTTATACTTATATATGACTCATGGGGTCATGATACTGAGTGTTGATGTAAAAGTAAACAGTTGTCTTCAAACCAAAAAAGCCATGAAAAGCTGAAAATAACTTCCTTCACAACGATGAAATCTATGTTGAACTATACTTTTTTTTGTATACTGCCTCATCTGATTTTATTCTACTCTCTCTGTGTTTACTATTACTGTCCAACACAGATTCTCTTTTCCTCCATCCCTGCCTGTCTTGCTCTGTTTTTGTGCTCCACAGCTTCCAGTTCCAGTGGAGCAAACATTACTGACTGACAGACGTGATGACTTCCTGCTCACTTTTGGATCAAGGCCAAGGAGGAAGTATTCTGTTAAAACCTTATCTCTAGAAAAACAAACAATGTACCCAGCCATTAGTAAGGTCAGAGACAGGAGGCCCAGGAGATGTTAAGATGTAGGACCCACCCCCACCCCTTCCAAAGGACTTGTAATGTTATATAACTTTGTCTTGAACTATCATTTTCTAAGATCACCAAAATTTTCAAAATTCTACTGTTTCATGGACAGAGTCTTTCATCCCAAATCCTCCACAGCTGTTGAGTGGCACAGTGGCAGAATCTAGCTTACTGAACATCTTCCTAGGACAAGGAAATAAATCATGCGGGTAAAGTCTTCAGTATTTCTGCATTAATTGCTAAATATCAAATTCTGTCTCCAGCGAAATAATCAGTAAAACTTCACTTGGTCTCAGTAATCTCAGTACGTCAGGATCTCCCCCTTCAGTGGCAAGTATAAGAGAGGGAGAGAGGCGTATGCAATGTTTTTCTTACCATGGAAGCCCTGCTTATTTTTAAAATGTTTTTGTGTATTTCCAGCTTTGCAAAAGACATCCTAGTCATGAATCCCTTCATCCCTCACAGTCAGTGTCTTTGTGGTGTTTTGTATCACCATGTCCTTTTCACAGAGCAGTTTTGCGACAAGTTTCACCCTTGTGGAAAATTTATTCCGGAAGCAGAAACCTTAACATAAATTCTGACTGACCGTAAAAGGCACTTCCAATCTACCTCTAAAATGAACAGTTTAGTTCAAAATCCTTGTGGATCATCCCCTTGATTTTTCGCTTTGATCTTGGAAATGTTCATTAATGCTCTAATTACTTTTTCCATGGGTTAAGAAGAAAGAACAATGTGATTTCAGTGAATGAAAAGATGGATGTCTTTCTTCCAGTGAATTTGCTGAGAAACGAATGAAAAAGCTTTACTTGGAGGATAAATTGAACAATTAGTAAACATAATGAATAGAACATCTTTTAAGATTGCAGATGCTGTAATCTGACGGGAACCTCTACATCTCAGAACAGGAACATGATGGAGTTCTAATTGTTCTGCAATTGGAAGAGCTGATAGATGAAACTGTCCATCCCCCAAATATGCAGAGTATCTAACATGCAACTGATCCAGAATTTCAAATCAATAGGGTTTAATATTTCACTAGCAATCATACATTTGAAAATCAATGCTGTCAGGGCTGGCAATGCTCTCCCATAGAAGAGATAGTTACAACTCAAGGAGACTGAAGGCAAACATTCAGGGATGAACTAACAAAAGCTATTCCAAAAATCTTGTTTGTTTGTTTCTTTAAAGAAGCAAAAACTATTTTATGGAGTGACTTAAAAAAATTAGGTCTTAGATTTTCAAATCAGAAGAGAAAATTTGGGCCATGACAAAACACATGGAAAAATGCAGAAAGCACAGTAACACATCTTCAGTCACTTGTGGTTTGCAGACTTTTTTGAAAACGAGCCTTTCAGATCCATATTAACATTTATTTTGGGGGAAAAAAACACCCTGGCCATAAAAGTTCAAGATTTGATGTACTGACTCATACCTGCCAGTACAATGTAAAACTTCACTGTGAAACATTACCACATCTTGGAAAATGGATGAGGTATCCATTACTAAGTTTGACACCTTTCTTCAGGCTGGCCTTCTCACAGCACCATATATGCCTTTGATAAGATGATCTTCTTTTTATAACGTTACCTCCTTTACTACCCAGAGATGCACTTCAACAACAATAGAATATTTTAGTTTGTTTAGAAGGACCACTGACATGGTGTGATGGGTTGACCCCAAATGCTACTCCACCAGAGTAAGCTTTCTGCTGTTTTCTTGACTTCTGGTACCAGGGCTTTGTGAAGACAGGACAGGATTTGTCCCTGAGTGCGGATCATCTTACAGCTTGAATGAGCCTGGATTTGAAGGAGTGTTGTTTCCCTGTATCTTGACTGAAAAAGAAGGATATCATGGTAGCAGATCTAGCAAGGCACTAAAAAAGAGTGCCACAGATGTGCAGAGTCTGGAAAGCAAAGAACTGTGTTATAGCAGGAGATCCAATTACCAATTTATATTCCTTCAATAACATATTCTAGATTGTTGCAAGCCCTCAGAGAGATGATAACTTGCATTTGTGGTAGGCTTATCTTCAGATCCTGAATTCTCTGGGTTTGAATTCTTTCCAGAGAGCAAAAAACAGCTTGAAGACTCCTCCACTTTTTCGCTTTCAAAGTGATTGAACACCAGTCTCTAATGGTAACTCAGAAGCTGCAAGAAATTAATTGTTTGATTACAGTTCTTCATTAACTATTCTAAGATCATAGTAGTTGCTCAGATTTTTTTTTTTTCTTTGTTTTGGTATTTTCTTTCTCTGTAAAAAAAAAAAAGCTATTTAAATGGAGAATTTACAAACTGATCCATCCCTCTGCTAATTGACTTCTGTATCTGAAAGACAAATAGCTAAGCTACCTTAACCTAAATACAGAAAACAAGCAATGTCTTTTGTCTGGAAGAACAGAGGATGTTTTCCCACTCCACTACAACAGAAGTAGGATTTTCTTAACTGAAAATTATTCCTAGCTGGAGAAACTGCATGTTCTGGGTTTCTGCTTATTTTTACCTTTAGAGTTCACCTAAACTTGAGTCTACAACCAGACACTGCTGTCAGAGATAGATGCATGACCCTAGCCTCATTTTGAGCTCTTTCATAGTCCATGCTTGTGTTGTTCCAAACACTGAAAATTTGTTCCTCACATTCCCTATTTTATAACTGTCATGAGTGACTTGCTGAGTGTGATGTGAGCAAAGCCCAGGGCAAGCAGAACAACTTGAACATCTAACTCTGTGTTAAGAGTTTTCCTGAACTAGCACGTCATTTTCCCAGAAGAACAGCACTGTCTTTTTCCTTGTTGGTCAGAAAGAAAGCCAGCTTATGGCTACAAGTGTAACTGGTGCACATCTCAAACAGTGGAGGAAACTATTTCCACAGCCTGTCAGTGACCATGGGCACTATATTGAGAACTGTTGTGTTGCTGTGGCTATTGCAGCGATATCATCAAAAGCTGATATTAACTCATACCTCTGTCAAAGTGAAGTAAAAAGATAAAATATAGTAAATTAGTTTGATTCTTTCCTTACTTTGCTTCATTTATTCTATTTCATTCTCTTAGTTCCCTTCTCAGCTCATAACTCTTCTGTTTAGCCTGGAAGCGTCAAGGCTCATCTGCAACTAACTGTCCGTGACTGTAGCTTGCTAGAGAATGGATAGCATAAGTATATTAATGGCCTTGTGGTGCTTTCCCACTGGGAAAACCCATTTTTAATATGTGTACATTAATAATAGGACTTATTTGTATCACTGTAGAAAAATGTGATGGTCCTGATTATTTCTGACATTGTTACGGTATCCTTCCACTAGTAGAGGTATAGGAAAATAAAATCAGCCCTTGTCTACCACTGTACTCTTGCTCTGTGTCAGGCAGTAAGCAAAGGAAAAGTGCAGTGCTACTGTTGAGCCTTCAGATGGGGACTGCAGAGCACAGTCCTCTAGAGGATGGAGAGATTCAGGATTAAGGCAAGTAAAGGAAGGCTTTGTCAGGAAAACTCTGCCTTGTATCTCATCTGTGCTGTAGAAATTGTGAGACTGGTCATTGGCATCACCTCTGCCTGGTGCATTAGCTCTCTTCCAGGCAATTCCCTGCCACAGCTCAGGGTCAGCACTGGCAGGGGAATGCTCCCATTTCCCAGCAGAGATGAGGCAGTGTCACTTTTGCACCAGCTTTCTGGTGTGTTCCTCCAGCACTCTCCCAGAAGCCTGTACATCTCCCCACATCCCTCCCACTAATGCCCTCACACCATGTCCAACAAATTCTTGGCATCATGCTATGAAAGCCCCACTCTTACTATTTGCTGAAGCCTCAGATATACAACCAAACACAAGAATTATGGTGACTGGGCACTGGGGTGTGTCCACACAGTCCTGGCAATGGCAACTCTCTGGCCATGTTTGAGGGGGAACAGGGGAGGATCACGAGAACTGAGCTCTGGCTGGGTTTGCTTTGTTCTGCTCAACGATGACAGTCAAGAGGGTGGCTGCCAGAGCATCATATAGTGTGGGCATGTCATGAAGAAAACAGCAATGGCCTATACAGAGGCAAGAAAGATAAGTCCTTCAAACTGACTCCTCTTCCCTTGATCACCTTCAATCTCCCAGAGTGAATTAATCTGCTTTGAAGTTGGAGGGCCAAAACATGGTGGACATTGGAGATTATAACTCAGCAAAACTCCAAAACATTGTCACAAATGTTTAAGATCTTTCCTGGTAGTATTTCTCCTCATACATACTTGGACCATATGTGCCTTTCCACACGCACAATTCACATTTGAATGTGTAATGTATCAAGATATCTCATCTTGTTTCATTTGTAATTGATAAGCCCCTAATTCTTAGCAGAATTTCTTGTTGCTGGCCCTTACTAATTTTCATTTTCATTTAATTCATAAATCCGATTACTAAATTTTATCCTAATTCAGCTACTATCAAGGCAATCCAGCTCTCCCTTTAGGGTTCCAACCCTTCTAACTTTGTGTTGCTAGCACACATACTATATTTTATACCAGCCGTTAAAGGATATCAGACTGCCCCAAGAAAATCCTTGTTACTGGTCCTGGTCCTTGTTACTCCACTAGCAACCTCCCTGCAACCCCAAAATTCTTCTTTCATTGGAGTTCATTATCATCTCTCTTTAATTAGTTCTTTATGGTTCTCTAATAATCTTTATCTGCTCCCATTACTTAATAATTTCCCATATAGCACCAAAGCAAATGTTTTACTGAAATATGAATAGATCCAGAAGACTCCATTGACTTACAACTGAATAAATCAGTCATCACATTATGTGAAGGATATTAGATTAGTCTGGAATGATCATCCTTTCAAATAACATGTTGATTTAAAATTCAAAATTTGTTCTAAAGCTTTACATACTACTGAATTCAGACTAATGCACCCAGAGTTACCTAAGATGGAATGGGGGGAAACTACTTAAGTGCTGCATTTATTTACTGAAGATTTGCTATGATCACTGATTTCACAGTTTCCTACCCAAGATGCAATTTCACTTGCCTTTCTTTCTGCATTCTGGGTTGGAAATTACAGTCTCCAACTGGAAGACATGAAGATCTTTGAGTCTTGTTTTCATCTCAAAGAATGGACATTTCTTCTTCTGCACATTGATTCTCATTAGCTGTCCTTCCTTTTGCAATGTTCTATATTCAGTGATCCTTACTGAAGGTGAGAAAAAGTATTAAAAAAAATTTTTTTTGGTTTATCTGCATTATTTTTAATCCTTAATTCATCCCTACCATATAACTGGCCCTGCTGTTCTCCTTGCCACCCTTTTCTCTCACTTTATTTGTCTAACTAAAGAGCATTTTGCTATTAGTTCTTTCCTTTGCAAAGTTTAACTAAATCTGACTTTTGGCAGTTTTCTCTTCATCCCTGTGCTTCCTGACCTCCAGGATGCAGCTGTCTGTGCGTCAGTCTTTTTTTTTCCTTCCTTGCCTTGGAGCTGTTATTAGGCAGTGAAACATGCATATCTTGAGTTGGGCTCTTTGCTTACAATTTTGTGTGGCATCCTAGTGCTCTCACAAGAATGGAGGGTGAGTGTATTTCTCTGCCCTGCTATTGCTCACCCCACTCTGCATGTTGTTAAGATAAGCCTGTTAGGTTTACAAAGATGCAACAGAAAATGGCTATTTTCCAAAAACAAAGCATAACCTTACAAGCATGTTCACCTCATAAATTTCTTCTTCCAAGTGCTGACACTGGCTTCTTTGCTTAAACTTATGAGAATATATTATTTCAGGTGGGTGACTAAGACAATATAATACATGCATATAATACCAGGACAGCAAGGTGTTCAACCCAGTCTGAGTTCCAGATCCTAGAGGAAAAATTAAGGAGTCTGACTCCACTTTTGCTCCATGTGAACATCTTTTTTTCCAGGGAAGGTAACTCTGTTCTCTGCTAGTCTTGTCCAGATTGGAGCCCAGTGGACCCATTACTTCTCTTGGGGCAGAAGAGGAGTAACTCTACAGAGGTCAATGGAGTTGGAGGGATGTTAAAGCAGCACCCACGAGGGCAAATCCAAGCCCAGTGGAATGTAACATTTTAAAGCAGCCTTGTTAAAAGCTCCTTTTTTAAAAGGAGCTCTCCTAGACATAGCATTTTAAAGCAAGTCCAAGCAGAAAGAGGTAGTTGGTTGAGCTTGGGTGCGGTCTTTAGAAGAAAGCAAATTGTCCTTTTGCTTTCAGTTCTTGCGATTGTGGCTGGGCAGGAAGAAACAATGTCTGCGTTAATACAGTTACTGTCTCATCTGGTTTGCCTCCATTTTGGATCAGTAGAACTTTTGACACATTCAGTAACACTCTGGAGGCATTATTGAGTAACAAAGTACTGTCTGGAATGGGTTTTGTAGACTAAACCGGGTGAAAAGTTATCTCCTATTAAATCTTCCTTAATTTAAAGATAGACCAAACAGTACAAGTACCAGTGGGCATTCTCTTATTGATCCACAGATTTCCCTTTCCACAGTGATTACCAGCCATGTCCTTTGCTGCTAACCCCATGTCATTTGTGGCTAGAAAATGAAGACACCCAAGTGTGCTATTGTCAGCCCCAGTCCTCAGCCAGACTGTAACTCAGGAGCCTTAGGAAGCCTAAGTCTGCAAGTCTCTGACGTCTGGCTCAAAGAGGAACCCCAGTGCCGCTGGGCAGTAAGACGACAAAATGAATTTCTGTGATGCAAAAATTAGAGTTGATTGATAGGGACCTATTAATAAAATGTCATATCTTATGGATGTGGAAGGACCACAGTGCCAGTGATAAAGTGAGATTGGTCAGGTCTGACAAACGTGCATCAGAGCTGTATTATTGACAGTGGGGGATAGTATTGATTGAGCTGCCAAGCTTATCGTATTACACAATTATGATATTAGATTTGCATTTTTAATTCTTTTAGAAGAAATAGGCCCAAGGCAATTATGGGAGAGAAATGCTGTGATGGAGCCCGCTGCTCCAAAAAAGAGAAATCTGAAGCTTTTAGGAAGAAGTAGTCACTGTCAAAGAAAAGTTTTCCCTAACAGACCCATGACAAGGAAACAATGGAAATACAAAACCAATAAAGCTTTAAAGAATTTGTTCTCAACAGTGTTGTCTCAGGGGACAATAAGGCAAAACCAGATGACCTTTAAACCTGGACTAACAAAGATGGGATCTAAAAGCTATTCACTTTTTATATGGCACAAATCCCCAGATGTGCCATGCCTAGCATCCTGGAGAAATTGCACAGAGAATATCTCTTCTCTTTTTTACAGCAGAATATACAAAGCAGTTTCCAAGGCTTTTAGTCTTAGGCCTCATCTATATGCAGAATCCACCCATGCTGAGAGCTAGACATCTAGCTCTTTTGCAAGGCAATGACTAACTCCCAGGAGAATGGGTGAGTTGGACATAATCTCTTCTCCTCACTGATATGCTCATTGCATAAACTGGTTACAGGAGTAAATTCTCCCAGGCTGCTCCTGTACCTCAAAGGAAATCTCTTGGCCCTTTTGGATGACCCATTGGTCTAACCCTCCCTTGGCCCATTGCAGGGCCTGTGATCTGAACATAGGGCTCTTTCTTTTCTGCCTTCGCCGCTGGGTCAATGAAGAAGTCACTGAACATGATTATGCTTCATTTTCACTGTTGTTACATGGAAAGAATAGTGTTTTCAAAGTGCTTCAGGACCTGTAGATGAAATCCTCTGAGTATGAGGTTTTTGACTATCTTCTTTTTTGAGAACCTGATTTTCTGGGCTAAGGAAGAATAACAGATATAGCAATGCTGTACTGAATGATTCCTCCCTCCCCCCAGTCCCAGCTTATCTGCACCTAGCTAGCTTTGCCTTGTCTTGTTAACAGCCAACCTTTTGATTTGGAGGTACAGGATGATTTGAATTCAATTCAGGGATCACTTTTCATTTTTTCTGGAGTCAAGAAATAGCAGAACCTTGTGATCTTATAAAGACAGGATAATTTCAAGGGTAAATTTCCCTTTCGTAGATCTACAAAAAAGCAGCAAATGCTTCTTTGGAAGAACTTTGCAAGTAACATTAATGGAGTTCTTAATGCATGAAGGAAAAGGAAAAAAGAAAAAAGAAATATGTAGCCTCTTTTCAGAGCTTGATATAATTTTTGCTAAGGCTGGACTTGAGCTGCTGAGGTCAGACTTGAAAGTTTCCCACAGTTCAAAGCTAGTGTCCACAGCTGAATTATGGCTCAGGCCCATCTTTAACATTTCAGAAAACTGGTTGAAGTGTGTCTTTTGTATTTACTAGTTATTCTGTGAGCATCAATGATTTGAAACAGAAGCAAAAGCTGAGGACTGGGGTCAGAAAGGAGCAGGAATGTTGGTGGGGTCCCTGATTTCTCTTCAGCCTCCTGAAACCGCCTGTGTTTGGCAGTGGGCCCATGGTAGCACATTCCCGTGCTCACCACCTAAGCAAAAGGAAACACTTCAGAGTTGCTCAGTATTTACCACTGCTAATGTGCTTCTAACTGAGTCATAATACTTGTGTGAAACCATATGCGTGATGATAGACCTAGTGTCTGAACAGACTGTTGATATTGATGAAATGAGCCTTTCTACAGAGTCAATAGCTTTAGCGAGGAAAAAAACTGAATGCAGAGATAATGCCCAAAGCATTGGTCAGAGCATCTGAAACCCATTGGAAACAGTTCTGCTCTGCCACTTACAGGAACAAGCACCCCGAATAAACACTATGGGAGAAGCTTTAGTTAGGATTAAAAAGATGGTGTTATTGGAATACCTTATAGTGCTGCATCACTGCTGTTACAGGTAACTTTTCAAGATAGAGAACAAAGCATATAATACAACAACAGGTCATTTGAAAGACATATCATCAGCTTAAAAATCAGTCCTCTGCCAGTTCAGTTTTTATTTACTATTATGATTGAAAGAAATTGGAAGAAATTTTGGAATAAATACTTCAATTTGTCTATTGTTTAGACTGTGTATTGGACAGCAGTTGTGAGTAATCAGCTTCATGGTCATTCTTTCATAGTATATTAGTTTGCTTCCTCATTCGTTAGTTTGTGTGAGTCTTTCAAATAACAGTGTGGTGGAAAGATATTTTTAAAAAAATCCTGATTGTTAAGTGACAAATAAAGGTCAAAGGCATCCAGGAGCAAGTGAAGGGCCTGAAACTCTTTTAAATGCTTTTTTTGCTACTGAATTTTTTTTCAGTTGATGACATCCTTTTTTTATGAGAATGTTAACTTAAATCACTATATTAAAATACTGTTGAGAGATGACAATTTTTAAAATATCTGATTTTTGTGTATTATTTCTCTCATTAAAATGTAGTTATTTCTATGGTCCTGGTCCAGGGAAAATATTTAAGCTTTGGATTCAGCAGGACTTGTGTGGAAAAATGGGGTTTATGGGCTAAATCATGATCCTTTCTATCCTTTCTGACCTGAGATCTCTGATTTTCTTCTATGGGTACTACATAGACAGTACATATGTTGCAGAATAGGCTTCTTTTTTTTTTTAGTTGAATGCACTGTACTTTGCAAACTATGGAAGCAGCAAATTATAATGGAGAAATAGGTATAATTATTCATGAACATATATCATCTAATTGTAAAACTTAAAAAGATAACGGCACATTCTGTAGCCAGCTTCATCTCTGTCAGCTATCACAGCAGCTTAAGACAGGTAATCAAAATAAAAATAAACTCAGACAGTGATCATAGCATAGGTTGCAAAAGACCTCAGACGGACTGCTGAGAGACCCAAGCTCATGTGAAGTATTAATCTCAAGTACAATACCTTCCTGGTGAGCACAAGGAGGGGAGATGTGGGTGGAGAGAAGCCTTTAATGAGCACTCTTACCCACTTCTGGGAGGCTGCTGCTATTGCGCTTCCTTCATTCTGTCTTCTGCAGCTCATTCACAGTAAGACACAAACAATATAAATTGAGTTCATACACACATGCACGCATATACTGAAGAGCATTGATACTTATGAAATAAGGATGTTTTCTTCAGAATCAGCTCATATGAAGAGACTTTTTTCACCAGAGCCGGCCAGAGAGTAAAAATTCAGTGTCATGAAACTTTTAAGGTTCCAGAAATGTTTTTGTTCTACACTGGTATGAAAACAAAACTGTTAGAACATTTTTGTGACTTGGAATTGTGTCAAAAATGACTATTTTCAGATTGAAAAGCTCCAGATTTTGTTTCAAGCCTCTCTCTGCTTCCAGTCAGAAACCCTGAGCTTCAGGAATCTTTGTCGAAACCGATATGTCTCCACAGAATATTTCAGATTTGATAAACAACATATTTTAATGAAATGACATTTTGTTGAAAATATTCCAGGCAACTCTAACTGCAGCCTTTGTGAGATTGGGCAACTGGGCATTATTAATATTGCTAAAGCTTTCTTTTCAAAGGGCACTGTGGCTCTTGATGATTACTGGACATAAGGAATTAATTACGTTGTGAGGGGGGCTAAAGAAAAATGGGGAGAGGGTGAAGGGCTTAGTAGTGTGGTTTATTGGACCCAGGCATAGGATAGTAATAAAGCTGCTCACAGTCAGGTCGAAAATAGTATCTTTTGTATTCAATGTATTTCCTTTAAAAACAAAACCTACACCCCGTCTGGCTGCACGTCCCCATCTCATGTGGGAATTTGGTCATAGCTGGGCACCAGTGTGGCAGAGCTGTGGCAGCTCGCATCAGCCGTGGGCAGCGGCATCACAGCAGTGTGTTTGCTGACAGCGGGCCTGATCCTGCCACCATTTACACTGCAGTTAACCACATGCAAGCCAACAACATTGCACAGCTGTGAAATCCCCGCGCACTGAGAGCTGAGGTCAAGCCAAATCCACTGGCTTTTGCGTCAGCATGTTGCAGAGCTACTCGGGCCGGAGGAGATGTGGGCTTTTGTCTCTGAGCCTACAGACGCGTAACTAATCCTCCTCTGTCCTCGCCGTCCTGCGACGCCAGCTGTTTGGCAGAAGAGAGCTGCTTCGCTGGCTGGAGAGGGATGTTCACTGGGAAATGCATCATGCCCAGGGCCGTTGGGCCCTGACTCCCTGCAGCAGGTGCACGTGAGGTCGTGGCCCGAACGTGTGTGCAAAACCTGATTTTTATCACTGATCTTGGCTCAGAGGCCCAGCGTGCTGCCAAAAGTTTGGGATGCTGTACTTAATCCTTCACTTCCTGAGCATGAAGTGGGGGAGAGATAAGAAATGTGCCATGTTATACTTGGCCGGCAGCCAGCAGCCCCCGGGAGCGCTCTGGAGACCCTGATCAATAGCTGGGTGGGAAAGCCGCGGCTGCGAGCAAGCGTGGTACTGCGGGAGGAGGAGGGGAAACAGAGAGGGTGCTCCTCACATCCTGCAAAGGGAATGAATATGCGAAGCCCAGACCCTGCAAAGGGAATGGATACACAGTCGTTGGAGCGTGCGCTCCCAGAGAGGCTCACCCTCTTGGAAACAGGGGAGTCTCTGCAACACTGTGCCATGGATTAGGCTCTCTCCAAGCTATCATTGGGCATGCAAGTTAGACTGTGGATATTATCCCTCCAATTTAAATTTTTGAACCACCGTATAGGGGAAAAAGAGAGAAAAACCAAGGAGAATCCATGACCTCCCTTTCCTTTCTGGGATAACAGCGTCAGGTTTACTTGCCCTACAGAGCAATTAGTACTGAAAAGGCTGTACTCTTAGCACCTTTCTCCAGTTTTCACTGGCCTGATTCTAACATCTACTGTACCAACAAATCTTGTGGAAAGCATTTTGGATTTAGAATATAATTGGTGTGCACAGCTTTGATTGCCATCAGTTTACATACTGAGTTTACCGCAAGACATCCTTATTAGGTGGCAGTAAAAAGCTAGTGTGCTACAACAACAGTAAGGTATTTCCCTCTTTGCCTTCACTAGAAGTTAATTTGTAGGCAATTGCTGCATCTCTAGTTGACACTTAGAAACACATTCATTTGCACTGCAGGAAGCAGAAGGGTTTTATTTAAAGATTTTTTTTGTTAATTATTGATGATTCAGATCAGGAGCCATTTGTTGCCTGCTTAGTTTGCAAAAATAATTGACCTGATTTCAGTGTAAAGGTATCTATGGTGCTTATGAGTGTACATACACATGGGTAAGCTGTTTACTTGGCTAAGGAATTGGTCCAAAGGAAGCAGCCGTGCCAATTACACCTTTGATTATCAAAAGCTTAGGAGATACGCTATTGTCAGGTCTCATCTGGCTCCAAGTTATGTTATTGTAGTGCTCTTCTTGTCAGATGGAACACACTTATTTCCTGTTAATAGTATATAGCTGATGGCAGATAATTGCACTGACAGATTTAGAGAAATTAGGCAGAGTTAAAAGTCAGAGTGTTGGAAAGGAAAAAAGGAGGAGGAGACTGTGGTTTCACTGTCAAGCCAATGCCACAGGGAGATAGACTTTCATTGGGCCTGTGGAGATAATATCCATTTATGTTTTGGAAAGCTCCTTCATGATTTGTATTGGTTCATATTTCAGCTGGAGTGTTTAGTGAAGATCACAATATGCAGCTTCCAGGGCCAAGTTATTTTGGAAATCGGCTTATAATGTCATTGTGCCTACAGACCATATGACCTTCCCATGACAAAAGATGGCCCACCAGAAAAATCCTAGATACACTAGCCCTCATTGCTGTTGATTTCTATACCTGAGCATGCAGGAGAACTGGGGTAAAGAATGACACAAAATGATTGCATCTGTGGCACTTGTTACAACGATGGGAGGAGACTGGTAGCACCCGCAGTTGCCTCTATTTGAATGATAATTGAGGTGAAAATGATTTTTTAGCACACATTATGTGTGGTAGATATATGTTTTGGCTAAAAATGGGTACAGGAAAGCCTAAATGAAAAGATAATGCAAAGAAATTTTGGACTATGGAGGCAGGTTCAGAGTTTGAGTTTAGGAAGGAATCAGTCATTATGAGTTTCTCCTGAAAATACCATAGGGATACTTGACTTATTGCTAAACTTGGAGATTTTGCTTTTTCAGCTGAAACTGTAGCTGGCTTTGGTCTTGTCAGTCATGCAGGGATGTGTTAATAAGAAAGTGAAATGTGCTGGTCCTATATTAACAATAAGAACTGTGGAAAAAAAGTGAGTGATTGTCAAGATAGGAAGCCTGATTTATGAAGTGAGGTTTTGGACATCACCAATTACCAGTTATTTCTATGTGCCAGATATATGCAGATGTACATTTGTGTAAGGCTGACTCTCTCTTTAAGGGAAGCTTGAGTTCTTACACAAATCCAATCTATTCCTGAAGTAAATTAGGATGATGAGAATTTGCCTGGAATACTACAGTTTTTTGTTGGAGCAAAACAGAAAACCGATACAGTTAACATTCAGTTTAAGTAAAATTCTCCTCTCCTGGATAAGGAGGCAAAAAGACAATGAACATAATGCCTTCAGTCATTCAAGTTCTCTACATCCCAGTCATTAAGCCTATAGCCCTTCAACTCTTCTGCTCTTAACATACATTAAAAGCGTTGGAGTGAAAAAATAGTCTAACCAGTGCTCTTGCTGTAACAAGACTATTAGTTTTTATTGATTTCGTAAGATGAAAACCCCCAGCTAAAATTCAGGAAAGAGATTAATTCAACTACCTTTTAATAATATTAACTTTCTTGAAATCAATATTTTTTCTCATAGTACACTATACTTTGGTACATACCAGCCACTATGCACGTAATGATAATTGATACAGAGTCTGTGTATTTGCAAAGACCTTTTCAAAGGCTGGCATACCAGACAAAGATTAGCCAAAGCTGGCCTGAAAAGTCAGAGTGCCTGTTTGACCTCGAACAACAGCATGCTGCTGCTGGGGAAATCCAGATCCCCAAGGGCTCTTGGGATGCCACCACCTAGGCCTGTTGTGATACCAGTGATGGCTAATGTATGATGATGGAAGTGATGCTCTGGGCCATGGTGGAGTTAATGGTTTCCCTAGAAGTGCTGTGCTGTACTGTGCTGTACTGTGCTGTGGAGGACAGGTTGTAGACCCTTGCTAAAATTCTGCAATTGCATCTGTAAAAAGTCTGGGGCAATTCCCTGCCTTGAATAGACTTTGCTGATATTTTGGATACTGCTTCAGCATTCATTCCTATATCCATTCCTAAAGGAGGAATGTGTCTCCCCTGGAAGTCACAGAATCACTTCCAAAAAGTTTATTTTCTACTTTTCAAATGCACTTGATAGAAATGAAATTCAGACCTCTTCAGGAGGCTCCTGTAGGGGAAAGCGCTGCATCCTGGCAGCAGCTCTACAAACCTTTCCTCTCTTTTCCTCCTGCAAACTGCATACAGTACCCACACCATTTAACTGATAGGACGACAGCTGACTCGCTTCACTCTGTGTGAAGCGAACCACATACTTTTTCAGAAAGTAGCAAGGACAGGTTTATACACTGCTTGGCTATGCTTGTTAAAAGCCCTCATTATTTAACCTCCCGGCAAGTGTATGCATCCCAAGCACATTAGTTGCTGTTATAGGCTAATGGCAAACTTCAGATAGGGATCCCTTTGTTAACTGCAATATATCACCACTCTGCAAGGCAGCCAGTGAATCAGGACTGTCCACAGCCACTGCTTCCCAATCAGCAATGGTGAAACTCAAGGGTCTGGGTCTGTGTGCACATTGGACAAATCAAGCAGAGTCCCCAGCTCAGGTTTCATCCTTTAGCAAGCCTTTAGTGCTTTAAAATTTGTGCCATCATGATAGGGCTTTAAATGTTTCTTTTCTATCTATAGCTTTCAGGTTTCAAGAGGAGTAGGGAGGGTAAGTATTCACTGCGATGCTTTCTTAAAGTGGTCCACTGATCACATCTAGTGATAAAGAAGATAAGAAGATTTGGGTTATCTGCTTATCTATGTTTTGAGAAACGATGTCTCCTACCCCTTCTGCCAGCATGGTGCCTTAATGGACCAAAGGACTTTTTAATGCCCCTTTGTGGGTTACAATGGGGGCTTCATATACCCAGGACACTGCCTACACCTGATTGTAAATATCGGTATACATGAAATAAATAAAAGTTGCAGCCTGTCACTGAATCTCACATCAAGTGTCTCCATCCCCCTTTCCCTTTGTGTCTGAGCTAAATTCAGCTAATAATTGTCCATGGTAAAATATTTCTGTGCTGAAAGTTAGAAAAGCCCCAGGAATGCAGTGAGAATTGACTATAGAAGTAATAATGAAAAAAGTCCTTCTTATTCTCCACATAGTCTCCCTTCCACTTTTTTAATGTGCGTAAAAAATTCTTCAGAACGTTCTTCCCAAAACAGATTTTCTTCAGAAAATGATGTTTTAAAGATAGTGAGTTTTTCATGATTATAAAAACGATTGTGTCAAGATTGTGAGAAATTATCTTGTAGACATTTTTAAACTACTCCATTGTAAAATTTCAGTCTTCTGAGGAAAAAAAAAAATCTATTTTGGAATATAAAGTCTTCTTGACAAATAAAAGTTCTGACTTTTGAGCAATTCTACTATCAAACTTTGCTACCTATAACAGCTATGACAGAGAAGCAAATGCCAAGGCATAGAGAATATGAAATGAAAAATATTACTTTTCATTTGCAGGGATAAATGATATGCCTTAAGTGAAACAGTTACTTTGGGTAATGACAAATGTTCCCTCACTTTCTTCATAAAATTCTGTGTTTAGTTATCCTATCTGTTGGAGAATGGTATTAGACTCATTATATGGCGAATTTCAGTGCACATCAGAGTAACTTTCTTGTGAAGACTGTTGCCTGTATCTCTGTGAACTCTCATCCAACTAAGTGGAGTTTAACTTTAAAATGATGAATTTGTGGTTTTGGAAACCTTCTCACATTTTACCTTACTTCTGTGTCAGTCTTTAGAACTGGGAATTAAGCAGCAGAACCAGACAGGGAGCTGAACGTAGGTACTTGGGTAGCTGCTGCTGATCCTTCTGTGGTGCATAACGGCTAAGGTTGCTCTAATGCAAAAGAGAAGGGCAAAGAGAGAGCAGAAGGAATTCATGGCATAGTTGGGAAACTTTTTCCTGATCTCAATTCATAGTTGCTTCCCCTTTCCCTTTTCTTTTTTCAGTCCCTGTGCTCTTCCTCCTTTCTTAGTGTGGCATTGGTATTGCACATGTTTTGAGGGGGAGGAGTGAGGGACAAGGAAATGAGGTACGAAGAAGAAAAAAACTACTTGGTCCCCATGTAATGTTGATATACTTATCATAAAAAAAACACCTACTGGTGTTTTCTGTAAGAACATGTTGCATTACTTTCACGCCTTGTCAAATAAAGCATCAAGAAAAAAAGAAGACAAAAGTAAGTAGAGGGTGTTTAAACAGCAGTTCATCTATGTCTGAGAGCTGCAATCAGTAACAATAAATCCCAAAGGCTTTTTTTTTTTGGTCTGCATTAGCATTTTTCTTCATATTTCCTAGATTTTCATCAACATTCCTGTGTCTTTTTCTGCACTGTTCCTACTGCAACAGTAGAGACCAGATCCCAGACTCTGAAACCACGACATTCCAGTCCCTTTAGGCTTCTTATTTATCAACCTCCTTTAAACATCTCAAAGTATTATTCATTAATACATCTCATTCTACATGAGACGTGCTATAAGAGTGCACAAGCTGAAGGGCTGATGGTACCGAGCAGCCAGGGAGCCCCACTGGGGTGGGGATGCTGCGCCACCCTGCAGGTACCTCCCAGCACTGGTGGGGAAAGTGAGGGTCTCACTCGGGCCATCAAAGCAGTTGTGTTTCCTCCACTTGCTACGGGGGAGGATAGGGGTGTGATTTGCTGGGCCTCCTTCAAAACCTGAAATCTGGACTCTTCTGCACTTAATGAAGTTCTGCTTGCAACGAAATGTGTTTCTGAACAGTTGGCATTAGTGGCAGGCTGTTTTTCACTGTACTGGTGGTTGTGACCAAAGAATTTGCTGTGTCTGTAGGTACACACACACGCACGCACACACACACACACACACACACACACCATACAGAAACACACACATGCACACACACACAAAGTGAAGTTCTCTGTCTGTCCAGTTTAGAAAGACGCTGCTCCCCAAATGAACGATTAATGCTTGAAAAAAGTCTGAAAAATGGATATCCCTTTGACCTTTCTAAGGTTTGTCATTTAGTTGACATACCCATTACCTCAAAAATCAAATGTGTTTGTCTAAACATTATTCTGATGTTTGGTTTGGGCACCAAAGGTCAGACAGCTGACCACTAACTCGCTGACAGTGATCAATTCAGTCTCAAATCTTGTCACTTTCCCTGTTTATTCTGCTATCCATCTCTGCTTTGCCAGCCACCACCACCACTTTCTGCTGTTGAGGCGCTTTTAAACCTAACAATAATCCAATTTAGAATTGATCAATGGGAATGTGTGGTCAGTAAGCAAAATGACAAAGTCTGCATACAACCGCTGACCACAATCTGGTGGTATTTTACATAGGGCTGATTGCAAACTTAATATATGTAAACGGCTCCCAACCACAACTGTTCCAGCAGAGAAGAGGTGGTAGGGACCAAGGTTTCAGATGTTCAAGGCTGACACTTGTCTTGTGTAACAAATCTGTGCAGCATTCTGGTTCCTTATGCATCTGCCTATGTTCATTTGTACGCCAAAGCATTTCCTACAGTTAAAGGCAATGTTCAAGGTTTCACTGTGGTGTTTTTCCAATCAAATTCTACTGTGAAATCCAGCCCTGCTAGTGGGAAAAGTCTGTGGTGATAATTAGGAATATCCCAGTAGAAAAAACTCACCACGTCACACTGAGCTTTACACACATTGTGACTAGGAGGGAGAAGGAGGAATTCTAATTCTCAATATTTATACACTTTATTTTTAAAATGAGGAAAGTGAAGTACAAAAGGGATACCCCTTCTGTTTTAGTCAGGTAATGCAGAGTGATAGTATAGCAACAAGAAGGAACAACAATTTAAAAACTACTTCTTGGGCTTACACAGAGGAAAAGAAAGATGCCCAAATAAATGCATCCCAGATAGAAAAAAATATATTTAGGTAAACATCTGGGACAAAAATGTCCCCAATTTTCTAGGCACTTTTCAAATACTTTCTTTCATCCCTTCTGCTTGCCTCAGGAGACCCCTCAATCTTCTGGCTGCAGCTCACAGACCAGAATGGTGCATGATAAATGATCAAAAAGTGGAACGCTATTGTATATTGTGTGTGACAACATTTTTCATTAGCTGCTAAACCTAGCCCTAAATCTGCTTTGCTTGACTGCCTGTGTGACGATGTGCGGGACAGAAGCCTCCAGTCTTGGAAAAATTAGACATAAGCCTTGATAGGGGAGACTGATTCACAAAACCTTCTCACAGCAGCAGTTCAAAGTGAGAAGCAGATTCTACTCCAAGTATTTGTCTTTGCGTTCATATTGTAAGCACAGCTATGCCCAAACGCTAAATACTGGAGGTGTTTTTGTGTCACTGGTCTTTGTAGGGTGTATGGCAAAGCTCTGCCCAGCCTGTGCTCCATGGAGCAGTGTGTGGCCTGTACACTCATTTTCTCCACTGAGATTAAACTTTCTCTGCTTTGGAATGATTTTTGCTGTCTCCCAAATGCCAGCCTTGGTGTTTCTGCTCTGGACTGTTCACTGAGCCTGCTAGATAGGGTTTATTCCTGAAGAAAATTGTTGCTTGTCTACGTACCAATCCTTCTACTCGTCTTCCAGGTCTCAAGTGTCACCTTTCTTGTGTTGATTGTTTTATGAGGTGCACATGCACTGGCTATGCTGCTCCTGTGCAGATCACTTGTCTGAGCATTGGTCTGCACTGGTAAGCTCTAATACCCCTGCTACCGTTGTCGACCAATGGGAATCTGTCAAGATGAAAACCAAACACAGACTTTGTCCACAGCATTTTTAGCTATCAGTATGTGTCCTGGCAAGTGCTGACTGATGTTGCTGGGATGATACCATCTATCTGTCACAGAATATGGCATCTGCCACAGAGTATGGCAGAGACAGCACCAGACCAGATGACAGCTCTTTGCTATGATTTGGAAGTGACATATATCAACTGTTAGGTCCAAGTCTTGGCTGCAGTTTCCATCCTCAGGCCAGGATGCAGAAGGTCTGGAGCTGGGTGCTGCTGTGTGCCTTTTCCTTGTAGTAAGGAGGGAAAACAATTTGTAGCACAGAAGAGCTTCTTTCCTGATAGTACTGGGGCTTTCTGCCCTCTTCCAAGGGACAACTGAGGACATGTGATCTTGGTACAGCCACGGATCCAAACAGGTCTTGGAGTCTCTGCTCCAATTGCCATAGCACTATCAGCGGTAGGAGGACACAGTACCATTGGTGTCACTTTGTCTGCTGCAGTTGGCTTTTGGTGTGCTACAGAAACTCCTGTTTGGGCTACATCTCCTTCTCCACAAGGTGACTGGCACTGCTCTTAAGCTATCTCCTTGCCTCTAGCCTTTGACAAGGAGGTCATTCATGCCTTCAGCATCCTCATGTGAGCTGCTGATGCCAGTCTTTTGTTGGCAGATTTCAGATGCCCTGCTGCCTACTGTGGATGATTTTGATATGACATTTTCTGAGGAATGGCATTCCTCTTGAGAAGGGCAGCAAAATTCCCCAGGGCATCATGGCCCCTTGACTAATTCCTTTACGCTGGAGCTGCATTTTTATTGTTTCTCTGCTTGATCCTGCAAAATTTATGTGGCAGACTCTAATCTTTCTCAGTGCTGCAGCCAAGCTGAGTGGCAAACTTTTAGGCCTGGCAGATTTTCTCTTTTTCTATTGTTTCTCTATCCTCTTTTGTCATGATGAGGAGCAGAGGGAAAATCATCATTTCATCATGCATGCAGAGTAACTTCAGATAAATGGATCCTTGAGATGGTCTCTCTAAGCTCTTGTATTCAGTTCTTCTCTTTGCTGTACTCAGCACTCCTCTCTTTCTTCAGTCCACTTGAGAGAACTTTTCCATGATGACCTGCTTTGACAGGAGGATGAATATAATTACCTTTGATGTCATAAAGTAAAATTAATTTCTTACTTGAGTTTCGTCCTATGATTTTGACTGCCGATTCTCTGGCTGAGTTCTCTAGAAAGCAAATCAGCTGGATATCATTTGGCTTGGGCATGGGAATGTAACTTCAGTATTTGGGGATGGGAGTTAAACCTGTCTTTCATTGTGGAATCAGTGTACTCCTAAAATATGTGCAGTGACATTCAAATGCTTTGAAGATAGCTGCTGAGAAATGTACATAGAAGCAAAAGACTTAGCTGGGGAATGTTACGAGATATTTTTAACAAATATTTTTATGAATTTTTAAATTATCTGTCCATTCTGAATTTGTGTGTGTATTTCTATGTATGAACGGTAAGAAAGCAGCTTTGCTTATTTCCACAGAAGCTTTCATGCTTGTAGATCAGAACCGCTGAAAACTGTGTTTACAATCTGATCCATGGGAGCACATTTGAGCTTTCTATTCTCAGTATTGTAAATGCTACTGAAATTACTATTTACATAGTTTTAGCATCTTATATACACCAGGAGAACTGTCCAGCTACAAAACTGAGTAGACCACAGCACAGGTAATTAGCTAGCCAAACAGGTCTCTTTTGACAGTAGTGAAGGAGTTACTAAATTTCCAAATCTGCAGAGGTTTACTAAAAATTAGGAGGAAAAAACTCAAAGGACATGACATGATTAATAGTTCTTATATAGCAATAATTTACTACATGTTGTTTCATACAGATCCCTGATATGCAAGATCCATTGCTAGTATAAATTTAAGTAGCTTCATGGAACACAGTGGGGTTATGCTCATGGATAATAACACTGTGGCTCCAAGTTCAAGTATTTTAACCAGGCATCAGGTTCTCCTCCCTTTCTCTGTCTTCAAAAAGATGTTTTAAAAATTAAAGTCTATTCATTAGGAAAGACCTAGTGATTTATTGACAGCATTGTTACACCTATTCTAATTTTGCCAGAGTTCCAGAGTTGGACTACGTGGAAATAATGGCCTTTCAGGTATGATTTCTTTTCTTCCTCATTTTTGAGCACATTTCTCTGATTGGAAAGTTCGGATAATGCTGCCGTATAACAGATTTAGATTCATATCAGCTCTACTCATTTAAAACCATGATCAGTTAATATTTTCATACCCTCCTACTCAATAGACATTAGTTTGTTGTTAAAATAATAACACATCTCAGCAATATAATCTTCCTTTGATAGCCTGTTCAATATATTTTTAGAATGCAATTAGATCATATCAGTACTGTGACAGTAAATTGATGACCTTTTAATTATTTCAGGATAGCTGAGTGCATAATCATTTTTCTTATACCTTGAGAAAACAGAGGATGCTTTGTGAATGAATTATAAATTTAAATATGGCAAGGTCTTTTTGGTTTTCATCTTTAAACAGATTGTTTAGTTCTTACTGCGCAGTGGAGGGATGTGAATAGACATGTACTTAGTCCCAACATTTGCCTTACTAGGAAGTTTGTGTAGCAGAATCTTTCAAAATGGAAACAGTGTGAGCAATACATATCAGATGATTAAGATGTGCTTTTCACCAACGTCAACACATATTTTTTGGCCAGCTCTGGGTTTGTGCTGTGGGCGGTGAACATTTGGAATATGTAGTCTTTTATGACCGAACTCCGTGAGCCGTTAACAGTGAGGTTATCATCCTCAGAGCAGCTGTAGCACAGCACGGCCGCCTCCAGAGCAAACTGCTCATCTCTTATGTTCTGCAAGGGCCTACTTCTCACAGCCAGACTTTGGCCAATGTGCTTGCTGTTTGGATCCGAGGTGTCTGTGCAACACTGCCAACAGCTGTGTCTCTTGGGAGGCTTTTTATTTTTCCATTTTTTTGAGGGAAGCTCAGATAACAGCAGATGCTCAGGAAGCTTGGTTCAAATAAGGGTCCCAAACCAAAACAACAGAGGCCTGAGTTCTTGGTCTTTGTGACATGCACAGATCAGGATGCGGGGAAAAGATGCTTATTATTTTAGCTTTTAGACTGTGACCATTGATGCTGATCCACACAGCTAGTCCTATGAATCCCAAAACTCTTGAGATTCATAGGGGGCTCTGTACTGACGTGGGAGTTGCTATGGTAAGAGTAGTAGACCAAGTCTTTTAAACACTTGGGGTGACAGTGTTCCCTGATACAGAAGTACATCTAACAGCTTGCCTCATTAGCCTTTGACCCAACAACTAAGTAGAGAGTGGAGGTTTGTACACACCTGAAGAAAGACTATATGTGGGAAATGATGGTTTTTTTTCCCCCCTAATGAAATTAAAGTCATCTATTTAATCTTCATCAGAATTTTTAGAATCATTAATTCAAGACAGAAGTAGGACTGCTTTATAGCAAAGCACCTCATATAAGTGACTTTGATGTATTATTGTGTATGGGGAACATACACTGTGCCTCAGGTGAGCTTTTTGCTGGGTACACTTTGTAACTGAATCAGGGTTATGATTCACTTTCATATAGCTTGGTTAGGTTTTGCTCTTGCTGGTTTTTTTGGTTGTTTTTTCTCTTGGCTGTTTGCAGCAGTGCGAGTGCTTCCACTGCACTGCTGCTGACAAAGATTTCCATTAAGGGCACTCCCTTACAATGATATAAACTTTTAGCTTTGTTTTAAGTGGTGGGAAAGGGACAATAGGGCTTACATGAGGAATGAAGCTCATGCACTTTTATGCACCTGCAAGCCAGCCATGGAGCACACCCACAGCAGAACAAGACCAGGGCTTCGCACAAGACTAAGAACACTACATGGAAAAGGTAGCCCTCTTGCTCCACTTATCCTCAATGAAAACATTGATTAAAGCCTTATAAGCTACAGAACAGGCTTTTTTAAGATGAACAACCTAATTTGTGCCAGTTCACACTGCTTATCTGTCTAATTTATAAAGTTCATGCTATGAGTTAGACCATGAAATGTGCTTTTGGCCAATGCAGGGCAGTTAGCTAAAACAGCTATTCAAGGAAACATATTCTCTCCTTTGTTCCAGCAACTTAGCATTTATTTTCCACCAAAGGCAGCAAGCTGCTCACCACAGCTCCTTGCCCAAACCAAAGGATGTCTACTTCAAACATTATCAGCTTTGCCCTACAGAGTTGCCACAATTTTTAACAGATGGTGCAGTGTCTATACACTGTATTGTTCAGATTAAACTGCATGAGGACTGTATGTGAGTAATACTCTAATATGACTTAAAGCCAGCCAAACTGGGAAAATTCAGTGATAACGCTGAAATCCACAGCTCACACTCAGCCTTGCAGCTTATACAGTATGGTACACAATGTGATACACTGTTCTGAAACCCCCTGTAACTGGCAAAATGGCATTAAAGTATCATAACATTTTTTCCTAACTTCTGAATTCCCTTGCTTTTATTAATGTTTTTTGACCTGAGCTTCTGTGGTTTAATTTCCTGTAGGTATCAAATAACAGTGAATCTAGCAAAGACCTTAACCTTTAGTTTCTTTTGAATTTAAACCTGCCTCATCTTGACAGTTTTTAAACTGGTCTTAATTCCCCTCCTTCTCTCCCCCCTCCCCCCTTACTGCTTGCTCTTTTGTATTGCATAATATCAACTTATTCTCTATACTAATCTGAGCTACCTTTTTCATTGGGTAGACTTTGAACACCACCACTAATATAACAGACCAAGCAGGCAAATTTCTATCTACAGTAAAATAAAATTTGTTTTACCCAAGTGTTTTGGGACTGCTCAGGGCAAAAGCTTGCATCATGCAGAGCAGCGACTGCATTGTCTGGCCCAGAGGAGTGGCAGCGCTGCCCTCTCGCACTATTTGACTGCGCTGCAATGAGAAACGCTAGGCATAACACCAGGGCTCTGCATTTCCAGTGACTTTCCTCTCCTCTAACATGTCTATGCTTTAGCTGGGATACTTCAAGTTTACAGCAGCATCAGAGGGTGATCAAAAATATCACTTCTATGAGTTTGAGGAACCAAGAAACTACAGACTGCAGAAATTACTAAGAGATGTAACTTGCATTATGCCACAGGCATGAAAAGAATACACAGAAAAGTTATCTCCTGCTTAATTTTCTACTGTTTTCCTCACCATCTTACTTTGCTTTTAAAAATCCCTCTCTGGAGCTGACTTTGCTTAACTTACCCTGCCTACTTTTAAGCTCCTTTCTTTCTGAGTAGAACCCATAATTAGCATGGCTTACATAATTTTAGACTGCCTGCTTGCTTTCTGACAAGGTAAATACATCACAGGAAAGCACATTTGCTAAAGCCAGGGCTCAGGCAAGCTGAGCTGCCATGTGCCAGCATCTGTGTTAACAAACATCACCTGCCTCATTTTACATTCTTTGATTTAAGGGCTTCCTTCAGCATCAGAAAAGTTTAGCAAGAGTGATTAGGGTCAAAGCTCTGAGGAGAATCTGTGCCCTGTAATAGGAAAGGGTACTGGGTATTTAGGTATTATACTTGATGTTATCTCTCAGTTGTCATTGTGAAAGTCTTAGTGAAATTTCTGTGTTCTAGGTCAAAAGTAGGTTGCTTCACATATAGTGATAGGAACTGTGAGGGTTAATAAATAAGTATATCATTGTGTGGGCACTAACTTGTAGACATGCAGGAAGCCTAGTTATGAGTCTTGTCTAGTGGGTTAGTCTATTCTAGTATTTTGCTAGCTACTAAAGCAGAATCCTAAATGTTCTGACAGACTTGTCCCCTGGGGCTTGATAGTTCAGTCCTTGGATTATTTCCACGTGAGTGAGAAGAGTTAATGGAGGGAATCCTGTGGGTGGCTGGGCCTTCTTTGAACACCCCTGATTCTGTGTTGCACTCAAATACCATGGCAGCAAAATGCCTCCAGATTAGGTTTGCTCAGTCTGATCACAGGCATGTCCCCTTATACCTCCCTTTTTCAGATCTGTGGAACCCACAACGCAGTCCAAATCCAGAAGCCACTTCAGGGCAGTAGCTGCCAGCATCAGTTTCCTGGGATGAGCAGGTTTTGAGGAATTTGAGGGGGTTTTTTTACAGGCCATGGAGTCTGAAATAGCTTGGCATCTTCAGGCTATTGGCTTTTGTTTGTGGAGCCTGCAAGCTATTTTGATGGTTCATTTCTATCAATCATGTGAATTTTTAGTGTTTTTTTTTCCCTCCAAATGTGCAGGGATGTATAATACATTGAAAAGGGGATCTGAAGAGTTTTTCTGGTTTTCTGAAAGGGAATCTACACCTTTCACAATATTTTCTCTCTTTCCTCCTTTTTGCTGCTGTCACATCAGTTTTCACTTTGCTCAATGTGCTCTATTTTGACTGTTCCCTTTGATTCTGCTGTTACAGGCTTATACATCTGAAAATGCTAAAACTAAAAATTCTCTGAAACTCAGGGTGTTTTGACTCAAATTTTAAGGAGAGGCTAAATGAAGTTTATTCCCCACTCATGCACAAGGAACTCTTTATTTCGCTCTTTGCTGATTCGCAGACTAACCAAGTCTGCAGAGCAGTCTTGGATGATGTGTGCTGAGCCAGCAGAAGTAAACCAAAGCATTTCTACGCTAACTGGATGCTGCCTTTTTGAAAGAGCTTAACACACATTCCCTGCCTGCATTTCTTCTCTTGGCCTTTTGGTGTCATTCTGTGATTAACAAGAAGAGCAAAGAGCCTCATAATTGCTTCCCTGCTCTTCCTTTCAGAGCAAGACAGAGTTTGTAGCAAATGATAATATGTGCTAAAAGACATTGATGTGACTAATTTGATAAAAGTTAAGGACTGAGTTCAGCCTATATGCTGGACCCAGTTCCTACAGGGCACTATGAAAGGCGTGCCAATCTTTTAAAGTCAGTAAGGTGACTTCATATCTAGATCAGCTATAAATGAGATGGGGTAAAAGGGTAAGGAGACTCCTATACAGCCCTACCATATATGAGTGTTGAACACAGACAGGCCTTGGGCTCAGCCGATCCCCTGGAGTGTGTCTCTGAGTGCCTGCGTTGGCCAGAAGTGGTGGATGTGGTACAATGGCTGCTACGTGCCGCCTGGGTGAGGGGAGAAGGGCACAAATGCTGCCTGGAAGTGCGAGGCTGTGCTGTATCAGTAAAACCTTGAAAGGAAAAAAAATGTCAAGACTGAGCTTTCAATGTGCTGTCAGCTGTTCAGCTGCTGTTAAAAACCAAAGACTATTAAATGAGATAGGCATAGACAGGATGGGAAGGTACTGTGTGATAATTACTGAGGGATTATGCTGTAATGTGAATGTGCAAGCAGGAAAACTGTGTTTTGTGTGTCCCCAGGAACCAGGAAAGGCTGCGTTCTGGTACGCACCCCTGCATCTTGTACAGGGAAGATAAACACAACAGGGCTGAGTGCATAGGGGAACTGAAAATGTGGTAAAGCTGTACCAGTGATGGATTTTTTTGGTTTGCTGATTGGGCTGGAGAAAGAAGAAATGAGCTGTGATCTAATAGGAAGTTTTCCAGACAGTTCAAAAAGTTTTTTTTCTTTCTTTTTTTTTGGAAAAAAAGAAGGTCAAATGGACCATTTTCTTTGATCTAACAAAAAATACTCCAGCACTCAGAGGTGTGTGTGGGGGAGGGAGGTAGTGCAGGTTTTAAGGAGAGCTACATCTGGTCTATCACATGCAAAATCTATACTCATTTAGCAAATTCAGGATGTTCACTTGTACAGATGGCAGCATGTTTCTATAGCTTCTGCCTCTTTAACCAGTAGTGATTGCAAGCTCTGAATACTCTGTAAAATGTTTCCTGTCTGATCTGAAAACTGAGCTCTGTCTTCTTTTATGCTGGGTGGTTACTCATGCTATTTTGCAGAAGGAACTTCACCGTCCCTCTGCTTACACAAACAGACAACAGACAGTCGAGGACAGTCACGGCTGGTTAAAGAACTGCCTCTGCCGCATTTCATTCCTGTGCATCAGGTTAATTGTGGTTTGGCAATACAAGAGTTCCTCAGTTTCTTTGTGTTATTACTGGTATGGGCTGTGATGCCATTCCTGCTTTAAACTAAAGTCTTGCAGGATTTTGCCTCCTTGATTTCAAGATTTTTTTTTAGATTTCTTTAAATCATGTATTGTGAGCACAGTGGTGTAAATGAGTAAAGTGTATATTGTGACTGTGTTAGAGCAGGTATGGTGTGGTGGTGTGGAATCGATAGACCTGGCTGGTCAGTCTCTTCAAACTCTGACTAAAGTCCACTTTGTGCCTGCTGGAGAAATTGCTGATCACTTCAGGCTGTTGGGCTGAAACGTCTAATAGCTGTTTCAGAACCTACCAAATTGGGAGGCGCTTGAGAAATGATAATGCAATCCTGCCAGCTGCTTTAGAAGGAATCATTTATTTTCTACAGAGCTATCCCGCAGAAGACACTTTAGTCTGCTGTCTTGAAACCTCTGCCAGCTAAAGGCATGGAGGAAAGCTTTATATCTGTGGTAGAGCACAAAACAGTGTTTTTTTTTCTGATGAGTTCTCTTCAAATAGTATTTTTGCCTTCTTTGAGTACAAACAAATATTTATAGCCATTGGTATGGGTTCTGCTTGAACATGTGTGTTAAGTAGTGCCAGAGAGGGTTTTGTTTTCCTTTAGATTTTCCTTAAAATATTTCTAGACATGTTGAAAATGCTATAAAAATGATCTCTCTCTCCCTCCTTTTCCCCTTCTTCTCCTTGTGAATAAGTCTTTAGGAACAGGAATTAAATTAACACAGTTGGATACCTGGCATTACATTCCACAACCTATCAGA
Organism: Apteryx mantelli; assembly: GCF_036417845.1. Classification (NCBI taxonomy): domain Eukaryota; kingdom Metazoa; phylum Chordata; class Aves; order Apterygiformes; family Apterygidae; genus Apteryx; species Apteryx mantelli. The sequence goes on from NC_089978.1 coordinate 103,182,260, forward strand.
TGAAGAATACTAAAAAGATCAAATCAAAAATCTTTAAGGAACTTGGACAAATCTGCATTTTTGCTGCCAGTATTTCACAACCCTGCTCGATTACATTCTCTGTGCCTTGAAACTCTCAACATGGTGGAAAATGAGTTATGAGATTCTTCTTAGAAAAAGCATTTAGCCTTCATTGATTCATCTAGGGAGAATTTTTCCAGTGTACTGGAAAGATCTGAAACTGGCACTTCTTCTGCAGTAACTAAGATGCTGAAGATAAGAATGATGATTCTGATTCAAAAGCACTTTTTCAGCCGAGTGCAGAACCTGAGCAGAGGGACCACCTCTATAAAAAGGTCTCAGTTTGCTCCAGAACATAGTTGAGGCTATTTCCAGGCATGAGAATCAGCCAGTCTCTCCTTACTTCATAATAATGGCAGTGAGATTTGAAAAATACTGAATTTTAGGACATGCTTAAAACTGAGCAAACCTGTTTTCCACAGTCCACTTAAGGCTCTCATTAGCTTTCCATAGATTTTGAATCAGCTACAGTCACCTTGACTGGCACCTCAGTTGTATACCAGGGTTATTCGCAGAGTCTGGGCTGCAGACTTGCCTCCATGCCTGCTTCAGTCCTTCAGAGATCACTTGCTTGTGCTGAGATCCTACAAACTGCTACACTGGTGGCCCTGCCACAGCTGCCTGGGTGGCGGGCTGATGGGGCTGAGGAAGGTAAGCTTGGGCAGCACTACGCTGTTCTGCCTGGATCCTTCTGTCCCTCTAGCTCTGGGAAACTCAGGCGATTCACAGGAGGGGGCTTGACAACTTTTCTCAGACAAAACTTGTTGGATGTACTCATCTTTTGATTTTGAGGCCTTTCCTCCATCCCTTCAGACCCCTCCATGCTGACAACACCCATGTCTTCCAGAAGAGTGTCTTCCATGTTTCCTTTTCAGTCTGCTTTTGAGTGATGTTCTGTCATACTGCAGGAAGAAAAAAAATGCAAGTTTTTTTTATCCTGTAGCAAGGTGCTGGCCTCCTTCCATAAACCCTATTCTCCACAGAGATAGAAGACAGAAGTACTTTTCGGAACCAGTTCTAATCTTAAAGTTTGGTTTGAGGTTTTGTGCTGAGGTTTGAAGTGACTCATATTTTGCAAACAGGTCTGCTCAGTCTTTTAGAGCTACACCACCTATTTAAGATAGAAATATGCAAGCTAGTACATTATGCATACTGCCTGCATGCTCCAAACCACAAGTTGCTCAAAAAAGCCAGAGTGGTGAATCCTGCTGGGAAAGTTCAAAATAATGAAAGAACAGTCACTTCTTGCTCTATTGCTATCTATGACAGCTATATTTGTGATGCCAAGTCACATAGGGAATTTAAAGCTAAAATATAGTTAATACAAGCCTTCAATCAGTGCTGGTTAGTCACATGTTCTGTCAGTACCTTCCACTGTGCAATTAATCATACAGATTAAGTGACATATGTAAGTAAGTACGTATGTAGCCTGTTTAGAAAGAGAGTGAATATTGTATTTTTCTGCTCAAAAACATTGCTTCATGTTTTAAGATTTAGGACATTCTTACTCTGCCAGAGACTCGCTTCATTCAAATGTGAACAAATATTTTGCTATCTTTTGAAACAGGTAAAAGGAAAAAGGTTATTTTACCTTTAGAGGGTTTTTTGCTGCATAGCTCTAGAATTTGCAGAATGACAATAATAAAACAGAAAAACCAACAGAGGAAAGTGTAGTGCTAATGGAAACAAACATATTTTTCCATGCTCCTTAAGAAAAACAAAAGCAGCTGCCACTTTTTGTTGAATGGTATCTCTGATTGGACTGAAACTGTTCTGTGCTATTCTTTTGCTCTAATGGGGGCAAATAAAATATTCTTCTGCACAACCCAGGGGAGTAGTTAGCCATCTCCTCTTAATTTGAGTGATCTTTAGATTTCTTATATGAGGTTCTGAATCAGGCAAAGTGCTCAGAGTCAGCTCTTATCTCTACATAGTAAATAAGGTTGAAATTAAAAAAAGAGCCATTAGCAATCGATATGGCTGAGAGATTTAATTTGCAGCACATGCTTGTTTTGTTTTATTGTTATACACCCTAAGAGTTCCAAGGGATTATTTTCTTCTTATTATATTTGCAACATTTTTCTACATAATCTGCCCTTTTCTGCTTACACTATTTGCTTTTTGGCTGGTCCGTTCCTGTGGCATTGCTACCTTGCTGAAGGGGTAAAGAAAAGTGATCTTACTGTAGCAGAGACAGACCGTGCCGTCTTGTGGCTAGCATGCTGGCGGAATTATAAAAAAGAAGACCGGTCAGAGCCCTCCCTCGAGATGGGAAGTATTCCTCTTTTGCCAGCTTGGGAGTCAGAGGCAATTCACTGCTCTGAGTTTTCCATACATGGTAGAAAAGCCAGAGGCCATTACAAATACAGCTCCCTCAAAACTGTTCTTCAGGATAAAATGCAGCTGTTCAATATAATGGTTTAATAATAAAATGTATTTTCTGTAACTCAATAGAGCAAATGCAGTTGGGGTAGACATTGGAATTGCTCATCCCTGCCATTCTCTTCGGGGATAAGAGCGTCTTGACACAAAACTGTGGCTGAGGAATGAAGCATACAGTGGCAAAACAGGTGGTGAATTTGTGCTGTAAAGTCAGAGCTGCAGCTTGCTCGATGCCTGGGACTAGTGTGTATCTATTGCAGTGAAAAACTGGGTTTGCCATCCCAAGACTAAAAAGCAGAGAGAGAAGCTAAATGCACCAAGGAATGAAAGCTATTCTTTCTATAAGTACTTAAAGCTGCTTGTGCTATGTCTGGTGGCAGCCCCTTTAGGCAAGATGTGTGTTTCACCCAGGAAAATCTGAATGTGATCCCTCATAGAGCAGTTTTGGCTTTCTGCTGGTGAGGAGATCCAAAATCCAAGGCTGCCCATTTACCTCAGCGGCTTGTGCTGCCAGCCTTGTGTGATGGTGCCCTTCATCCCCCATGATCTGCAAAGGAAATAATACAAACCTGTGACAGGTAGCAAGCCAGGTCCCAAGTAAATTCCTAACAAGATTTGGCTTTAATTTCAACTATCCAGTGTTATAACATCAATTTGAAGAATAAGTATGAAAATAAAATATAAAAATAAATAGTCATGGAAATGTGGAAATGCTATACTTACTCTGTATTCTGCAAGATGAATATTGTGAAAGTCAAGCAGATTTACCCCAATTAAAATTCAATTTGTATCAAGTCTCTCTCAGTCTTTGAACCCATATGTCAGATGTTTCACATACACACTCAGAAATAAATATTCCTGCTGTACATTAATTATAGTAAAATTTCATTGTAATACATCAAACACTTAGAGAAATACTCTTCTTTTAATCAATACTATTTTCAAAGCAAACATGTCATACAGTTCGTAGAAACAAGTTTAGCTCTGTGTATTCCTAGCATAACAGTACAGAACATTTTTTTCATTTAGCTTCTACAATGTCTTTGAAACACAAAATTGATGCAACCTAATGTATAAAGCTTCTCTTTTGGTCTGTTTCATTAGACCTATCACATTTATATAGGAATAGTTAAATTTGCATCTTTTTTTTTTTTTTTTCTGCAAAAGAGTGTAAGGTAGTTCATCACCTTAATGTCTGCTATTTTGTCAAGGCCTGATAATTTAAAAATCTAGGAGATGAGCGTGGCTCAGTGCTCTCCTGGCATAAGTAACCTGTTAGATCTAGTCACTTGCTATCAGTCATAAATTAACACTGCCTGTAAAGCATGCAATTTACATTCTCCCATATGTCTAGCTGGTAGGCAAGCACCATGCCCTTTCAGGAATGATGCTTTAGTGGGTAAACACAAAAAATCTGAGAGTGAAAGACCTGATCTGAAAACTGACTTTTGTTAGTTATTTCACCTGCTCCAGCTTCCAAAGGGTAATTTTTCTATTCATAAGTAGCACAGGCTGTAAGTGGAGTCCTAGTGCTTTGAATGAAAGATTTGAGCCCATCATAGGAAAGAATGGATTGAAAGGACAGATTTTGTGGATGTTGCTTCTTGAAGTGATAATAGTGCTGTATATATCAAACATTTAAAGGACAATGAATTTTTTAGTTGTGGGTTAAACTGAGTATTAATAGCATATCAATATGGTCAGGAGTTTTATCTAAAAGCCTCCTCAGCTAGGAATACCATGGAAGTGATTTTAATCTGTTCATTGTGAAAGAGAATTTCATTTTAGGCTCTTTTTACCTTTTTGTATTTAGACACTTGTGTTGTTTAGGCAATGTGTTTTATTTATGCATGCATTATTATATACATATGTACTCACATAATAGTGTTTTGAAATCCATCTCAAAAACTCTGTGAATTATTAAAAGAGAGTTTTGTCTTTTTTTGTGATGTATTTAAATCTGAGCCAGGTAAGACATAACAGTAAAAAAAAAAAGCTGAATAAAGCTGAATAAAAGAGTTCTTAATCTAATTGAAGTTAATGGACCTTAAGCAGAGATGAGTATGTAATCATCCCTAACAAGCATTAAATTTGCAGTTGATAAGCTGGGAGAGGCTGCAAGAACACTTAGAAGTCAGGATTAAAACTGAGAATGATCTTAATGAGATAAATAATCTGAAGAAAAAAGTAGGATTTGATTCGATAAGGACAGAGGCAAATACATTAAAGTAAGAACAATCATTTGCAGAAGTACAAGAGGAGGATGACTGGGTAGGTAGTAGCAAGGCCAAGCACCCCTGGGAGGTTACTGCCATCATGAGATGGACACAGGTGTCCAGGTGCATCCTTGGGCCCCGGGTAAGATCTGGGCTCTCAGGTCCCTCCTGGGAGCTGTTGGGCTCCAGGGAAACCCTCTGGCTTCTGCCCACTTGCCCGAGGTCATGCAGGAAACCTGCAGTGGTGCACGGATGTGAAACTGCCTCTCATGTCTAGGGCTCCTCTGCAGCAGGGAGTCGTCTTTAGAGAACAGACAAATCTCTGTTTTGGCATTTTTGGATATGAACACTGAGATTTTAATGATTATGAACTACAGCTGTTTTTGTTCTTTTAAGCGAAACATGCTGTTGAGCTGGAAGACATCATTAGCTTCAATTGGACTCTCTTCCTGAGTACAAATGGGATAAAAGTGCTGGGTTATAATGTTTGTTTGTATTTCCATTAATTCTCAACATCTTCTGTAATAAAGGGAATCTTCCAACCTAATCTGTACCTCCTTAGATTTAGGAGTACAAGGAAGGCCAGCTGGCAGTACCATCTCACCTAGTGACCAACCTGGAACAAGTTTGGTGCTTGAAATAGACAAGACAAATGAATCGACCAGTATCATAAAATCCATAATTCTGTATTGTCTCCAGTTCCTGCAGTTTTAGCAACACAGAGTCATTAATGCTCCTACCATTCTGTTGTAATTTCTTGTGTAAATAAGTGTAATCTTCCAAAACTGCTAAACTTTGATTGTTTGAAAGTTTAGTTGGTATCAAAAATTTTGATGATATTTCACGACTCTCTCAATTTCTCTTTATTTCAGAGGTAATAGAACAACAGAGCTGATATCTAACTTCAGCAGAGCACTGTAATATTTTTGAAAGGAATAAGGTGACAGCAATATTGGTAATGTGATAAATTTCTATTCTAAGACAAAATGCGTTTCTTTTGGCAGAATTTTAATTGGTAGGAGAACTTGTAGAGCAGGACTACATTGCAGACTAAATAATAAGAACACAACTTTCTAAACCTATTATAATAATCATACTTTACAGTTTAATTTTCTAATGCTATTTTTCAGTGGTTTGGAGAGTGCTGAAAAAGGTGTGCAACTTTTTAGAAGGACAAAGATGCAGCTTCATCCTGGAAACTTAGAGAGATTCCTCCAAAGCCTTTGTTTGCCCTAATATTCCATAATGTTAGGCTTTTAGAGTCAATAACCCATTAGTAATCAAGAGATGTATCATTTATTAATTATGCACCATATTAATATTTAATCTTTTGGGTTGCCGAGCATATTTCTAAATCTACTTTTTAATTACATTAGAAAAAATAAATCTTTAAGGCAACCATTAGAAAAGTCATTTTTCTGCGCATTATGACTTCAATTACTTTGAAACAGCTGTCTGTGAACTCTCTGTGATGGTACAGTACTTGGTAAAATGGCCATCTCAGCTCATCCAGGCTCTCCACTCGTTTGAAAGCTAATTGAATATTAGAGCAAAGGGAATGTTATGAAGAATTTCCTATGAGCACTAAAGTACTCTGGAATTAGAACTGGAAACATGGTGCCAACAGCCGGCCACCGCCTGCTTGGCAGGAGGGTGCCAGCTGGTGATAAACAGTGATCGGCCTCTAACCTGAGCTGTGATTTCTGGCTCAGTGCGCAATGTAAAACAGGGGTATTAAGAGACTTGCTGTCTCTCAGGTTAGGCGTGGGAAGCGTATCTCCCACAGCTGGATTCCCTGGCTCAGGGGAGCTGGAGGGAGCTGGTCATCCAGTTCAGCTTCCCTGCCATGTGAAGATGTAGGACTTGCGTCAGCCCAACCCACCATAGATGGTGGGAGATGAGGCTAGAGCTGAGCTGGCTCATGCAGTGGACAGCGGATGGGCTCCCTGCTCTTGTGATGTAGCTCTCGCAGGCGGATGCAGCTTCTGGGCTCGTGTCAGCTGGTCCCATCCGGGCCGTTACCCACCAGGCACAGACACAGGGAACGAGGATAAATTCCAGGGTCCTGAGTCCTGCACACAGCAATGTGCCTGGAAAAGCAGAGATTTCCTCCATAGCTTTGCATGAATGTATTATTAATAATGATAATGACATTACAGTAGACCAGTATCCAATCAAGCTAGGCATGTGCAGAGACAAAACATAAGTACTTTGTTTCCCAAAAGATCAAGTCTGATAAACCATTTCACTTAAGTGCCATTTGCCCTGCATGCTCCTTGAACATGTCAGTGGGCTGTTTCAATTGTAGAACGTTTCTTAATGTTTTCCTATGTCAAAATCTGAGTATTAAATGTATTAGAGTAATTGTTTCCCCCATCTCTTTTACCCCACCTCTTCTAGTCACACATGCAAAACATTTGCTGATATATGATAACCAGAGTAGCACTGTGATTATTTGGGTACCTATAAAGGAGACTATTTATTTGAAAGTTGTGGACATTAGAAGGAATGCAATAATTTCAGAAACAGCCTCTGGAAATGCATCCTTTCAGCCATAAAGTGATGTACAAAGAAAACAACTTGATTGTTGGTGTGAATGCTGTGTTTATTGGAGTATTCAGCTGAACAAGGACAAGCAGGAAAGTTAAGACAAATTACTTAAAGGTTTGAAGTCAGTCTACATGAAGAATATATACTAAATCCCAAAGGGCATATTCTTATTAGGAGCAAAATGGTCTTAGTTCTGTGAAAGTTTTTCCACTTTTCTACTCCAGACCAAGAAAGAGAAGTTTTAAATGTGCTTAAATTAGGTGACCACACTCCTGAAATAAAAGAGTGTCTGGAGTCTGACTCTGGCTGAAGCCCTGAATACTGCATATGACCCTGGCAGCATTTTATAATGAACTCAAAACCAAACAGAAATTACAACAAGGGAGCCTAATGCTTAACTCTCTGAAAAGATTTACATTCAAATTCAGAGCTGGTAATGACTTCATCTACTTTAAAACTAGACTCTATGCTTTCTTAGAATGAAACATTATTAGTACCAAGAAGTCTTTATAAAGATCCTTGAAAAGGATGTCACTTATGTCACCAACAGAACAGTATTCTCCTTTCACAAATGAATTTCATGTGCAAAATGACTTAGAGTTATAATCTGCAGAAGACACTTGAGTCAGTCTACAGAAACAAAATTCAGAAGTGAGGAGGAATTGTTTTTTCCTATCACTTGCATATTATTAAAACACATGCTTCTAAAACTGTATTTACATATATATGTATGTATATATTTGACTTAAACTAAATTAAGCCTCTTAAAAGATGTAACTTGTCAAAGCTAGATCATTTTGCAGCCTCTGAAGAGGGACTGTATTTGCAGATGCGAGGCCTCCTGGGTTCAATTCTCATCTCCCAACCGTTGATGCTCTTTATTGCTCTCAACAACTTTTCTTCCCCTCCATTTTCCCATGTGGGCCTATTAATTTATGAAGTGATGGTGAGTCATTTAATGATGCTGATGACGGGAAGAGTGCCACAGAAGTGGCCAAGCATGATTTCTGCAGGGAAGAGCGCAGAACTGGGCATAGAGGATGTTTCTGCAGGTGGATGAGGGGGACATCGTCCCAGCATGTGATACAGCAAGGTGTTCAAAGAGAGCAGCTTCCTGGAGTGTGGCAGGGAAAACAATTCCACAGGACTGTTAACTTATCTCTCGACTGGTCTTTTTTTGTTTCTGTGTTAATGCTACACATACCTGGGAGAGGAAAAAAGTATTGATACTTATCCTCCATTACATATCTGATTAAAATGAAAGCTGACTTTTTCCATTAAGCTATGCACTAACAGGTTCCCTGAGTTTTCACAAGACATTAACGGAATGAAACATTATCAGAAAGACATTCTGTTGCAAAAGAACACTAATCAATGCTGAGAACATTGGTTATAAATTATTCATATTTTGTTCTAAACTACTCAGATCTTAAAAAGACCCAAACCCCAAACCCTAACAGTGTACAGCACTGGCAGCTGGATGTGAAAGTGTGACTGCCTCACCTGGGAAGTTCTAACATAATATACTGCATCTTGCAGCATCCAAACAAATGCAATACTGAAATGCCTGTTTCAGTGGATTATAAGAAATAAATCACTGAGTGGCCTTGCCCGTGATAGAACCTGATTGCTGTAACTTGTTGTGCATTCTTCCTTCACCACACATTAATTTTTAATGTAGCCATTTCAAAATAAAGTCATAATGTGAGCCATAAATCACAAAACGGTGGTAATAAACCACTTCGGTTTATATTAGCTCTATGCAGACGATACTTAAGCATTTCTACCATTAGCAAGGAATATTTGAGCATTCTCCACACAACATTGCCTCTGTTACTTCCATTTTAAATTGTGGAAATGTGGGAAGCAAAGCCAGTTACAATCAACCTCTGGGTCACTATTTATTCTCTTAATTGAATGATCGTATGCTAACAAGTGAAGATTTTTAGCACTTTTCTGACAGCTGCAAAATATTTCTCTCTGACTTAGAGTTATGAAAACAGTCCTACCAGCTACAGCTGAGCTAGAAAACAGAAAGAGAAGGAGGGGAGGACAGTTAACTGCCACAAGGGCTAGACAAGAGTGATTATTACTATTTTAGTATTGTTTAGTACACAGATAGATCAGCTTACCCCAAGGGCCACCTCTTATTGAAAGGAGGAGCCTTGTTGTAGATTTGTGATACAGAATATGAAGTGTTTTTCTAATTCCAGAAATTACTTTTGCAGGATATGCTGAGCTCTGCTTCTTTTTGTTCATCTCTTCCCTGAACTGTGGGCCTTAAGGGGTACTAATATACATAGTAACCAGGAGTAACTTCAAAGAAGACCTAGACCCTACAAGCCAACACTTCACAGAAGAAAGGTATTTGGGGTATCTGGTAGCTGGAGACTTGCTCAGAGCAGCCTTTCATTGCTGGACTTGCTTTTTGGACACAGATCTGTTTGCAGGACATGTAATTGTCTGGATGCATCCAGTGATGTAAGGAGCAAGGAATTATAAAAATCTAATAATGAGTATTACCTTTCCTCAGAAAACTCCTTTTGCTTAAATCTGGGGATACTGGTAAAGCACCAAAGTTGATAGAATGTACCTTATGCTTTTGCCCAGTACAAATGAAGGGTCAACTTTGCAATACATAAATAAGTTGTAGTCTTGAACTAGCATTTTATTAACTCACAGTTTTCAAGAATTTACATAATAATTCCCTTGACAACTTTTACAACTGTTTTCTTCTCTACTTCCAAGCATGCAAGAATCCTGAGGCCCATAACCTGTGATGATCTCTTAATTGGCAAAAATATAATTTCCAATTAGAGTTATCCTTGTGTGTTTCACCACCGTGAGTAATATGAAGTTTGTATTCACACCTGCATTCACAAGCTTCTGAGGGACTTTGGAAAGGCTGGTGTATAAATTAACATGAACAATGAGCAAACATATAATTTCTGGGTTTTGAGAGGAGGAAAGAATAAATAATACAAATCTGAATATATACTCTGAGGTCCCAGGTACTGTAACTGAAGATTTTCCACAGAAGCTTAGGTTACATGTATTAATTGTGAAACTGCTGTATCTTGGAAAAAAATAACATTTTGATATGTTAAAAATGCGTCTAACACCAGTCAGTTCTAGAACCGCCCCCCATCAGTGGAGTTAAATGCCATAGCATCTGAGAAGATGTAGGAGTTTAGCCATCTAAAAGCAGAACTACTGAAGAGGAACTACTGTGCCAAGGACATTTCCTGAGGTTGTTTCAACCTATTCATGATGACCTCCAACGACAAAAATTTCCTAGCTTCTCCAGGCAGTCTGATCTCCTGCTTCTACCTAATCCTACCAACAGACATTTCTTTCTCTAGTGTCTAACAGGAATCTTTCCTGCTGTGACTATTTTTCCATGGCCAGTGACAAAAAGAGTAAGAGAGTATTGTCTCCTTTGCAACAGCTTTTTACGGACTTGGAGTCAATTATTGTGTCTTCCACCAGTCTTCTTGTCTAGTGTAAAACAAGCCCTGCTACTTTAAGTCTTCCCCAAGATCCTAAGGTGATGATTTTTAACGTGAGATCACTCATGTTACTCTTCTTTGAACTCTGCTCTGGACCTTTCTACGTACCGTGCCCCAACCTGGCAATCCAATTCAGCTGAGACTGAGTAGAAAAATTACTTCATGTGTCTTGCAGAATCTGCTGCTGTTTACAATTTATTTACAATTTATGCAGCAGCATGATGCTAAAGCGGAAAGTCTACTGTGCTCTGAATTCCTTCATTTATATACTAGCCAAGCCTCATCTTGCTTAGCGGTGGGCATTAGACAATATGAGGTGTTTTCCTGCTGCCACCAACAGGTGCTGAGGTTTTGTCACTCACAATTTAGAATGAAGATTTAGTTTCAAAAGTCTCAGGTGCTTGCATTTATATTGGTCTCTGTGCAAATCTTCGGTTGTCAGCCCAGGCTGACCTTGACTCTGCAGCTGCAGTGGTTCCACCCTGACTTGTGCTAGACTTTTGTCCTTACGATTCCTTGGATGAAGGCCACTTTTGAAGCTTGCATAGAGGGTAGGGATTGAAGGAATGGCTTTCAAAAGCACAGCAGGGACTGTCTGGGTTTTCGAGAGCATCCAGTTGGCACATGCAGCTCAGAATAGCTGACTTTGCCCAGCCAGGCTTTTCCTCAGTGGCATGGGATCAGGTTGCTCTGCTCTGGCCAATGAGCAGGTAGCTCCAGCTTCAGGGTTGCCTCACAGAGCACCTCTTCCTGCCAGGCACATCCCCAGTGACTTAGATTTTCTCTGCTTTGGGCAACAAAGGCAAATCTAGCTCGCAGGGTTCCTGTTTATAGCCAAAAGGCAGTAATGAAGAGGAATGAAACAGATTCAGCAGCAAAATAAGGATTGAGCCGGAGCTGAAAATGGATTTTTAACTTAGGAAAGTGAAGTAGAAGGATGAAACTGTTGAAGTTTTTGATTAAAAATAGAGAACTCGGTGCTTCCTCCAAGTGCTTGCAAGCATTGGGCTGGGAAAGGAAAGGCTGCTACTTTAATTTGCTATTGTTCTTTGTTCACTATACTTGAGAATCAGGGCCAATGTCAAATCCATAGTGGGTACCAGTGGGAACCAAATATGGAATTCCCCTTTACTTTCTTGATGAGTTAGATTTCTTCTGGAACAGAAACTTAGTCCAAAGACCACTGTGACATGGACCTGTAAACTCTATTTGGCTTTGAATCAGGCATGGGTAGTGGTATTTTAAATGTTTATTATAAAGTTATCAGACAAATAACAATCATTTATTCATTAGACCATCTTCTGGAACCTTTAACAAAGTTGTCATTTTCTTCAATGTAAACATTAAAGTATTGATTTGAATGCTAGAGAGTGCCTACACATTATACAAAACTCCAAAGCTTCTTATAACCTAGATAAACACAGTTAGATTTCTTTCTATGATGTGTTTTACCTGCCCCTTCTGTTAAAATGGTATTAAGCAATACCTAATATGTAGCAGGGAACAATTTCTGTGACTATGTCCTGGTACTGCTACAATTTTGAAGCAGGTTCTTTAAAAAAATGTATATTTTCTCAAGATAACAATTTTGAAAATGACTGCTGGAAGGAAATATATTAGCAATTAAATTAGCGTGTTTTAGCACAACAAGCAATAAACTGCTTAACACTGAGCCCCTGTGAATTAAAAGCCGGAACAGCATTGGACAAAAGTCAAGGTTATGCTGACACATTTATTTCTCAGTAAATGAAGACTGTTTAGTTTAATGCATTTGTGGTTAGCAATAGTTTCAAAAGATCAATGTAAATTCATTTTGAACTAGTAAATAATGTCTTAATGAGACTTCTGACAGCATGCTTTCACACCTTATGGTTCCTTACCTTTAAAAATGCCCAGAGGTGAACCTATTTTTCTTGGCATTTTACAATAAACAAATACCATCATGCAGGCTTTTATGACTTCTGTCTAAAGTGTATTCGGAGAAACTGCAGTTTGATTTCAACAACCACAGAACTCAGGTTGTTCAGTCCACAGTATGTTACTGTTCTTCTCCTACAATGGCTTAGCTCTGATTCAGAGTAAAAAAGAAGTTAAATGACCCCTTTTTTTTCTATCACATTAAGCAACTTATACGAAATGCAGTGCAGGATTTACCACAAACCTCTGATGGTATTGTGATGTAAACCATCTGCCATGCAGAAACTTGCTGGTGCTTATAAATGTACTCCCCCATTTCCTAACTAGAAACCCAGGTCAGTTCCCATGTAGGTCTGTCTGAGTCCTTCTACTGATATTTAATAGGGACTGAATCGGATACACAGTGAATCCATCGTGGTGGACATAAAGATTCTAGAGCCTGAGTCTGCGATGGTGTCATTACTCACAGGGGCAAAGCCAAAAGCATATTGTGCAGGTTGTTCCCAAAGAGTCGTCAGATTTGCCTTTCTAACAGAGCATTTTAAGATACAGAGAGTCTGAGCCTTGCAGAGGGGCACGTGTTTTTCAAAAGCGCTACTTCACATCAGTGTGTCTGTAAAGTCAGATGATTTAGGTACTAACTCAGCAGCCCCTGCAGTGGCACCCGTGACTTCTGTATGGCTATTCACGTGACTGACATTATGCATCTGCTTTCTGACTCAGGGTGCTAGTTTGAGCCAATACTACAGGTCTCAAAGGAAAACAGGAAACATAAATCTTGCATAAATTTTAGGAAAGTTCTAAAAATAACCCTCAAACTTGCATATAATAGATTTTCAAAGTCTGACACCTTGCAAACTGCCAGGTCTATGAGGGAGTACTCTGGCAGTCAGATATATAGAAATATCTCCATACTAATGATACACAGCTCCCTTACTCCAGCTCAAATAAAGATGCAGGAATAATAAACTGGATCTTAAAACTGTCATGTCCTTGTGACTGTTATCCACCTTTGACCTCGAAGTAACATAATTCAGAGGAAGGGATTGCTAAGTCTGGCAGGAGATAAACATTTCTTTGGCAGTGGTCTTTTGGTGAAGCAAGTTGCTGTTTCATGAACCTGAGGAAAAGCACACATGCCTTCAAACTTATTTCACCATTGCTTCCTCTGCTGTTTCTTCTTCCTGGGGAGGCAGGGTGGAGGGAAGAAAGGCAGCCTCTCCTGAGGCATCTGCCCCCATTGAGTTACAGTTGTCTACTGCAGGCTTTACAAAAAGTTTATGCTTTCCTGAACAAGGACACCAAGGTGTTATTACAAATATACTGACAAGATTCTTCACTGTCTTTAATGGGTTTCTGACTGAGCCCTTGTGTCTTCAAGTAATCTCTCCTAATGAAGGCTGATGCTTTTGGTAAAATGGCCAAGTGGTAAGGCAGTGAAAGATCCTAACTCCGTGATTTAAACTGGGCATCTTCCATGAATACCAACATCTGTTATTTCATTTACTCCCTTGTATTGTAAAAGACAGTTCAAATGCAGTCATTCGAGTCAGCTGTGTTTTAGAAGGTGTCTTGAAAAATCTCAGTGAGAGCTATAAAAGTAGCTGAAGGGCTTCCATGTGCAATAGACAGGTTCCAGCAGAGTCCCACTATCCTCTACAGATCCTCTATCTGTACTCAACTTTTGGGATTACGACTTGAGGCATGACCTACCCATTGTAGGAAGGAATGAACTGGGAAGAAGTTAATAACGTCTGTGTAATTTCAGTTGAGTAGAAGGGCAACTGGAAAGATTTTATAGCTGCAGATGCTGTGTGAAATACACAGTTTTGAGAATGAAAGTGTAAGGCAAGATAATCCAATCCCCAAGCACACCACCACCAAATTAAAAAAAAAAAAGAAAAAAGAAACCTTCCAAAATTGGAAAGAAATGAATCAATTTAGCAGGGAGAATTAAAATAAACAGAGTCTATAAAACTTTACAAGGAACCTCTCCAAAAATGTAAAGAGAAAAAAGTCTTGAAAAGTGACCAAATATAACCTGTGCCAGTAATTATATTAAAACCCCCCCACAATTATCCTTCTTCAAACTAGCACTAGGACATTACAATAATACTAATGCACAAAAATTCCAGCAATCTTTTAGAAGATAAAAAGTTAAATGTGGAAATGCTGAGTTACTTATCTAGATCAATTTTGTCTGAAGGAATTTTCTCCTGTTCAACCCTTAGCAACTTTTGCATGAGGAGAGGAATTAAGCTGCATTTAAATTTCTTCTTGCAGAATGTTTTTTTCCCCCAGCAGAAGATTTGCAACTTCAGAAGACCATTCTTGAGAAAGTACACAGGTAAGCCTCTTGTGGTCTCAGCGACTTCTTTGTTCACTAACCCAGAGTTGCATCTTAGATGAGATTGTCCAAACGTAGCCATAACTATATGGTGAAATAAGTAGCATGCAAACAGTATAAAACACTAGAAAGAGATATTGAACTATCAGCTGGTTTCAATAATTACATAAAACAGCCCAAGAAATGGCCAAACAGTAGCATGCCAAGAAGATCTGGCAGTATGCAATAATAAGGTGTTTTGTTCAGGATGAGCTACAGACAGGTCCAAAACAACTTCATTATTTCCTTTATGTTGTTTTTAATGTGACCAACTGTTCTCTGTTTGATGTCATGATGATGAAATCTGACTGTTTCCCCAACCTGACATATCATTGAAGTCTTTGCATAGATTCCTTTCTATTCAAGGGGATGGAGGCAGGTGTTGCATGATTAGCTCAGTGGTGGGGGCCTGGGCATGCACTTTCAAAGGAAAATGACTGTGCAGGAGCAAAAGGGCAGAGGTCTCTCGTTGGGAGTTCTGCTGTCCACCTGGCCCGTATGTAAAACAAAGAACTTGAATTAGATTATGATCCAAAGGCTACTGAAATCAGCCATACTTTCTGTGGACTTCATTAGGCTTTGGACCTGGGTCTTTGTCCTGAAGTGACATTTCCCATTAGTTTTCCAGACTGGCTTTTGGCTTTAGTTGGTTCAGTATGTTTTACCCGCATCTCTGGAGGCATGAACTTGATCTGAGAGGTCATGTGGTTTTAGCAGCTTTATGGTACTCCACCTCTAACCTTGACTTTTAGGGATGCAAGATTGTGAACCTGCCCCTGACTGTATAACTGGACTGTAGAGTTAACAAGACACCAGTGAATTTGCTAATGAACTTGCCCAGAAGGTACAGGAAAGGGTCAGTTCTGCACTTTCCCCGAGACAAATTGAACCATAGATTTTACAAGTTTTTGTTGACATTAATTGGGTTACACTTGTGTAAGAAATTCTTCTTTCTTGCTCATTTGTCTTATGAGTTGTTTGAAGTGCCAAATATTTCTGCCATGCCAGTCACTCAGCCATGTGATTTCCAGGCTTAACAATTTCTCCAAGACACCACAGACTCAAACCTCACTGTAGTTTATTGCTCAATAAAAACCAAAAACTTTAGATATTTCACCAGACTGCAGTTCTCAGAGGGTCAAAGCAAAACTCCCATTTAAAGAAAATTTTCTCCCAGCCTCCTTTATTCACATCTCAAAACCTCTGGGCCTTGAACAAAAGGCTCTTTTCAGAACAGTCACTTCTGTTCAAGATTAAGTGAAGTGATTTATTACATTTATGTAGTGTTAGGCAGTGATCATTCAGATGTTAAATTAATGGACGTTTCCTCGGCAGTTCCTTGCCAGTTCCTGTAGCACTATTAATGTACCATTTGATCCAGAATACATGAAATAATCCCCCTGCTAGCTGTGGAGAAAGAGTTTTCCTGTGTCACTGTAGTTAATCCCTGGTAAGGCGAGTTGGCATGGCCCGACACAGAGAGACTTGAGGGAATTAAGCATTCAAACTCTATTGAAGGCAGAGGTGCCTGTGCTGTGCTGTGCTCTTGGGAAATTTTGAAACTCCCGCCAGTCAGTCCCACAAGCAGGTACTCCAGTGCTGATGAATGCAAATCAGTGAGAAGCTCTAGGAGACTGGCTGAAGGTACAGACTTTGGGCATGAGTACCCTGCTGCTGCAAACTGGAGTGTCATTGTTAAGCTAATGTCCCTTGGGATCTGCAGAATGACTCTTCAAGATGTTGGGAAGGAGCCTGCTGTAAAACAGGAAAAGCTGGAGAAGAGGGTGGCTACTTCATTCACTGGAGAAGCTGAGACATTTTCAGGAATTAATGTCTGCTAGGAATAAGACAGAAAGAACAGTAAATGACATTTTAGCTGGAGATTTCTGAGCAAGATCCTGCATCCAGTAAAGGCAGAAATGGGAGTTTTCCTCAATTTGTTCAGGGACATCACAGTGTGACTTCTTTGGTATACCAAAAATGTGGGAAAGCTTGAAGGAAAGTACTGGAAATGACTGATTAGTACCTGCAGGAGAAAAGGAGTAGCACACAGAGGAGTTATTCTTTCTTTTGTTGTTTTATTTGTCTTGGTATAAGCGTCTGTGTTGAAGCCAAATTCTCCAATCTAATGTGCCAGACTCTTAAATGTGTTTGCTCTTAACTGGAAAAGCATTGATATTCTGCCATCGTTTAAAAATGTGGGTTTCCAAATCTCTGTGATCTCTGTGCTTGTCAGGGCAGAGCTCCAAGCAGAACAGTTTGGTCTGAGAAAAGATGACTGAGCGGTTTACAGCCATGTAGAATCTCTCTGTGTAAGATTTCAGCTCAGAGGTGTATGTTTAACAGCATGTTGCCATGACACGATGGTACGTCTTGGAGAGACGTCCAAGTTAGTCCTAAACAAGTGAGCTGTAATCGTGGAGTTGATGCATTTTTCTGCCTGGGCTAATTTGGCCTTGCTGAGGTTCATGGTGTACTAGTCCTGGCAGAGTGCAACATTAATGCAGTTTCTGCTACCTGAGCCTCTCTGCGTGGCACTGGGTTGTGTTCCTGACTGCCTCAGCTCCTGGTGATCTGTTCATCACCTTGCAGAGTTTTGAACCTTTTAATTCATCAAAACTATTAAATAGAAATTGAGTTTTATGCATTACCTCAGTCTCTTCTCTTGCCCAGAGAGGTTGTGAGGTCTCCATCCTTGGACATGCTCAAAAGCAGTCTGGACAGAGTCCTGGGCAACCTGCTCTAGGTGACCCTGCTTGAGCAGAGGGGTTGGACTACATGGTCTCTAAAGGTCCCTTCCAACTTCAACTGTTCTGTGTGATTCTGAGAGAAATTCACCTTTGTTGCATGCAGCATGTGTGTTTTCCAGTGTGTCTGTGAGGCAGCTAAAGCATGGGAGCTGCTATCCAGTGATAAGTCACATGGACAGAAATACAGCAAACATGCTTAAGTAGTCCTAGAGTTAGGCTGGTTTCCTGACAAGTGAGGCGATACGCTTAGGTGTGTACTTAAATTTTAAAATGTGGTTAAATCCTGTTCATTCCAATGAAATCTAAGCATGTGCTTAAAGTTGAGCAATTTGTTGAATTGTGGCAAAACTGAGCACCCTTTGTAGAATTAATTAATTTAGCTGAACTACTTTTTATGTATGTGACCCAAAGAAAGAACTGTATGGCTTCTGTGTGATTTTTAAACATATCTTTCTGTTAAATCAGGGATCCAGACACAAATGGCAGTGCCCATTATATGGATTTATGACATTCCCTGGAGGATTCTGGGTCAATAAAGCAGTGAATGGATTACAAAGAGGCCTCTAAAGTGTTTGTTGGAATTTGCAAGGAATGAATGAATTACTGTTTGTTTTACGACTGGAAAACATCTTTCCATGGATGCTGCAGATCAGACTGACTGACAGATACAACGTGCTTTTGCTGTGTTTTGAAATAACGATATTTATTGTATTGAGGCAAGAAGTCAAAGTATAAAAGGGAAGAGGAATTTAGTGTACTATTAAAACAGACTAGAAAATAATATTTCAATGCAAACGGTTATTACTCAGCATAGTTACTTTTCCTGAAGCAACTCACAGATTTTCACCAGAACCAGAACTCCCTTGTTATACAGACACATTACACATGGTGCAAGAAGCTTGTACCATACACGAACCTTGTCTAAATGCATGGTTTACACAGATTTAAGTCTAAAGCAAGCTTGGGTTTTCAAAACAGTTAGGAGAACCAGTGCTAAGTAAAGCAGGATTATTTGCCTCCAGCTGGCATAAAAGTTGTATGTAGATAAAACCAAAACCAAGACATAACAAGTAAATGTTAAAAATGTGAAAAAAGAAAAGGTCAGTGTGAAGGATGGGAGGCCAGAGCAAGAAACTTCAGGTCTGTCCCACACTTTCAAAGACAATCAAGGCCTGTTTTCTTGCTTCATGGGTAGGCTCCAGGATGCCCGACAACCAGCTGCCTTCTCTCTCTTCTCTGTCCTTGCGGTGCTGGTGTTAGGTGGCCAAAAGGTCTCTGGCATTGTCTGCCTAAGAGGCTGATAAGTTTTTTTGGACAGCTTGAGTTCAGACTGCCTCCAAAAGCAAGATGAAGACAAGCTCTCCAGCTATCAGGACAGGACTGATTTCAGCAGGTTGTTTCCCAGGACAGGTGAGCTCAGGTAGCAGGAGAATCAAGCTGTCCATTATCTCCCAGCCAAGCCAGTGGTGAGGAGACTTCTGCCTCCCCCAGGCTGCCTTGGACCTCTTTTGCCACAGGCAATCAGGCTACTGTTTGCTGTGCCTGACTTGGCTATCTGGGGACACCTGAGGGTAACAAGTGGTGAATGAGGGATAGGTTAGTCCTCTGGGGAGATGTTTTCTTTTCTGAGTTATGGCTCATGCCACCAACAAAGAAAGAACATTTAGTCTTTGCCGCCTGTCTTATCTTCAGCTTATCTGTTCTGGGGAATGAATAGAAACGCTTTGCTGTGATTTGACTCTTTGACTTTTACTTCACTTTAAATTCTAAATCTGATAGCAAATTTCCATAAGAAAGATTTCAGTGGTATACAGTGCTTGCTAAACACAGACAGTAATGTTAGTTACCTTACAGCTGTCTAAAAGCAGGCCTCTGCTGAGCAGTGATCATGTTCAGCAACCACAAGATGCATTCAGGGAATTGGTGCTGTCAGCATTTGATATTAGCACTCAATGGCATAACTGTAATAATTAATACATAATGATAATGCAAGGGCTAATGAAATTAGTAATGCAATTACTATTAATATTTTGCAAGCCTACCTAATCACTTGTACAGCACCCACTGTGTTTGGGGGTTTTAAAGCACGTCTCCCCATTCTACAGAGAGAGACACAACTTTCATTAACTCTAAGAATTAAGGATAGAATTGTCAGAGGAGGAGAAAAGGTAGATGAGAATAACAATGACAACAAACATAAGAAAAGAATTGAAAGACCTGAGTTTCTGATTTTACCAATTTATTATTATAAGCCATGCGCAAATACGCGTTCTAGGTCACTTAACTGAATGCAAAACATCCAACATGACAGCCGAATTAAATGAAAATAGAGGCTCTCTACCTTGAGTTCAAATAAAGCACAGACAGTAGGTGGCAAAGGAAAGTCCGTTAAATTTTAATTTGCTAGTCATTAAAGTATGACATTCATTTGTAATATTACACGGCAAGGAAGCCCAAGTACAGAAGTGTATGGTTTACTGTTCTTAATGGTCTTCTTATAAATTTCTGTCCATGATTATGATCCGTTCTTTCTTACTGTCCATGAAATTTATGAACCAATTTATTACATCCGCTGAGTGGAAATACCAGATAATGCAACGCAACAAAATGTAGATACTGATTTTAAGAAATCAGTGTGTCCTATATAGTCTCCTGTGAGAAGACCTAGAGGAGAGTACCTAATTACTTCAGCAACATTAAGAACAACTGTAACGTAACAGTGTATGGAACCATTTAATCAAAATAGACACACAACACTTGTAATTATATGAAAAGGTCATGGAAATCATCAATTTAGATGAATATGATGTGAAGAATATGACTTAAAAGTTCCAGTAAAACTATCTCCTGGAGATTGTTTGAACCACAAAAAAGTGGTTTGTATTTCCCGTTTAACAGCTGAGGGCACAATGCCATGCTGTGTGTTTTGGCTTGCGAGATCTCAAAGCAGAACTTTCTTAATTGGAACTGCTCAGATACACAGCATGGAAGTTCATTTCAAGTAACATACCTGCTGCTGGAAAATATAACTGCCTACAATTTAATTATATAGAAGCTATACTCTTGCTTTTTGATTGGTCCTATGAATTTCTCCACAGAGCTGAAATGCCAATTCATCTGTTTTAGCAGAAGCAAAGGAAAAGTGAACTGCTTTCAATTTCCTTTTAGTATGCAGTAATGGATATTTTCCAACTCTGGAAAAAAATGCCCTAGCCTGTACCTGGGGGTAACCTCATTCCACCAGGTAATATAACCTGTTTTTCTGGCCACAGTTGAACAATGATTGACCTCGACATCTTGATTTTGGGCAAGACAATGGGCAGGAAGAAAATCTGCTCCTGGAAAGCGGTAGGTACTTTGAAGTGAAAGGGAAATAGACATTTATGTGACTATCACGGTAAGGCCAATTAAAACCTAGACACAGGGGATACTTCTGTGTGGCACAAAAAATACTGTGCACATACCAAAGCCTGACATTGCTTGGGCACTGGAGAAAGAAAATAGCAGTATTATAATTTGACCAGGCGATTACTGCGTTTCTTAGCTGGACTAGAGATCCCATGAGGATAGCCTCATTAATGCAGCTGTTTTGCTTCTGGTAGCTGTTTGGAATTAGCTCTGGTATCTCTGCACAGGCTTTGCTTATGTTGTGTGTATGTATATGTGCACTTTATTGGCAGGTCCTTAGGATCCAAGAAAGATGTGGTTACTTTATAATCTGATCTTTTTAAGCAGAGTCTCCAGCCCTCCAGGAATGCCAAGGAACATTTACAAACTTGCTGGAGAATGACCTGTCTCTGCTCGGCTCCTCACCTGTGTTTCTAGCCCATCATGTTATCAGTGCCCATCCATGTCATAGCAACTGCTGTACCAAAACAGAGGGGTGTCCCCGCTTCCAACCCTGAAGCTCAGTAGGAGGAAAGGGACTCTGTTGCCATTTCTGTAGACCTATGCCATTGCCCCTTTGTCCGTGGATGGGTAAAGAAACCCCACTGCCACCAGTGCCCTTAGCTGCAAAGCAGATCTGCAGGCTGAGGCTTGGTTTCTGGTTGTGCGGTGTCAGGGATGTTGGGCCATGTTGAACAGTCCCTGTAGTAGAGAACGTGGGGTTAATTCACAACCAAAATGAGGTGAAAAGGCACAAGCATGAGAAGCAGCTCTTTTCATATACCTGTGTAGAGAAGATACTTTCTCTAGCTACAAAAGAGTTGCCTTAAAGCCTGGCTATTGGCTTGACCCACATTAATGAACCAAAGAAGCTGAAGGAGCTCAATGCATCTCTAATTCCAAAAGGGGAAGGTGTAGTATGCAGATCAGCTCTTTGGAGGAAAAGATAGGATTTGGGCCACACTGAGCAGACCATTTTAACTGGAAGCAATCACTTTAAGAAGCTATAGTTTTGATTATAAAGTGAAAGGGGAGGAAGTTAATTCAAATATGAAAATGAACTGAAAAATCCTACAGATGCGGTTTCATTATATAGATTAATAACAAAAACATTTTTGTCCTTATCTGATTGACCTGAATTTGTTATACAGGGTACACAGTCAAATTTGTCTCTATCTCTGGTGATTTTATAAGCGTGACAACTCTGAGTCAGTTATACCTTTGGAAAAACAAATCTTTAAAATATGAAATAAATAGGAAGAGAAGATATTTGCCCATATAACAGATTAAAGCTAATTTTGTATTACTAGGCATTTCCTTTTTAAAGCAGGTGGTGGAAGTAAGTGAAGCTATTTTTTCAGGCATGTAAGTGATAATAGAGTCAAGCTGCTATTTTTCATTTTAAGAGGGCACTGTCAGTGGATTTATGAAAACTCTGAATTAGATAAAAACAAATTCAAAGCAGTACAAAGAACTTGACTGGGTCATGCAAAGCAATGATCTAAAGTGACAATTTGTTATAGAGTAGGTGATCAGGTCATTTGAGAAAATGAGAAAATATAGTAATTGTCCAGCTGTCAAATGACTAAACCTATCTTGAAATAATTTTTTCACCTTCATTCTTATTAACAAGCCAAAACTGAACGCTCCACAGTCAATAAGACAACTAAATGAACTGATCTAACCACCCAACAGCTTCTCCCATATTACATTTCAGAGAGGGCAAATTGTTGCAGCAGACCATTCTCATTCCCCATACAAGAACTCAGCGCATTTTCCATGTCCCCATTCCCCAGCCACCTGTGCTCACACACTCACACTCACAAACACACTTAGGTCCACATCTGTGCTCCTAAATCAAACAGCAAAAGGGAGCAGTCCCTGCCCCAAGGAAAAACAAAGCTATATTTGCCAAGGAAATGCAAAGCCATATAGTCTACCTTGATTTTTCCAGGCCAATTGCCCGATGCACCCACTGCCTTGGCCATCATGGTGGAAAAATGGCCTGGGAGCTGTGTAACGGCCCATGTGCTCTGGCTCCTCTGTGGGTGTACAGGAGGGCCTGGGTGCAAGTGTGGAGAAGGCAGAGGCCCAGAGGACAGCCCTGCTCTTAGTCCCATCTCCATATGTCCTAGCCACTTGGGACCCCAGGGTCCTTCTGGCTGCCCAGTAGCTCCCAACCCAGCAGTTTTAAGTTGCAAATTGCCAGGGCGCAGCTCTTTCGCCAGAGCCAAACATCTGGTGCAGCGCATTACGGCACCCTCAGGTGTGCCAAGCCACACTGGGATGCCTCTTGGCACCCCTTGCCTTTCTATAATCAGATTTCAGTTTTTTAAATTTGCCTTGGCACTGTTGCTGGCCATAGGTATGCTCTCAGTGGCAGACCTCCAGGCCTCCTCAGGATGAGCTGCCAAGGACACCCAGTCACCGGCAGCCTCTCCCATCCTCCTCCTCTCGCTGCCTCCAGCCTGCTCCCCCTAAATGGCCACAAGGGATCTCCCTGGGCTCCCTTTCAGCCCTCTAAACTGCTTCAGCCTCCCTGCTGTGTGTTTTTCTGTCTTTTACTGCTGGGAGGATGAATTTTGCCCACAGAGATGAAAGGGCTGTTTGTAGCCCCTGGGAGGGCTGTTTAGGTAAGAAGATGGTGAGGGTGTGTGGGGTGTTCCCCAATGTGTGGGGTAAGGATGTGGGGTGTGGGGGAGTACAAGGCCTGCTGACATGGTGCCAGAGTCATGCATGGGGCAAAGCAAGGCAATCCTGTCAATCTGGTCCCTACCACCTTTATGAAATGGTCTCTGGAAACAGCTGTAGCCATGCTCAGGTGGTATTTCAGGGAGCTAGTGGGGCTGCTCTAACAAAGAGCCCAGGAGTAACCTAGTGATAATGCAGCTTGGACAGTCAGAAGGTCACTGCTCTAGTCTGGGACCTGATCCTAATCTTATTTAGCAGTATAGACATATACTCAGGCTAAATATACACTAGCAAGTAACACAGACCCAGGGCATAGGCTTAAGTGCTGGCCTGTGATTTCTTTCTACTTTTTAATTGCTATCACAATTCCTGGTCAGCTTTGGGCTTGTGCCAGCTGGCACTTTTCCAGAGCAAGGTTTGGAGATGGTACCTGCTGGAGTCTTTTCCCAGCCTGGATGTAACTACCTTGGTTGGGCAGAAAGGGGAAAGGGGAGGAAGAGGTTTAGCCATATGGATGGACTGTACAGTTCCACCTAGCCTCAAGGCCAGAGGGCAGCCATGGTCTCTATTTTACTTATTAATATGGATCTAGCCAGGCAGGATCAGCCCCTTCCTTTAAGGAATGTACTCAGCAAAGGATTCATTGGCAATCTGCTTGCAAGACTGAAAGCAATTGTTCCCCTTTGAACAAACAAACACAAACCTCTTAAGTTAAAAGGACATAATTAAAGTTGCAAAGTTAAGCCCTCAGAAATTAGCCATTGCCTGAGATGAGGGTGCTTGTGCAACCTTTATTTGTTGCCTTTATGTGATTGTATCATGCTGGTCTTCTGTTACCGTCTGTATGCTATTTTTTCCAAAGAGCTTCTGTTTCCTTCAGTGCACAGGATGGGTTGTGCACAGATCATGATTTCAGTCTATCCTCTGCTTACTGTGTGATTTCAGGCTTTACTTATTGCACCATGCTCAAACCCTGCTCTGAAGATATGGCTATCAGTTTCCTCACTGCCTTTCCTGTGGTAGACACCAGTAGCCTGTGTGCGAACTTCTCAAATAAGAGTGATTTTTAACTCCTAATGCCCTGCTGAGAGGAATGAGGTATATTACCCTTATTTTAGAGTTGCAGAATATCTAGTAATTTAGAAGTTTCCTTTTTAAGATGCCAAGAATTTTATTTTTCAGTCCAGAATTTCATATTTCATTCAAGAAGATATGCCATTTGACTTTGATTGAAGTTTCAACATTTTAGCAAATCAGACTGTAAGGTCTTATGTTTGGCATGCAGAAAATGAGGAACGTATGACCTCTTGTGATAAATTCTTAGACTTGACATCATGCAGGAATGCTGTGGCAGAGGCAAGAATAGGAGTCAGCTCTCCCAAGCAGGCAGTCAAGCTTTTCTGTTCCTCCAGTTCCCTGACTCATTGGCTTCATACTTTCCAACCTCTGCAGCAGATAAAGCAGATGTGCTTCAGAGCTTATGCTACTTTACCACACAGCCCTGATTCATGCATGGAGCAGGTCTCCTATATGCATTCAGCAAACACAGTTGCTATGGAAAAGATTGTCTGATCACATAATGAACATGCCAGATCTGCCTGGACCCTAACCTGAACCCAAATTTAGGTCTTTCTTTTAGACCTAGGAAGGTAGACAGACAGCCATCCTCCCTAAATACTGAAAATTGCACAACCTGGACTTTTAATCTGATATCAAACCCAGATTCTCTGGGTCAAACCTTGACAACTCTCACATAATCAAAGGTAGGTAGTTTTCTGATTTCAGTATACTTGAGTTTGCAATACTAATGTTAATCATGGAAGAGGAGAGAGTAAACATGGGTGATTTCTAGGGTTTTTTTGTTGTTGTTTAAAAAAAAAAGGACTTCCATGTATTGGGACCTTACTGATACCTACATGGTTTGGGAGCAGAACTGAAATGTCTAGAGCTGATGCATAGAGCTCCTCTTCTGGAGCTCCTGCAGTGACTGTCCGCAACATCAGGTAACAACCTCTGGGAGGACAAACAGCGGGGGAAGACAGAAGCAACACACTTCACTGAGGGACTCTTAGGCATTTATGAATGGCAGAGAAGTGGCTGAGGCTCTCTTTCAGGTCTTTGAGGGAAATGTCTTCTAGTGAGTCCAGAACATATACCCACTAACTACCTCTTCTGCCCTGTCTCCTCCACACTGGCGTTTTCAAAGTTGTGTTCTGCTTGTCCACCTCAGATAATATCAAAACTAGTACAGCTACTCATGGGAATACAAATAGGTAAACCTAGAGTCTTTTGAAAATAACATTTTATGCATATGAGGAACAAACATAGGGAGGTACAGACAGTCACTTTTCCCTCCAGTTCTTAGTAAACATTTTTCACTAGTTCTAAAAATAAAAATGCTTTAGACAGCTACCTAAGCAATCCAGACTCAACAAATATCTTTATTATATGAAAATAAAGAAAACTTCCTGCATGTGGTTTGCTTTCAGCTACTGTTATCTGTTTAATAGACACTGACATAAGCAAGAAAAGCATAATAAAAAAGTAGATTTATGTTAGACTTCTTGCATAACACAGGAGAGGCATTTTCTTTTCTCTAGTGACCTTAGAAGCTCCTATGCTCAGTTAATTGCTGGTTTGTTGTATGCATTCACTAAGGGCGGAAATGCATGGTTTAAAATAAGCTTTTGCAGTTATATTTTTGTAACATAAGAAAGGAAAATAGTGCCTCCAATTTTAGCCATACAGGTAATACAGGCTGACTGACTAGACTAGTTCTCCTGTGATTAGGTAATAGAAGATGTGCCTAATATTTCATTTGCAGGTCAAATCAGACTTCACAAGACCAGCTGCCACTGCTGAAACCGTGGCTGCCTGACTCTAACTGTGTCTGGTGGCAACAGCTCACCACTGGAATTTGTTTCTTTGCATTGCAGAGCTCTTGGACTGCGGGCCCTAAAGCAACTGTGGCCAGACAAAGGCAATCTCTTTTCACATAGAGCAGAATCCCAAACCCTGAGAACTTAGCTCCCTCTGTTTGGCGTTACTGATCCGTTAGTCTAAATATGGTACATGGCAGTTTGATGGAAATCATTTCCAGTAAGAGAGGATGTTTCCTCAGCAGTTTTCGAGCTGGCTCTGACTCAGGCATTCTCATGGGAGCCCATTTAACTGGTCATTAGGGAGACAGCAAAAAGGCATTGAGGAATTTCGTAACAAAGATGTGCATCCTGTATGAAAGACCTCCTGAGAATCCTCCTGGCCATTGGCTCTGTGCATGCTTGAGAGATTTTATTAATGCTGCTGAAAAAGTATTGCTGAAACTAATCTATTATTTGTGCATGATTTTAAAGATGCTGTATTGTACTTGTTCCAGCAATGTGATGAACCACTGTGCTTGTAAAATGCTGTGCTCAAACAAACCATAATTAAATGTTTAAAGTCGATTAACACCCTATATTGCAACGCACTAATCGATGGTGGAAGGGTTGCAGTTACTAAATGAATAACGGGCAGAAACACCCAGAATTTGCTAAGCAAAGTCTTTTCAGAAGCTAAGAATAGAATAAATATGTCATGCAAATAGTGTATTTAGGAAAGTAAAGGTTGTGAGTCGCCCTAACAAAAGCCAGAAGATGCAAAATAAGTATTTATTCATAATACACACACTCTCTGATTTATGCCTTTTTGTGCATAAGTGTTTCAAGGCAAATCTTTTCCAGACTGGCAGTGATGGAGATCCTGTGAAGTCCATACATAAGCAGATATCTTTAAATATGATGACTAGACCCATTAACTTTATTGGGATTACTAACGTGTATAAAACCAAGCTCCTTCTTAAGCATTTCACTGAACTGAATCTCATAGCTGGCAGATGGGTCAGTGTCCAGGGTGCTGGGAGGTTATTTCTATTTCAAGTCCTGCAGATCGGGGCTGCTTCCAGACACAAGACGCAGCAGCATAGAGGGTGGCAGGCCTAGCTACAAACCTGTCTGCAGAGGGGCATCGAAGCATGGGATACCCCAAAACGAGGTGTGCTTTCTGCAGGCTGGGCAAGGAGAAACTCTGCCAAGACCTCATGGGAGACAAGGTTTTTCCCTTATGAGTGAGATACAAATGGTAGCTAAACAGTGTATTTTGAGCTTTGGATTTGTGTTTTCAACCCTCCCCCATTTACAGTGATCCATGATGTCAGGGGTTTGGGTCCAGTTTTCTGTCATTTTGTGGGACACCATCCACCAAACCACAGCACAGATGTCAAGAGCAATGAGCTTCTCCCTTTTCCCTTTAATTTGTATTTCAGTAGTGAGAAGTGGGCATACTTTCATGTGAGTCTCATGCAATCCAGAGACACAAGGGCCTGGTAGGTCAGCAACCCATAAGGGGATCTTCTCATTCATATCCTGACACTCCTTCAGCGAAAATGAAAAAGGTCTTCCTAAATGACACCTCTTTATAAGACTGAGACTTTAGGTAGGAATATTTTTCCCTTTTGATTTGGAGACACACTAATTCTTATCATTAACAGCTATAGCGTTTCTTGAACGTTTACTGCCAGGTAAGATTGAATCACAACCATATTCTGCTTGACTGAATAAATAAAAGTTATCATGTGTGAAAGCATGTTGCCTAGCTTTTGGATTAAATGCCTGTGGATTTGAAAGTTTGATTCCCAAGCATGTTGGCCTGGTACTACATGCAGGGATAGTGACACTGGGGGAAAAAGGCCTGAAAAAGGAGCAGAAAAGCACAGGGAGAAAATGCACACAGGACAGAGGGAGAGGGAAATTTGGGTAGAAGTGAAATAAATTATGTGAAAAAGCATTGTAATGCTTAGGAAAACTAGACTGAAAAGGGGCATGTACCATAATTAATCAGACTCTTCGGTCATCTAGTTGAGGGCCTCTGAGAGAGGCAAGCATTGATCTTACAGATGAAATTACAGAAAATTTTATATCAGACAAATATGACAGTTTTCTCCACCCTTAAAATTTCCTTTCCCTGGATAGCTGGACATTCCCTAAGTGTCTCTATTCCAGTACCTCATCTCTCTGATGATGTTCTTTGCAGTTAGTGCTACTATAACTCTGCATGTTCTTGTTATTCACTTGAACCTGTCTGATGTGTTTTTCCTTCATGCTAAGTTCTTGACCTCAACAACTTCTCGCAGCCATGAAATTCTTACTCTAACAACACTTATGAAAGAGGATTTTTTAAGCTTATTTAAGTTGCTATGCCTCTGTTTTAGGCTATTAAGCCTAACTCAGCCTTACAGCTGCCTAGATTTTTAGGCAATCTTATCCAGCATCCCTTAGCCAAGGCATCCTTGTAGCTGAATTCAATATGTAAAGATTTAGCAAAACAAACTTGCTAGCACTTGTTTTCAAAAAAATTCCTGCAATGAGAGGCATGAATTACACATAATTATTGACCCTGCAGTGTAAATACTGACAATAGGAAGCTTTTAAAATGTACATTACTAAACCGGTAGAGTGTTTATAGCTATAGAGACATCAGTGGTTTAGCAATTAAATGCATATTTATGAACTCTCCTAAATAGATATTATTAATCTAAAAAACTCAGTTTTAAGATAATTTAAAAAACATTCCTCAGATCCAAGACACTAAATTGTCTATGAGCTGTTATAATCTTTAATTTAAAACTATATAAATATCCCACACATCTAACAGCTTCTTTTAGGGCCTGTTCCAAGGACCTTAAGTGAATGTAAAGTCTTTCCACTGACTTCAATCAGCTTTGAAAAGACATTTAATCTCCTGCCAGCATTACATGCTCACCATTAACTGCTTTGGCTTGTCTGTGCTACTCTTCTGGTCGCTCGCAGAGGAAGGATGGGGATGAGGAGTGTGATGCTAAGAAGGATTATACACTTTCTTTTATTGAATGGTGTTATCCTGATGGCACTCAGCTCTTTACTTGTCCTATTTCTACAATTGTTCAGCAATGATATATTGTCTTGGTGATGGAGAAAAAACAGCTGTTTTCAAGGATTTAGCTGGAGTTGGCTTTAGGTAGAAGTGGAGCCTGGTGCATGCAATGCATGCAACACGTCACAAGGGGGGAAAGGCCATGGGTCTATGCTGCAGCAGGAGCAAGTCTGGGGGAGGTCTACTGAGCACATGGCTTGACAGGAAACACGTCTGCAACAGGGGCTGGAGCGGACCAGAGGGAAATAAAGACTCAGTGGAGATAGTTTGGGTTATGTTGGCAAGTGGGAAAAGGGCATATGGGGCCAGAGTGAAGGCGAGAACATTCTTTCCCTGCTATTGTGCCATGCTAATATTTTGACCAAAGCTTTGTCTCAAACCTGACAATCCCCCAAGAGCATAAAACCAAACATGCTGATGGTGTCCCAAGTGAACATTCCATCTGTGTACCCTGAGGGAGTAACATGATTTCCCAAAATCGTCCTTTCAGAGGGGGCTCATTGCGCAGTCTGCTGTACTGACTGGTCACTGAGGCCAAGGGCAGAGTTATGAGAGTTGCTTGAATTTAGAGATGGGTTTAGACTGAGACAGAAAGCAATAGTTTGGAATTCAGGCTAATTTAGGTTAAAAAGCCTTACAAGCCCCCTTCTTTACCCCTCAGCTCTCATGTCTGTACTGCTTTGGTTATTTAGAAATGTATGACAGGTTAGGAGAAGATGGAGATGAACATACCTGCAGAGGAATCAGAGGATGCTGATTACCCGAATCAGGAAAGTAACTGGTTTGAACTAAACTAAGAGCTGCCGTTCTGTTTGCATTCAGGATTTGAGTAACCTTTTCTGAAATCTTAATGTTTATGTAACCTCTCTCCTTTCTCTTTCTCCCTCCCTTGCTCACCCTCATCTTTGAATTTCCGCATGATGATGCATCCAGATGAAGATTTTCAAGTCTGATTCTCAGACCAAATAAGTTCAGCTGAAAGTCTGAAGGATACTGCTTACCCTAACCATCAGACCTTTGTGGAATTTGCCAAGCCATCTGCAATTCATTTGCTGTTCTTGTGCTGATATGCAAGAAGGCAGCCCAGGCAGAAAGTCCAACTATTTACCTTTGACGGGATGCTGTGATCTGACTTCTAATGAGGGAGCACAAAGCACCTGTCTCCTCAGGTAGAGTCTGAATGGCTCTAGGACCTCAATTCAGCTGCCTCCAGTGCAGAAACAGGGTGCATAGTGCCCAGGAGGATGGGAGAAAGGAGGAGAAAGAAGCTGTGAAATGGTTGTGATCTTGTTTCCATGCCAAGAAAGTTTGGCTATATCTGGAACAGGGGAAGTTTGAATAAATTGTCAAAGTTATTGTGGAGATTATTACTCCTTCTGGGTCTTCTCTGGGGAAGGTGATGATGGGAGAGCACAGGAAAGGAAGCTATTTAAGTCTGATAGAGTGGAAGCTTATGCTCAGCTTCAGGTCATCCTGGCAAAACTGTCCCATGAGAAGTGTGTGCGGTGGAGGCACCCAGTGGTGTTTGTCTTTGTTGCCTCTACCTCTGTGCTCCTTAAATATGACAGGAGATAGTGCCAGAGTATGGAAGAAGGCAACTGACTGTTTCTGGGGATTTTTGCTGGCTTTTCTGTTTGCTTTGTTGCCAGTGAGGGACTTTCTGGCAACAGGATCAAACTGGCTCTGAGGAGTCAGAGAGATGGGTAGAGCTCAAGGTCAAGCTCTAACGCTGGCACCTCTTGCAACCATGTTGGATTTATAAAGGGTCTATATCTCTACATGCAGTTGTGCAGCACTTCTGTACAGGGCCTGGAAAATCAGTGCTCTCATATGTGAACTGCCCCCATCATCTCACTGAGGACCTAAGTTAGATATCTAGTGAGGGTGGTCATTTTAAATGCCCAAAGTGCCAAATCTTGTGTGGAAAAAAAAAAGAGTGAGAGAGCACTTTACAGCTACTGAATGGTTTGCTGAATTTCTTTTTAGTTCCAGGAGGGGGAGGCATGTGAGAGGGAATATTAAACATTTACTTTTCTTCCCCCTGAAGAGGAAACAAGTTCAAGGGAAGTAGTGGGGCTGAGGGAATGTGCTGGCCTATCTGAGATGTGTGCACAGACTACTGTGTGCAGTTTCTCATTTTGGTGAGTCACATGAGCAGAGCTTACTGTGTGGCATAGCTCTGAAAGTGTATCATTGCTCTCCTCCCTGTCCAACCTCCAGCTCAGTCCCTGGGTGGGTTCTGCATGGAGAGCCCAGAGAAAGGAATTTCTTTCTTTACACAGTGGGCGTTAATCAACATTTTGGGAAATGTAATTACAGGTTCACAAGCTGTGGAAACCTCTTGGTTTCCCACACTTGGTCAGTATGGTCATCATCCGTGCCTCAGCTCTTTCATCAGCTGCCAGGGACACTTAACCTCTTACAGTGTCTGCATGAGATTGGGAATGTTTTCTGAATGACTAAGGTGCCAGCCCTGGAGGCATGTACATACATTTTGTAACAGCCAGCACTAGGATTTTCCTAAGAGAATTAGGAACACAGTTTCTCTGGGAGCTGAACTTTATCAGGTTTCTTTGCAATTCCCAGCCTTTTTGTTACTAGCTTTCCAGCTGAGCGTGTTAGACTCCTGGCACTGCTGCTGAACTCTGGTGCATTACTCAGCTTTTGTGCTGCCAAACTGAAATGTCAATGCAACTAACTGTCAGCATCCCAGGAGGGGAAATGTAGAGCACCATTCCCCCCTCCCTAGGTAAGTGGTTTCAGGATAGAGCTTGGACAGTTATGAGAAAAGTCATAGGATATGTTGCCTGAGCTAGTCAGGGGCTGACTTGACAATGCACAATGTCCTTCCCAGTTCTGCGTTCCTGAGAATACCCCGAATGCTGTGGAAAAATAAGGTTTTCCCATTATGTGCAGTTGTCTGAGTCATTCTGCTAAATTATATTCCCTTTGCCATTTTTCTGCATTCCTACATGGCTATGTCCTGATTGCTATGTCCAGTAAAAACCTTCATTATCAGAAGTCATAATTCGTCTACTGGCTCTCAGAGGTCACCATTTGTTGGACATTTATATCTTGACCTTAAGGCCTTGCCTACACATAAAGGTTGTATTGCTCTACCCTTATTGGTATAATTAGAGTACAACAATCTCTACCTTTCCCCTACTCCTCCTTACTGTGGATGCAATCACATAACTACAATGATGTTTATACAAATCTAGGTTGTTCTTATAGAGAAAGGAGAATGTGTTTTACCACAACAAGGCATTTTTATTTCAGTATAAACGCATCCCCACCAAGCCTTATACTGATCTAATTAGGGCTAATTTTGTACAGAGGAGTTGCCAAAATGATGCATACACAGGGCTACTGTATATGTTTTAAACGTGTTCTGGTGTGGCACTCCCATCTGTGGTGGCACAGACCTAGCACTTTGCTAGAAGGAAGTCATATTCCAAACTAAAATAATTATATGGGTTCAGAAACTATGTTTAGACAAGTTTTATAGAAAAACACAACTTATTTTCTATGAAGTCCATAATTTCCCATCCTTCTGAGGCTGGATTGTACTGTAATAAGACAACCCTGACAATAGCCACAAATGTAAGGTCCACAGGATGATATCTAAGATTTGGTCTAAGTGATGAAGTATTGAAATTATTCACGGTTTAAATAGAAAGTTCAAGAGAACAAGCTCCCATGAATTAATGTTTCATGGTCTGAAGTGTTTTTAGTGTTTCAATTCATTTTGAAAGACTTGGGAGAAAATGGCCTCTGTGTCTGGAAAGAAACCTCACACTGACCTCACCCAAGAAATCTGGATGCCTTCTTCCTGTTTTAAAGGAGCAAATAAGGATGAGTCTAAATGAAGTGGCCAGCAAAACTTTAAGCCAAGTCCGTTACAACATATCTGCAACCACAAGCCAATTAGGCCTGCCCTGGGGGTTTAATACAGTATGCTAGACAATACCAGTATCTGAAAGTCTGTAGTGCTTTCTAGTCCATGCAAAAAACAATTAACTGAAAACAAGGTAAATAATAAACATGTTATGTAATATATTTTTGAGCATGTAATATTCATGCTGTTTCTCCAGGGTACCTCAATTCCAGGATGAGACAAGACTTTACTCAAAGTCTGCTGACAGTAAAGTACTTTTTAAAGCAACAGGAGTGTTTGGCACAGCTTCAGTAGTAAGAAACTCCTCGGCTGTGCTCAGCTTTACCCTGCCTTACTGACTCAGCTGCTGATCTGGAGGTCTGAACCAGCTGCCACTACAAGTCAGAGCAGCCATAGGCCTGCTGTGCCAGCCTATTTATCAGCTGGAAAAGTCCCATACGGCTCATTACCTACAGGCTGGCAAGGCCTAGCATCATTAGGTTGCGCTTTGCTTTGTCTTCACTTTCTCTCAGCCCTGACGTGCTCCTATGTGAGGAAGATAGGCTGAGTAAATTTGGCTTTAGCTGAGCATTACAGCTGGCTATTCATGCCTGGGCTAAGGAACTTCAGTTCTACTCTGGTGGTAGACAGGGATTTTAGTGGAGATGGAGGATTTGTCCAATAGTAGTAATTTTTAGTAAATTCTTATGCTTTCCAAAAGCAGTATCAAAACCCAGGCTGTGGTAATAGTCATAATTTTTTCCCTTTGTCCTTAAATGTGATGTGAATGGGCAGCCAGGAAGCATAGCCTGTCCTAGGTCATGGGTCTTCAGTCCCTCATGTCCTGTGTGAAGCTGGTC
This sequence comes from Apteryx mantelli, assembly GCF_036417845.1. Lineage (NCBI taxonomy): Eukaryota > Metazoa > Chordata > Aves > Apterygiformes > Apterygidae > Apteryx > Apteryx mantelli. Next base: position 103,216,794 of record NC_089978.1, read on the forward strand.
AATGCAATTTTTAGACATGACAAACTGAAGTTACCATAAATTTTCCTTCTGTAATCTACAGTCAAAGATAAGGATTTTTTTTTCCCCACACACACCTTCCAAATCTGCGGGTAACACCCTACTGTCAGTAAAGCCAATGGACTTCTGCCATTGGTTGCAGTAGAACCCAGAATTCCTCAGCATGTTTGGAAATCTCATATTTTACATGCAATATGTCAGTCTTGAAATAATATGAATGACTGACCTAAGAAATGCCATATTTCAGGCATATAAACCTCACAATCAATCAGCATCCATGACTGTAAAAATACTCTGCAAAAAGAAGTCTGCAGATAGCCTGTGCTCTTATGCAGCCCACACAGATTCAAAAATGAGACACAAATGGCAGCAGCCTATGACACTGAGCATTAGGGGAAGGGAAGCAGTCCCCAGAGCAGGCTGGGCACAGAGGGTCTGTGGAGTACATGTTCACTTGTACTACCTTGCACAAGTGCACAACCTGCTCTGCTTCTGAATTACAGGATTTTGCTTCTCACAGCTAACCCTCTGGTTATACAAGTGATTTCTTACATGGTGCACCAAGCAACACCTAATCATTTTCCCTCACACAGGGAAGTTAATGATAGTTTAATGTGTCTGGAGCAATGATGTCCTGCTTTTGGCTTACAGGGCTCTCAGGCTATCCAGCAAGTTTAACTGTGAGCTGAGATTTTCATGTAATTAATTTTGGCATTCTTTTTGTATTCTCATCTCTTTTCATTTCCAAGAGTTCTTTGGAAAATGAACAGCCTCTGATTTTGCAGATTAAAACAAAATCCCATATTCATTATTTCACATCAAATATTTTCTCATGGACTAATGAGAAGGGGAAACCTCCTTGGGTCTCTGATAAAGAGGAGAAAGGTCCCACAGCTGCCATGTTTCTGTAGCAAAAAACACTCACCCTGTCCCCTTGACGGCCAGAGAAGTAGTTATCTCCTTCTTGGGTGGCAGAACTGGCAGAGGAAAAAAGGGAGAGAAACTGATATTGAAGCAGTGGTGGTGGTGTCCCGTGGCTTCTCATGCAGAGTGCCTGAGCCAGAGCACAGACTTGGTGGTGTTGTTGGCCTGTCCTTGACTATCCCACTCAGTGACATGATATATTATTCTGATTTAGGCCACTTCTGCTGGTTTACTTTAACTGCAATTGTGACATCATGTTCTCTTCTGCCATTATTTGTATTTCATCCTAAACAAGTGAAATCAGGCAACCGATCCCTGGGGAGCGAGATCTGAGGTACCTGAAATCCCTACCTGGTCTCACTTCTCCCCTTTCCTTATGGCCAGTTTGCTAGAACTTCACTTAGCATTTTTTTTCTGCTTTCCTGATTCCTTTTCTTATACAGTCCTCTTCCCCCTTTTTCTCTCTCGTACACCTCAATAGAGTGGCAGCTCATCTTATGCTGCTCTGTCTGAGTGATTTACAGGACTCCTCATCGACTCAAGGCTATAGAAAGTCTCTGGCTAAACCCCTCATCTTATTCTCCTTACCTTCGTATCCTGTATTTTTAATATTGGATGTTAGATGGAACCCCCCTTTCTCTCTCCTGCCAGTCTTTATGGAGCATAAATGCTTTCACTAGATAATAGTGGTCTCCCAGGCCTAGGGGGGCAGGACTAAGCAAAAGGCGTGTTACAAGACAGCTGTGTTTTGGTCTAACACCTGAAAACCGGTGTTATAGAAATAGCTGTAGAGATAGATATTCATATTGTGGGATGAAAATGTCTTAATCAAGCTTCTGTTTTCTATGTGGGGGTTTTCTGAAGCTTCGGTGCCTTAGAGCTACCCTGCTGTTCCAGTTGGACTTGACTCCAGCCAGGGCCTGCTGTGGGCCCAGTTGGGGTACGACTGCTTTGGGATGCTTTGCCATTTCTGCAAGCAATTCCATTAGTCAAAGAGATGTGTTATTGGTGACATTTGTTAGTCTCATTTTGAAATTTCACATTGAGTTTCAAAGATAACATAATGCAGAAAAATGCTTTTAATGATCAATCTGCAAGAGAGAGTGAACTGCTGTTCAGGAGATCAGAGTGGATAATGCAAATGCTCTCAGTGCCTGGGGACGTAGACAAATTAGGGAGAGGCCAGAGGAGAGTTACAAGAACAATAAGAAATTTAGAAAACACGGTCTGTTAGGAAAGATTAAAGGAAGTAGGGGACTTAGTCAAGGGCAAAGGTTGGTGAAGGATATATAAAGTCTTTGAATATTTAAAGGCTGTTATAATAGGACAGCAATCAATTGTCTTCAAGTTGACCTAGGGAAGTGAAAAAGAAATCTACTGAATCTACAGCAAAGATAATATACCTTGGTTATAAGGAAAATGTTGTTGTTGTTGTTTGTTTCTTTTTTTTAAAAAAAAAGTGAGTTAGTGAAATGGTAGAACCTAGGTTATCTAGGAAAATTGCAGAACTTCTTTCTCAAAATCTTTTCAAGATTTAGCCAGACAATCTTCTGCCAGAGATGCCTGGTTACACTTAATCTTGCCTCAGTACAGGGGTTTGGACTAGATGAACTTAAGCTGCATAAATATTGACAAGAAGTAAGTGATTGTCTTTCCATCTTGTTTTGATAACACATTCTGTGCAGTGTGACCTGGGAACCACAAGAACCAATATAGCTGAAAATGTCTGTCTATGGATGGTTGGACAGAAAAGTCTCTGGTCTGGTTTTAGGGAATTAGCAGTCTGCTGATACAACCCACAGCCAGTTTTTTTCCTGACTCTGACAGCCATGGAGACCCTTGCTGACTGAGTTACAGTGCGGAGCACAATCTGCAGGATTCAAACAGGGAGAAAAGGGTCTGTCAGATGGTCTGTCCTCAGACAGACCTGTACTGTGGAAACCTGATGAATTTTCCCCCCTCACAGATAGCTAGGTGAGTCTCCATCTCCCCAAAGGAAACTCGCTGTCCTTTCTAGGGCTATCTGGGTTGTGTCCTTGTGCCTCATCAAAGCAGCACTCACTTGTTGCTTGTTGATGCAGGGCAGCTGGAGGGAGTCCAGAAAAAGAACATGAATAAGTAGTGATTTAGCAAACATGAGGAATGATCGAAAGAACTGGGTTGTTCAGTGGGGAGAAGAGATGACTGAACTGGAGAAATAGCAATCGCTCAATATATAAATTACCTCTAGGGAGCAGGATGTTGTAAGTTGTTTTCCGTGTCCCTTAGGAGGAAGACCAGGCGGGGAGGAATATGTCTTTTTTTCTGCCATGGCAGCTTCTTTGTGGATGCTGCCTCTTCCCTTTTCCCATCCAGTTCTCCAGGGCTTGCTGCAGAGAGAAGTCATTCTTGCTCTGACACTGCAAGAGCCCGTGTTGGAGCATGTCTCCAGCAGTGGCCTTGCTTGGCCCAGTGCAGGAGTTGAGGAAATGCTCCCCCACACCAATCCGAGCATGCTAACAAGGGCCTGCAGGAGCTGCCAGATGACATGATAAGAAGCAAGCTCCCTCCACTCCATTGGCAACAAAATATCTTTTCTCTGAACAAAAATGTCCTTGAAAAAGAAAGTCTAATTTATAGTTTATAGATAATAGCTGGAAGGTTTTGTGAGAATTTAGCAGTGGCAGAAAGCTCTGGAGTCATATGGTCTGGGATATAATAAAGGAGGATAGTTTCCCTGAATACTCAGGGGTATTATTTTGTGCTGCACATGGGTTATTTCTGAGCCTGGTCTCTTCCTACAGTACACATCATGTGCTGTACAGAAGCAAGACAAGACAAAGCTAACCACGTAGGTCATGACTCTGAGCATGCGGGAAGCCGCTCTCCGAGTATAAAAGTTAAGGTAAATATCTGGTGTTGATAAACACATTGTGCATACTTAAGGCCACCACTGTTCCTTGGGTGCCCTTTGTTAGTGTAAATAAGCTTCATCTTGGTTTGTGGCAAACCTCAAATATTTGACTTCAGTCTCAGAGCACGGTTGAGCAGACAGTATACAGAGTTATTCATCTGTTCCTGTGCATGGTTTTTGACACTGTAACTTATCATATTAAATTGTTCTTGACAATGAAAGCCTGAGTTTTTCCAAAGAAAACAATAATAAAGGGCTGGAGTATCCTCCTCTTGCTCAGTTTAAAGTAGCTCTGCTAAACATCCAGGTGGCGACCATTCTCCCACTCCAAGGAAAATGTTAACACTTTATCTTCGTTGAATCAGTTTTACTGGTCTGAATCATCCTGGGAGGCCTGCAACCCTACTGACAGGATGTTTAGCCTACCCTTTGTCTAAGCTAAAGCAGGGCTGTGCGTGGGTGAAGATGCCTGGGGCACCCCTCTGTGAGAGTGTTGCCGCTGAAGCAGACAGTGCACAGGCACAGCTGAGTCCACAACTTGCAAAACTCTGCACAAAATCTTGAAGCAAGTGTGCATGTTTTGACCATCGTCCTCTGACTTTTGGGAGTACAGGGAAGAGTTGGAATATGTGGGAAGTACACCTTCAGAAAGCTCTGAACTAGAGCCAGATTAATCCCAGATTCCTTGGCTCTGAACGTTTTCTGATTTGGGCAAAGCAAGTGGCTACTTTGCTGAAGAAGTGATAAGTGGCTCAGAACATGGGGTCCCTGATCTCCTTCACTCTTAGCTATTAGCATGAAGAAAGCAGGAGTCATAGCATAGGTTTTGCACACAGCTGAAGGATGTGCTCCTGGCTGCCCTAGTTGTGATGGCACCAACCTGGGTTTACAAAGCATGTGGTTCTCTGACCCAATCCCTTTCCCCATTGGTACACAAAACCAAGACCTGTAATAATAAATTCCTACTCAACAGCCCATTGATTACTGCCTTGCATGGAGACTTGGGTCCAAGTCCTTCTTCTGCCTGGTTTGGAGCCAGGCTTTGTTTCTTGGGAGACTGTGCTAGCTTCAGCTGTAAGGTGTTCTGGTGTGAGAACTTCCTCTCTTGAAGTTCTTCCATTTGGCAGAAAATACTTAAATATGCACTGCATTTCAGAGAAAGTGAGAGTGACTCTATATCTTGGTGATTAGGATTTTCAGAGAATTGCTCAACTTAAATCTTTGTTCCAGTGAATAGAGTGACTCAGAGGACACTCTTTTAAAAGGGGCAACAGTTGTCTCAGTAACACAAAACTACATCCTTTGACTGGACAGGGAGTTGCCAGTTTTGCTGATCCCATATCACATATTTAACTTTCTTGGTAATATGTTCATAATAGAGCTGAACTCTTTTATTTTGTGTGCAAAAATTTCTGTCTGCTCTTTGTTCTAAACCATGTAGACAAACCTTTCTCTCCACTTGGTCTATCTTGCAGTTTTAACTCCCTATTTGTCTCTCCACCTCTGACACTTTCAGCAGTTTTTCCCAACTAGTAGCCACAGAGGTGGAATTTTTAAATCCAGGAGATCTGAACTGGAGACACAGTTAGATTATCTGCCGTTCCCTGCCATGCATTTTGGTGTTCTCTAATTTGTCCTTGGCATTTTCCTCCTAGGAAGCGGCCAACACGCTTGGCTGCTGCCCCGCAGCCAGGCCGGGCGTTGCGGGCCCACTGCCAGGGGCAGTGGGGGAGGCTGTGGGGCACAGGCAGCGGGGCAGTTTCTGTCAGTGCTTGGCTGGGGCTGGTTGTTTCCGAGCTGCAGTCTCTCTCCACCCACATCTACGGGACATGCGGCCCCGGCTGGACTTCCCAGAATGAGCCTGGCCAGGAAAATGCAGAAGCCTTGGCTCTGGCTTTGGGTTTTGGCAAAATCCTCTCTCCAAAGCAATGTCAGTAATGGCCATGTGGTGTGGCAGGGAGGCTGGCTATAAACCCAAGTAAGGAACTGGTATCAGAAAAGCATCTGTATTTTTTAAAGAAAGGAAAAAGCAAATAATTCCTCTTTTGGCTAGCTAAAGTTAAAATATGAAGGCTGTCTCCTTCTCAGCTCTCTTCTTTGAAAAGTGGGCATTAGGGCTTTTCTTGGGAATTACGGCCTCAGCAATGGCCCAGACACCTCCAGCTCCCTATTTCCCGATACGGCTCTTGCGTCTGGGAGGGCTGAACAGCTGCAGCTCCTTTGGAAACACTATCCTCCCTTCCTTCCTGGCAGGTATATGCAGTTCTTATGCTTTCTTAGGAATCAGTTGTATCAGTGATGACAACTGGATAGTTACTAAAGGTGATAAATTTTGGCCATACTGGATGGTTTGTTAAGGATTGTATGAAAATTGTATGAAGGATTGTATGAAGCATGAAACTGTTCAGTATGCTGAGCCCATACGCTGGTTATGCACAAAAGTTACCCCAAGCTTTGCTTCACTGAATGGAGCAGACAAGCCCTGTCTTGTTGTCTCCATTAAACTTGATGGGAGGGTGCTGACCCTACAGCTGCCTGGAGTCTGGGCCAGTGCACAGAGCAGCCCTGGATTTTAAGAAATAAAGTGCAGAGCACTGCAGGAGATATTGAAACTGCTGAAGTCCTGAACATGCTGTGACTGTGTTAGCCCTACCCCTTCAGAGTGGTTGATATTATTCCTTTGGGATATGCTTAACTAACTAACTAAATAATAGCACAGATCCCCAGTAAGGTATGCCTCATCTGAAAAGACAAAATCCTAAAATTGACAAGACAGAAGGAAATCAGCGAGTGGATCTGGAAGAAGTATTTTGCAAGGTGGGCATTATCCATGAAGTTATAGTCATGACAACACGTATGTCTATGTGGACATCATAAACTTAGACCAATAAGAAAAAAAAGTGATTTAAAAGTGGGGGAGGGCAACCAAAGTCTTTCTAAATCAAAGACATTTTTAGTTAATTTGTAGAAAATGTAAAAATAATAGTAATAAAATCTGAACCACTGTGAGTTAGACCGAAAGTTAGTGTTGCCTAGCCCCTGACAGTGACTCACACACAGATGCTAAAGAAAAAAAACAAGCATTCAGTGCTACTGCCACCAAGTGTAGGTCCTTCCATCTTTTAGTGATGTGTGACTTCTGAAATTTTTGAGTCAGAAGTTGTATCTGCATCTTGGTGTGAAATACTGTGTAATGAATTTTTTCTCCTCCTGATTTTTCTAGTCTGTATTTTCAGCATCCACAATCCCCTGTGGCAGTGAGTTCTACATATGCAGGGGGGAAAGGCTTGGATTGTTTCTTTTTTAAATTAACCTGGCTCATGCAGAGGTGAACATGATCATGAATTGCAAAGATTACATGCTGACTCATTCAAAGTAGCAATCCATTCCAAGAGGTGCCACTCAGTTTCTCTTGCTGCTCCACTTTGAGACCTGATATTTATATATGGAGAACTTGGAGAATTAAACTACAGATAATAAGCCAGCCCTGCATTCTTTTTAATTTTTTCCTTAAACAATTGCTGATTTAGTCAGCCTTACATTTGAAAGTTTAAACGGATACAACTTTGAAATTCAGTTTGCAGAGCATTAATCATATAATTAACTTGGCCTTAAGCTGAGAGTGAGGCAAATAAGCAGTCTTTCACAATATGTTAGCTCAGAAAAACTGACATCGTGAAGACATGTTTTCCTTGCTACATCTTTCTGTAGCTTGTCTGTTCTATTAGATACACGTATAATCATAGGCCCTTTCTTAATTTGAATGCCTCACACAAGATAAAGGCAATATAACATTATTTATGCTGCAGATACTCTAATTAGCAGTGTAGGCATGTATCTTCATATCTTACACAGCAAACAGAGGAAATTAAAAGACCCAGAGAATACTGAACAATTTTTATAGACTATGTGATACTAACAGATAATTTATCAAGTGAAAAGAAGTTGGATATTAGGTGCGCCATTCTGCCAGACTGTTGTCTGATAAACACTTTGTGTGTGGGTACAATGCTCAGATTAAAACACCTTTGGCGACATCATTGCTTATAGAAAATGTCTACACGGGAACTGGCACATGGCTGTGTCAAAAGTCAGTCAAGGCTAGTGTTCTTATTCCAGCAGTGGCTGGTAGCAGGTGCTGAGGGAGGAGGGATAAGAGAAAGGATCTGTGCAGTATCGTTCCCCGCGAGTGCCATCTCTGTGTAGCAATCAAGAATTTTCAGAGATGGAAAGCATCTTGCACATTTTACTTTAGTAGCCACTGAGGTATCTAGATGCTATTTCTCATCAAATTCATGCTAAGAAATGCATCTTTTCATTGCTCTGAGGACACTTGAATTTGCACTTGTTTAAAAACCGCTAGGGGTTGCCTTCCCCATTTGGCCAGCGGTTACCATGGGTCTGGTGTGTCATTGGTCTTTTCTGCCTCAAAACCAGGGGAATGGGCATTTGCAAGGGTCTGTGAGCCCCCACAGCAACTGCCAGTCACTGGTGCGACTGCAGTGGTGGGACCAGCGCACTGTACACCACTTCAGGAACTGGATAAAGAAAGGTTAAAAATGCAACCACTAAAATGTATCGAATCTCTGTGGTTAGACCTCAGGTACCATCAACTTCACCCACTACAGTGAGGCACCTCTGTGCCTGTCATCCTGCACATGCAACCACTTCACAGGGCAAGCCCAGCGAGGCGAACCACAGGCTAAATGAAAACAAACTGTCATTTCAAAATTCACACGGGAATATAACCTACCCTCTGTGTTATACAAACTCAGTAATTATGTCTGTCAGTAGGTTGATATTTTACACAGATAATGTGCATGTTACAGTCTGACTGAAGCAACTCTGGAGAGCCTCTGTTCAGTATGAAATGTATTTATAAATTAAGCTTTCTCATAAGTTTAAATAATGATTAGTGTGGCACCAACAGGATATTTTTTCCAATAAAGATGTCCACAGTAAGGAGAGCAGTTAAACTGGAGCTTTAAATCATCGTGTAGTAGTCCTAGTGATCTTGAGTCGCACTTCAGTTTCTGGGTTGGTTACATGGACATCACTTCAGTACAGTGTGGTGCAAGCAAACATTTCAGTCTTGGGTTCAGCCTTCAGGAATTAAGTTTTCCTGAATGAGGGTGATCATACTGAGAATTCCTCAATTCAGGCACATAGTCGAGTTCCTCCAGGCCCAGGACTTAGATGAATTTTGACTTGCATACATCTCCCATGCAGCATTTGGCAAGACAGATGAGGGGCAGAGGGGTAGAAACGAGACCTACTTGTACTCTGCTCCCATAAGAGGCCAAGAATTGGGGTAAGATTGAGAGCCGCTGCGTCCAGACTGCTCCACCTCTTCACCACAGATTCAGTGTACATTTTTATAGCTTCCCAAATAGAAAGGAGGCTGAAAGAAACAGCCTGGTGAGCATCCCACACACACCCCAAAACTGAGCAACAACCCTATGTTGCTTTCACGGTAGGGATATAATGTGAGAGCATTTCCTAAAGGTTAGCTACATGCAGCAAAGAGATGATGGGGTGCTAAACAAGTCAGGTTTTATGACCAGGATATTCCTTTCACAGAAGCCGTAATTCTTTTTATTAAGTGAATATGAAACAAACTGCGCTGCTTCTGTTGAGGGAAGAGGGAAAGGAAAGGGGCAGAGTTTGGACACAAAGTCAAGGCTGGAGCACTGGCGAGCCAGCTTGCTGCTCCTGGGGCACCAGCCAGCCAGACGTCCCAGGACCTTTGGAGGAGGTCATGCAGGCAGCAGGGCTGCTCAGTTGTCCACAGCAGTGTACTCTCCTCAGCACCAGCATGGTTTGCCCAAATCTGGTCTTAGCTATGACTCTAAGCTCTCTTAGGTGGAGTGGATCTCATCTAACCTCAGATGTTGGGCAACCCACATCTGAGTTTGTTGTGCAGACTCTTTTTATGGTCGGGGGGAGAAACAGGCAGTTGTAGCAAACCATACATCCCATTCAAAGATGCATTGGTAGGACAAAGTGAATTGTATCCTGGAAGAACCTATCCCTCTTGGTGTTTTAATGGGAGTCTATGCAGCCAGCTCTGACATGAACACCAGCATTGCAGATATTTCCATTTAACCAGCTTTTGAGTTAATGACCCTTGGTGAACATACCTAGGCAAAAATTCTGGTTTGTGAAGAGATCTGTTAGGCCTTCTCTGACTAAGGTTTCTTCCATTGAGGCTATCTCTGTTGAGATTCTTTTCAGATTTTGTTGATACTGATTTTTTTAAGCTTTACCTAACATAACTATAAATGTTCTTAGACATAAATGCTAGTTCCCAGTTTGACAAAAGTGTTTGTGTCAGATTACACTGGAATTTATTAGGTTTTAACCTTCTGTCAACACTATAGTGTAATTTGGTGCACAGTACATCAATGTGATGGCTTTCAAGTCTTGCCACCATATTAAAATATCTAGACCTTCTTCCAAAATTGCAATTTCTTTAAAAAATAAAGAAAATTAATTTTAAAAAGTCTCTGTCCTTAGGACCACAATGGTATTTAAGTTATGAAATCAAAGCACTAAGTTCAGTAATGCCCAAAATTACATATCTTCAACTACATGAAGTTGCTGCACCAGGTGCAATATAAACTGCCCTTGTTTTCCTTGCTAACGGACAGATTGTATCATCTAAGAACTGCCCTGCGTTAATGACACATAGAGTTACATCGTCTTTGGGAAACTTTGCACTACTGGGCTTCCCAATCCTTTCCAGAAAACCAGAGGAAGCTTAGCAGCTACTCTATATCCTAAAGAAAATTCCCTGTCTCTTTTCATGGCTTTTGCAGAAAAAGGGGGCTTTGAGCAGAACAGATGCTAAAGGAATTTACTTGTGGAGCCAAACCGAAGAGAAGTGATGTCATTTTTTTTTGTTATGTTACAGCTTCTGGTCTACTCACCTACTCCTTTTCAGTCCAGATCATATAATTACAGAGTCCCCTATGTTGGCAGTGAAGAAACATCTTTGCTGACATTGTCTCTCTCTTGGCTGTCGGACACGTCTTGCACTGCTTGGGGTCCTCACCTACAAGTAAGGCCTTACTGAAATAAGAGCCGCCTGAGTCAGAGGGAATCAGCATCTGTTTTATGTGCCAACACATCTGAAAAGGAATTACTTTCCTAAATATTCATCCTCATTAGAAGTCTATCTGAGCCAAGAAAATAATGAATATCCCACTTTTATTACAGTATTCAAGATCAATAATAAATGGAATAGGAGAGAAATTTGAGAATGAAATTTCTAAAAAGTCACTGTAAACCATTTTGATTAGACTACGTTGGCACTGTCTCTATCCTTCCTCCCAAAGCTGCCCTGCAAGCATGATTCTGCCTCATCTGTCATGAGTTATAAGAGACCACATCAGCTTCCTCCCTGTCTCACAGATGCCCCATGATAGGAGTATGATTAATCTATATAAAGAGAAATCTTATGGTCAGAATCCAAGTTCTCACTGGCTTGGTTTGGCAAATTAGCACAGCTAGTTTTCTACATATGGTAGAAATTTACTCTTCTTTGAGTGCATCTGTGTCCAAAATTCAAGCTGTTCTATGTCTAGCAGTAGCCTCCTAGAAGTATGTTAGCTGAAAAAAACCCAAGGTTGAGTTTTTTGCATCAAAATATTCTAATGAAACAATTGACTTACTTTTTACTCAGTCATAACTAGCTGGTCTATGTCCAGGTGGGCTGGATGCCTGGGTTTGACCCCAGCTGCCTCTGCTGAAGTACTGTATTCAGGATTTCCCACCAACAAAATTACTTCATGTTAGAGCTCTAGACGACAGGCATGCCTTTTTTGCAGCAGAATCAGAAACTGATTAGTCACATATCAATTCCGTATATCCCAATCTGCATCATCAACACAGCATTCTTTCTGGTGACATGGTTAAATAGGTAAAAGTAATTCCTGTTATATCATGAGAGGCATTTCCAGCAGAGTTTTGTGGGGCCCTGGCAAGCCAGCAGTAAAACTCAGTATCCCCAGTGCATGGCATTCACCAGTCAGGACAATTGTGGTGGTATAGTTTTTAATAAACTCCTGTTGCACAAGGAGAAAAAAAATTGAAAATTAAAGTACTAGCTTATTGATGCATCCTTTTTTTTTTTTTTTTTCCCCCATGAAATGTCCATGTTGGATCTGGTGGCAGTTTTGTGAGGAGAGTGGAAGAAAACTTTCCCTCTAAATGCAGTGTGCAGTTCCCAGCCTGTGATGATCAGCCTTTTATGTCTCAATGTACAATATGAAAACTAATTACATTGAGTGCTTATGTGCTGCTTTATCCCCCATCTTGCAGACGTTCTCTGCAAGTTGCAAAATGAGGCCCCAAGGGTGTGAGGCTCTAGTACACAAAGAGAAAATGTAAATCTGCCCAGTCTTTCAAAGGCTCCTTTTATTTTCACAGCATGTATGATTTCTGTGGGGCCTGCTGTCTTTGGTTTTTATTCTGATATTACATAAGAACATAATCTAGTCTCATGTTTTTCACTTGTTTACTGAGTGTATGCAAGTGACAGTGATGGAAAATGGGAAATAAACGGGGGCAGAAATAGATATAGTCATATCCTGAAATGAATTTAAGACTGAACTGAAACATCTGTGGGGCACTGTAGACAGAGAGCGCTGTTCTAATATGGATGCTTTACTTACCTTGGTTACAGGATCTTTCTAAAAGACCTTTTTCATATTGAAAATTCATCACATTTATTTTATCTTCAGCCTTTCTCTCTGCAAATTTTCTTCAAGCAGTGTCTTTTCTTTGTCAAAATGAGTTTCTGTAACCAGAGGACCTGTTCCTCTGAGCCAAGAAAAAGAGCTGTCAGTTATCTTCCTGCCTTTACTAAAGGTAGGCTAATACACTATTAACATTTTCTACTCTGATTAATTACCTGTAATTTAAGTGAGCACAAAATATTTACAGCATATCACATATTTTGTTGCCAACTTAATGACATACTGTAAAAACTGAAATAAAAAGGGGACAGAAGGGTTGTATAGATACGGTCGCGTAAAAACGAAAGAAAGATCTCGCTACACAGTGGAATGTCAGCATTTGCTGAAGACCATCGAAGATCAGTTTCAGGCCACATTTTTCTATTCTTCTTAAAAATGTGTGATGTGGATTGCAACAGCACAGTTGCAACTAGTTTTATGCAGAGGAAACTATAAACTCTAACTTATGACTAACATGAAGAAATTTACGATGAATGTAGTTTAGAAAATAAGGGTTTTTTCCATGTCTGAGTCAACATAGTCTCTTTCTCTCCTTTAATCTTGACACAATTCAGTAATACGCTTGTGAGATATTCAAGAAAGAATGGGCAAAATACAAAAAAGGGAAAGATGGCAATCAATGAAAGCAATCTATATCTCATTCACATTGTTGAATAAATAATAGCACAGTAGATCTAAAATTAGGTTTGAGAAGAAATCTGAACTAGTCTGAACAGGGGCTGATGCATTTCTCCACTCTATCTGGTATATTGGAGAGTCAGATTCTCAGCTGGAGCTGACTGATTTAAATCGATGGTGCTCTGCTGTTGACTGTCTCCTCCTGGCTGGGCTGGGGATGCTGGTTCTGGGGGGTCGATCTTGCATATCACTCAGTGTCTTCTGGAGAGACTGATCAGTTTTAGATGAGGTCCATTTGCAAGAATTGCTCGGCGTATAGGGGGAGCAAATCTTGTCAGTCCATTAATGAAACAGGAGGTGGGAAAGCAGCTCTTCAGGGTTGCTGTACAGAGCCTGCCCTCCATTCACAGCACCCTGAAACAAAAAGAGAAGGGGATGATAGCTGACCCCAGGTTTTCCTCATTTGCAGTCCTAGGGGAAGGAGAAAGACAAGGAAGACATCAGAGTTAAGCTTGAATCTTGCAAATTCAAAACAAAAATCTGTGGTCTTCTGCAGTAGTAATAACCAGCCCGACATGACTCTCTGCAATCAGGAAGCAATGAATGATAGTGTGAGCTATGTAGGCTGTGTGGGCTTGAGGTCTATCTCTGAATTTGAAGATTAAGTAGTATTTAGGCACGTCACCAAAAACGCAGCCTTGCTAGCTGATCACATCTGCTTCAGAACCTGCTTAGGAAGTGCTAGACATAGCTCCCTCTTTAGGTGGACACTGCTCATTTCTTATAAAAGCCAAAGCTGCACAACGTGAACATTGTGCATCACCCCTCTAAAATCCTTTATCCCAGTGCAGCCTTTTTACCTGGATATTTGGTGAGTGGCTTTTTATGCCTTGTCCCACTCAGAAGAAGAGTGGATCTCTGGGTTACAAGCCTACCCTCATCTCATTTATCAACCTGGCCAAAACCATAGAGCTTAACTGTATATGGCACCTGAAAGAGACTTCCTTCCAGGTGGCTGTAACCAGTGATTGATGTGACTGAGAACAGTTTTTCTGAAAACACTGTATTGTTCATCCACCCAAAGATACACTCATGCAGAGGAAACAGTTAAAACAACAGAAGTTCATGTATCTCTGATCTTACTTAAACCTTATATTTTCCTTCAAATTCAGAAATCCAGATGTATCCCTTACTTCTGGGTTGGGAGATATGAGTTGCCTTCCTATTCCCCTGCTTGTCGCTCAGTAGCAGCCATCTCTCCTCTCCTTCCCTTGACCTTCAGAGGCTGGAATTTTTAGCACTTGAGTCTGCTTGTTGTCTTTGGATCTAGAAAAATGAGTCTGTTAACCTGCCTGGAGTCGCACAGATAGAGCCTGCCTGATCCATTGCCATTGTTCCCTTGAGGACTTAGTATTTTCCCTGGATATATCACCAGCCATCATTTCTTTTCCTGCTTTTTCACTTCTTGAAAGCTACTTTGATGCATTTCATATAGGTAATGGGACATTCTCAGAATTAAGACTAGGCAAATAATTGACAATTTTTGTTTGTTTGGTGACTGAGATAAAGAAAACCAAGAACGTCCTACTTTGGGGCCAAATGCTGGTATAGCCCCTAAAAATCAGTGCCTTCTTTAAACATGAAAAGGTCTGTGGGTGTGACACTCATCTGAGATGCAGGAGAGTGGAGCTGTCATGCCTCTTTTCTCTTGACTCATAGCAGGGCCTGGAATTTGGTAGCCCACACCATATATCCATGAAGGGTGCCTGATGCCTAAAAATCTTGCAAATGTAGTTTGAAAATCTCAAAATGTTTGGCTTTAAAATGGCACAATTCACATTTTCAGGACTCTTTCCTTCATTTTCATTTGTTTGACATGATTTGCTGAGTTTGTCCACTTGCAAACAGCTTTGAATCAGCTGAAACTGTTTTTTTTCTGAAAATGTCAGCAGGCCTACCTATAACATTAAAACACTGAGACATACGTTCTCTTGTGTTCCACAAAGAGAGGTTTCCAAAGGCAGTTGGGTAGCTGGGCACCCAACTTGCATTTGTGTTTTTACAAATCCTCTTATTGATAGGCTAATCAAAAATGACAAAACTTTCAGAAAAAGAGCAGTAAATAAGCCCATTAATCCCTCTTCAGTATAATTGCATGGAAGGTCAGATGACTTTATTTATGTCGCAGCATGAAGAGGAAGAAAGAAATGGTTCAAAGAGTAAAGGGAATCCTCAAAAGGACTGGTCGACAGATGGCTATCTCTTATTTTTCCCCTGGCCAAACTGGGCTAAGCTTCCCACTTTCTGGCAGCACTCCCACATGGTATCTTTAAAAGTCGCTGTCCCGTTTGCCAAGCCAGTGATGTTTTCAAGCCTTATTCATTTTGGAGTTTCCTGTAAGTAGGAAATACCAACCCGCTTCAGTCTCTTCACCTCCTCCCCCTCTTTTTTTTTTTCCCGTGAAAACCCTATAGCTGCAATTTTTGGAGTCAGTAGCTGGACAGAGCTAACCAGAATGCCAAACTTCTGAAATTCTGAGGAAATATTATTGGGAACAACATATTTTGGGCCAGTGGCCTGGGAGGAGGGTTGGGAGAGGTCAAGGAAAAAAGCTGTGGTTGAGAAAGACTGAAAAAAAGAAAATGAAAAACAAGGGCGACCTCAACATTTTGAATCTGTTTGTGTATGAATTTGAAAGTTTGGGTGTCAGACTTTATTTCTTGGTATCTTCTTTTTTTTTAAGATTAAGAAAAAAAAACCTTCAAAAAGCACTCCAAAACACTGATTAGAGGGGATGTATAACTGGATATATGAATAAAACAATGAAACAGCCTCACACTGTCATTGACACTGCCGGAGAGTGCTGAATTCTACCCAGATATCTGCTTCCTTTGGCTGAAGAACTTTAGATTGATTATAATGGATTACTAAAATGTATGGCAAGTTCATTACAGTCCAAGGGAGTGGATAACTCTTAAACAGTTCAGATATTTTATTTATGAGTGATTAAAAGAATTTTATGGCTGCATATCACTAATCTCCAGTGCTGGAATGGAGTAAAATCAATTCAGAATTAAAGCAAAGAGAGAGATTTTAGGGAGAGGGAAGCATAACCTTGCTTGACTTTCTCAGATATTATTTTTGTCTTTTCATTTGTTTCTGCCGACTTAGAGTTCCCTGGTTTTATTTGTGATTTAAAGGCAAACTGAAGTGTAACAAACACTGACAGGCTTTAATAAAGAGATGTACAGTGTCTCTGATGTATTGAGGGAACCTTTGCTGCTTGTGGTTTTGTATATGGTTATGGTAAATAACTATCATGCTGATTTTTGTGGTCTGGCCTTTGCTGTGAGTACTTGACCACTGGAGACTCATTTAACCTAAACAACCCAAACCCGTGCCTCGCCTCAAACTAACAGCAACAAAAAAGCCAGAAAACCCCAACTGGCCCCCAGTGAAAGCCAGACAAAGCACGGCGGGGGCGACCCTCCGTGACGTGCCCGGTCTCCAGCCCCCGGCGCTGGGTTTCACAGCGCGCTGAGCTGCGCGCAGCTCTGACAAACCCCGGCCGCCGAGAGCCTTGTTATGTGTCGGGTTTGTCGCAGCGAGACTCCCCTTTCCCCATGGCTGGTTCCTGCAGATTCTCTTAATAAATGAGCCCAGATGGGAGGCGGGATGACAGGCGGAGGCCCCCAGCACCAGCAGCTGCACCTCACAGGGGGATAGCCAGCTTCGCATCTTGACAGGGGGCGTTCAACCTGAACTGAAGCTGCAGGCAAGATTGAGTGTCCCTGTCTCTGTACGTAGCTCCAAAGCACCAGCCTCTGGACCTAGGGGGCCGCTACTGAACATGATTTTTACTCTTGTTGGAGGAATTAGCGTTGAACTTGCTATACCCATGTAAAACCAATTTAAAATGAAACAAACCAGATAAGTCAGTTCCATTCAGAATATTCCATTTAAGGTACAAATTATTTGTGTATGCCACTGATCACTACCATAAGAAAACTATACCTGACACTATTCCCCTGCTGGCCTGTAAAAATGCTCCATGGTATATATATATATGTATATATATATATTCTTGGCCCAGAACAACATCTGTGGGACAATGTGTTTTTCTGCATGAAAGGTGAAAAACCTTGCTGAAAGTTCAATAAAAAGCAAGTGACATGCACATGGTGGGGGGAAATTTTTCTGAAATTTCACTGAACTTTCAAGGGGGATGTCAGTCAGGGACATATGCAAGCAGTGAACCACAAAGTCAGAAGCACAACATTAGCAGGAAAAGGAACTCTCTGGGTTGAGTCTCCTCAGAGCGTGACAATTTATGAATCATCTGAGTATAAATTTGCATCCATCTGAAGACAAAAGATTTTTTTTTTTCCTGTGGAAATTTCTCACATAATGATATTTGCAAAAATATAACCATTTTCAGTTTTCAGCAAACAAAGAGTAAGTTTTTGAATTCAACTTTTGGGAGACTGGTTTTCTGATAAATACAGATGTTTTCCAGGAAGGCAGATTACTTGCAAAATAAATTCAATATCGCTAAAACGTCTGCTGGAAAAAACTGACAAACAACTTTCTGAATTGCATTTAACTCAGAAGGGTGCTGTTAGGGCTCTAGAAACAAGAAGCAGTGAAAAATGCCATCTTCTGATACTGCTTTCCTCTTTTGTTTTCATCTTCCTCTTACCTAAATGTCATCAGGCAAGCTAGAACATCTTGCTAGAGGGGATTGATTGATAACCAGAGAAGATGTCTGGAGAAAACAGTTAACGCTGTATTGACTGTAGAGTAAGTCAAGGAGTGAGGTCATGCCAGTCCTGCTTTCCTGCACTCATCATGCCACCTTACCTGTAGCTCAGGCTTGATACAAATATATTTTTTTCTTTCTGTGGCAATGTTTTCTCTCTCCCTCTTTCTTGTCTTTCCTTTGCAGGACAGATGGTATCTGTGGGATAGGGATGTTCTCAGATGAGTGGGTCAGGTGGAAAGAGAGGGGGACAGTGGCTCCCCAAGACAGGGGGCAGCAGGTAAGAGAATTAGGGTCACCAGAAAGTGCAGTGAGCCAGTTGCTCAAGGTAAAAGAGACTGACAGACTGCTGAGAGGAGCAAGAAACAAACACCTGGCTAGGCCTCAAAAGGGATAGAAATAAGATTTCCTAGGGACCGGAAATGACTGTGTAACTGTTGCTGCAGAGTCATGGAGTTGACTGGCCTGACTCTAAAAGCAAAAACTCATCTACAAGGACACCACAGGTCAAGGGGAGAGATGAGTATAAACATCTTTAATTTCTTGCTTGGTCACTTTGTTTTCTCTATTTACAAAGATATGTTTCCAAATTTATAACCTCTCCTTTTTGTAGTTTTGTAGTTGCAGTCTTCTTTGGGGGAGCTCTATATGAAGAGAAGGTATAGGCATAGCCACCCCAGAGCCCTGGCTGACTCAGAGCCTGTCACACCACTTTTCTTCTCCTCTTCCAGAGAGAGAGAAAAAAAAAAAAAACAGGACACAGTATACACTAACTCTTCTGCTGTTTGCAGAGTCCAGGTCTGTTCCTGAGCCCAGTCATTCCCTCTTTTGTGATCACCTATTTTCCTCATCCCACTCCTTGTACACAACTCCTTTAATTGTTTCTCTTCCAGCTGTTGATAAGTGAGGCTGGAAAGGCATCTGAGCAATGGCCTGAAGAGAAACCTGTTGAACTGAGGCTGAAGTTTCCCTCCAGGGAGCCAGGGGAATTTTTATTTTCACTTACAAGAAAAAAGAGGCAGAAGCCAGCAAAGGAAGTCAGTGCAGCTGGCAATGGAGGAGTTAGTCTGCTGGAAAATATACTTTCTTCCCCACCTTGATTTTACAAAAACTGACCAAAAGGCCAAGCCAGGATACAAAAGCTAAGAAAATCAGACTATATTAAACTGCTGTGTTGTTTTTTTTTTTTCTCAGCTCTTGACCATGAGTTGAGTCAAGTTGTAGAACTGGTGGCAACAATACTGAAAGAGAGGTGCAGATGATCAGCACAATAATATAAACAAACCACATTCTTCCTCTGTCATTTCTGAGGGGAATACAGGTGGATGACAGTCACAAAGTGATGATGATTTCTTCTCCTGTTGGGGAAGAAATCATTAACAGAATGCTTGGTTTTTGCTTGATGCAGTTTGTTTATCATGCATTATATACATCTGTGTCTTTGAGCAGAAGTAGCTGCAAATAGCCTCAGACATCGATGCCTGGTTCTCAGGAAATAATTGCAAAAGGAACTAACTTCTGTTAGACAGCAAGAGAGAGGAAATTCCCTTGCTGTCTGCCATAGCTTCCCTCCTAGAGTCTGCATTACAAATCTAACAACATTAGGATTGTTCCTCTAGATATTGTGCGCTCATTGCAGCTAGGAAAGAGAAGTTGTAGCAGTGCCACGGGATGACTCACATTCATAATAGGATGCTAGGACAAGGCAGAAGTGCAAGCTGGATGGTAACAGGCTTGTGGAGAATTGAGAAAGATCTTTTCTGAATACACAGCCCAACACCTGGAATATCAAGAAGGAAACAAGCTTCAGGGAGGCCTGACTCTTGTATCTTCCAATAGCATTAGATCATGCATTTAGTTATCTGCCAAATGTCCAGCAACTTGCTTTCTGACAGCTGTCCTGTACAAACTTCTCCAACAGTCAGTGGGCCATGGGTTTCACAGAGCAGTGCTGGAAAGTATCAGAGGCAAGCTCACACTGCTACTGCTGGAGTTCATCAAAAGAGTGATGACAGTGCTTATTGTAGAAAAGTTTGGTGAACATGGCTTGTTTTGAATCGATGTCTCTCTGGGCTGGAATCTCTGTTTTCATCTGAAAGATGAACATTAGACATATCAGATAAGAATCTAGGAAGCACTTTTTCAAACTGAGTTGTTTCACCTTTTGAGTAATACTGCATTAAAATATTTTCTTACTCCAGTTTTGTTATCTTGTAATTGTATTACAGTTTGGCTGTTTAGCACTCCAGTTCTCTAAAGCCTGGTGAAATACAAAGAAACAAACTATCCATGTCTGAAAACCTCTTCAACTGTGCATGTGAATTTAGGTATTGTGTAGAGTACAAAGGCATAACGCATTTCTGTGACTATATTGCGTCCTTTCAAGTAATGAAATACAGTGTTTCTAGATGAGCAAATTCAGATGCAGGAAGTTCTGTAGAAGAGTTTTCCACTGTTGGTTCAGTTTCCACTAATCTGATCTTCTTGTGAAGATATTGTGTCCTTCTCTGCATTTGCAAGATCATAAGAAATTTGATGGCAGTTTCTTTCATCTTTCCTCTGTGAAATATTTCTAGGGCAGCAATGCCACATCCTTCCATTTGCCTGGCACTTACAGCTTCAAGCTAATGCAATAGTCAATATTGTCACACTTTATATGACAACTTGCTTAAAGTCATACACCTGCTGAAGTGCTTTGCTGGTCTGAAGTGAGCCCCCTCTGGACCTCCCCTAAACAAAGAACAATTTGTCTGACTCCCACAGCTACACTTTCATCCCATCTCATGAGTCATCCATGTCTCCCACTTTACTTTCTTTACTATATCTTCCTTTAGACTCCCAATGTAAAACACTCCCAGGCAGTGCTGGTGGGAGAAGTCCCAGCTGTTTAGAAAATGACTGCATTTTCCATTCAAAGGTCCAGCCAGCCTGTACCCACAACCATGGTTTTCTGAATTGTGAAAATCTCTGAGGCAAAGCTCTGTGGAGCTGACACGGATGACTGGTGTGCTGAGTTACTGCCTTTCTGCAGCTTGCTTGATGCCCCCTTTCTCTCATTTGAAGAACATGCTTTAAGTCCCCCATAAAAGATCAGCTGCAAAATCTTCTGATACACTAGTAAATAATGGAATAGTTGGAATGAATCAGAACCTCAGCTTACACTTTATTCACAGGGACTTTGCAAAATCAAAGTGGCAAATTGATCCGACAACATCAAACTGCTCAGTGCACAATGTATTAAAATGAATTTCGTGTTAGCTGTTAGGAGCAGCATCTTGATTAGTATCTCTGTACAGAATGTTTTCCTGGGGCTGTGCCAATGGTGCCTCATTGTCTGATTTTGAAGGACTGTAATTGAGTGATAATTGCAAGATCCTATTTTGAACCAACACTGTCTGCTAGCCCTGATAAACTTCATAACCATTTAGCTAGAAATCTGAGAACTCCAAACAATTTATTTACAAAGAAAGACACAGACATATTTTAACATACTTCATCAATAATCTACCCTTCACCACAAGGACAATATGTACATCAGCATTCAGAGGGTGCCAATTAGCAACATGCTGCAGTTTTTTTTTCATTCAAATCGTTTTTCTGTCTTTGACACACTCTACATTCACCATTCATACAAGCCTTTCCCTGCCTGCACAGCCTACGCAGTTTTGTGATGTTTTTAGATTCATGAAGGCTAGTCAAAGGTAATAGGTGATTTTAGCCACTTGGGAGTTTACTGTAGAGAAAAAGAATTCTGAATTGATAGCAAAGATGAGGGAGAATAAAGTACAATGTAGAAATGATGAAAAGGTTATTTAACTTATAGACAGGATGATGAATTCTGAAAGCTCTTTTCCTGCTGATTTTCTCCTTTGGCTGTTCATGCCTTCTCTCTTTCTGAGAGTGGCATACTCCAGAATTACATATTGGCTGGCCCCTTCACCTCAGAGCTTTGTAAGGAGCAGTTTCCAGTGACTGTTTCAAACATGCATAGCAAAAAGGGACCTGAATGTCTACTGCTATCCAGAGCTACAGTAGTAGTATACACACTGTGCATGTCAGAAGTTGGATTCCTGCCGTGTTTGCTGGAGATGCAACCCATAAATCTTAGCCCAGGGGTTGAATTTTCAAAAGCAGTGTTTCACCAATGTCCTAGAATTGTAGAAAAACAGGCTGGAAGGGACTAGGAGTGCTGTCTACCTCAAAGACCTTGGTTACTCTTGACAGATACTTCCCCAACCTGTTCTTAAAAGCCTCCAGAGATGGGAATCCAGTCACTCTCAGATAATCCCTCTTAATGGTGCATTGTTCTTAGTATTTGCAAAAACCTGCCTATGCCTAACCTAAGCCTGCTGTTCTGCAGTTACAGTCCCCCTCTTCTATTTCTGCTCTCCAGGTCTGAAGAGAATTTTTTTGGTCCTTTGCAGCATCCTTTTTCATAATAGATGGCAGCAATCTCCCTGTTTAGTGTTCTCTAGCCTGAACAAGCCCCGACTTTTCACTCTTTCCTCAGAGGTCCCAGGGACTCCAGTAACCCCACCTAGTCCTCCACCTGTTGTACTCAACAGGAATATGGACAAGCTTACCAACACAGGTGGGTGTTTTATAGAGACTGCTCCAGTTTATACCTCCCAGTAGAATATCTGCACTTTTCACAGCTTGGTACTGGTAACTTAATTGTGCTTTGTGATCCTTGGTGCCCAGATCCCTCTCCTCAGAGCAGCTCCATAGCCTGCACATTTGTTGGTGGTAGATCCTGTGCCAGGGCACAGAGAGAGCACTCTGCATATCTGTATGAATGGCCAGATGTCTGGGGAGACTTTTTGTGTTTTTGAGGATTTCTGTGTGCATACATGGACACTTCTCCAGTTTGACAACCCATTTTTGAGTCCTACTCCTGGCCCCTGGCATGCATGCTGACCCTCTCAAAAGGGGTCCACCTCCTTTTCCTGCTTCTCTGGGCCAGAGTCCTGCTCTGGAACCCAACATCTGACTCTGCAGAGGATGGGGGTTAAAACTCATCACCCAGAGAAAAGCCAGGTCCTCACTCAGTGGGCTCAGCCACCGATGTAAAGTGACCTCTGCCACTGCTGAGCACTATGGCTGCTACCACAGAGTCCTTTGGAAGTTTTGCCCCAGTGAATTTAAAACTGTTTTCTCTGCCCAGGCGGGTTTGCACTGAGGTGACTGAGTCACTGACTTACACCACTCGCTCTGCTATAACTGCCCAAATACAGGGTGGGGATCTTTGTGGCAGCCAGGGTGGACACCCTGGAGCAATAAACCTCTTCAACCGCCCCAGTGAAACCTGTCGGAGCCTGTTTGCCAGAGTTAAGCTACGATCACTGTGTTGGGCTCAGCCATGAATTCAGCTCCCCCTTACTTTTGTCATGACTGGTGTATTAGGACGGCACAGGAAACCATAGAGGTTTTTATTCCCTCTTAGCCACAATCTCCAGGTTTCAGTTAGAGATAATTTAACAGGGTTATCAGCGTTTGGCCATAAAGGAAGCAGCAGGCTGACCTGCCATAACCAGTGCCCAGCCTGTCTGGGGTCAATAGTGCAAAAGACTCATTTTCACTTTTCTCTAACAATACAGAAATTGATTTGCAGGTCCAACAGGTTACATTTATCTATTTGTCCAGCAGCAGTATAGTGTGTGTGCATGTAGGAAAAAGCACCTCTGAAGCTTTTAAATGGATTTCTGTTCTGCTTAATGCTCCTTCCATGAACTATAGCTATTAAAACATGATGACTATTGACCACGGTTTTTGTGTACTTAGTTTAAACAACACGATTCATATGAATGTCAGAATACACTCATTATATAGTCTGTTTTGTAGAATGCCAAACTTTTAAAAGTCTCTCCTTTAGAATAAAATATAGCTCTTTGAAAGGTCACATTCTCAAATAATTAGAGCAGCACACTTGTGAACTCAACTAGTTTGTACAGAGAAATCTGCTTCAGAAAGCATTTGTTTTATTTGATGGCAAGACAGGGCTTTCTATGTCTCAGCCTCAGCAGCTCTTATAATGCGAGTCCAAAATTAGATGGTTTTGCTTTTGTTTCTCTATAACTCACTACTTTACTGAGAAGAACCAACTTGCTATTTTTGGCCTATGTTTCATGGAACAATGAGATATGCCTGCCAATGTTGAAACCTTTGCTTCAGTTGCACTCTGATAAAGCATCTCAGAGAGATCTACAGTATTTCTTTAAGACTTAATTATGAATCTTTTGGCTTTTATAGCTGGCCATACCTATACTGAAGTAACAAGTACACTAAGTAACTAATTCAGTTATCCTTCTTTGGAAATTGAAGATTCTGTTGCTATTGACATTTGTGGCTCGCTTCAGGAAATCAACACTAGTTTCAAAATATAAAATCCACTTTACCTTATGAAGTGTGAAAGGGGTGGGTGGATCAAGTCCATTCTCCAATACTAGCAAATATAGGAATTAGCTTTTAGAAGAATCATCCCTGCAGCACTCCCCAGCCTTTTTTTCTTTCTTTCTCTCTCTCTGTCTGAAATAACCAGAGTCTCCTAAATTAATACTGAACTCACTGAAACCACACATTTAACTGTAGCTGTCTTGCTTTCAGTTCTCATATCCATCATACTGCTGCTTCTTCACATGTACTTGGAAACTGTTGAGCTCTCAATTGACTCTGGAGCAACATTTTAGAGAGAAAATTGTTTGACACATTTTCTCATTATATTTTCTCTTAGACTCCCCTTCCTAAAAAGTTGGCAAAGTCTTATTGCACCTAAGCCAAGCACACAACTGAAGTAGTACCTTTCACACCCCTGCCCCACTTTTACCAATAGGTAGATATTTTTAATCATAGGTAGAAACATATGTTCTCGATTTAGCCCATCAAGATATTTAAAAGTTTTGGAAGTTGGACAGTGAATGAAATTGGAGTTCAGAAGTACCAGTCTAAAAGTATGGAAATCTTTCCATACTCTGCTCTGCCCCATTCTTCCTCTGCAGAAGGCATCACCATCCCACTTCAAGTGGCAGTATCAGAAATGAGTACATAATGGTCTGTTTTGACTACTGGTTTTGGCCAAAATTTAGATCTAGGATGACAGCTCTTCATTATTTATCTAGAAAGCCAGTATTTTCCACAGAATAGAAATCCATTTTCTGATTAGCTGACAACAGAGTCAGAACTCTGAATTTCACTTAAACGTTGTCCTCAGGCATTTTCTTGTTTCCTTGACATGACAAAGAAAGATAATGACACAGAATATGCAGAAATGTTGCTTTGTATCAGCTGCTTGTAAGTAGTGAGGGTAAAGTTCCTATGGTGGCATGCAGTCCGGTGCAAATAAGGGCATGGGAGTCCAGTGGTGTGAAGGCCTGCACTGTAATAGTATCATCTGCACCTGAAGGAAGTTCTCCCATTTAGTGTGAATTCAAACCAATTCAGGACACTGAGGTGCTACAAAGCTGGTAAACCGATTTGTTGTAAAAAAAGTGATGTTTCAAGTCAGGATCTATTGGCAGACATGCCAATTAGTTAACAAGCTTAAGTCAGCTCCTCCATCACAGATATATCTGGCAAAAAGATGGCTAAGAACTGTTAATGTTTTCAGAAAGTATAACAAACGATAGCATGACATCTGAAGAAAACCTGCCCAGGGATTTCTTAGCCTTATTTTTCCTCTGAAACTGGTCTATATAGGAGCCAATAACTATTAAAAATGCTATAAAGATGATTGTGGATAGCAGCATAGTATTTGTTGCAGTGCATCCAGAGTGATTGCCTCTTTTGGCCTCGTCCATCACAGAGGCCACTAAGTGTGGTGAGATATTTTGGTTCCCATGCAGTTCCTCATTTGGTCCTACCCCAGGCTTTGGTGTGGGAGAATGGGACCCCTTTGCTGCCTGCTGCGCAACCAGGGCGCAGCCCAGTAAAAGCAGCCAGCAGTGTCCCCTGAGCATGTCAGGTGCCTCTCTGACTTTTGACAGTGAATACACATCAAGTATTAAGGCACTTTTCCACTTTGCCTTTAAAAAAGCCACACTCAAGGAGTGAAGTAGCCGTAGTCAGTCTGGGGTCTTGCTAGAATATCTTGATGGAATAAGACTGGAAGAATAAAATACATACAAAAGAGATAAAAACTGTAATTGAATGCATTAAAAAAATTATTTATGTTGACCTGTAAATTTATTCACTGAACTTCATAGCTAGTAAACTTCAGTAACTAGTTAAAAATAGGAAACAATGTGCATTTGCACTGGAAATTTTAAAGAAAGGTAAACCACTGGAAGCAGAATTTTTTGAAGCTTTTGATAAAAGAAGGCTTTCCTTCATATTACTGTCTGTGTTTCACCATATTCAGTTAGGTCAGTAAAAAACAAACTAGTAGCGAAAAAAACAGTTTTGTTTTCCTCTTCCAAGCTACATAAAACACATGAAAACTGAGTGAGAGGGCAAGATCTACTAGACCTAAAACCAAAAATGACTGATTCACTTCGCTAACTGCTGATACTAAATATTTTATATGATAACTGCACCCAACAGCAGTGTCTCAGTGCCCTTCTGCCTGGCTGCCCACTAGAGGAAAAAAGCCCAAAACTTGTTTTGAACAAGGATGAGGAATAGCAACATCCTCCCATGTCTAGGTCAGTTCTAAATAACAAGCATTTCCACCAGCTCCTAAAAGCCAGGAAGAAGAAAAAGAAAGCTCATATAAACAATTATACTAAAAATGGGTTCCTATACCAAAATCCTGGCTATGAACTCCACCTCCAGCTTTCATGCCTGAGGTTTGTCTGTCTAATTAGCCAGAATGGAAGTTTGGGTTTTTTGTGTTTCCCCTTGGGGAAAGCTTGGCTTTAAGTCCAAAGATTGTGGTCACTCTCACTACATTTTCCTCAATGTTGTGCTGGTCTAGATCTGTTAAAATAAATGGAGTTTTTCAAGGAAAAAATACAGACAACAAAGCAAATTTTTTTTAATATGGAGAAACAGTACAGTTTTTCCTGGCTTCCTTGGTAATGCCTGTATGTGTGTGCATATGTATCTGTATAGACCTATGTCCCCTGCCACGCTGCAGACCCTGCCATGCCGTCCCTCGCTTGCCCACACATGGCACTTACTGCAGCAGCTCACCTGCCCCCACAAGTATATGCTCTACCCTCTGTTCATTTTGGCTCAAGTGGCTCGGAAACAAGGTTTGTTTTTTTCTAAACAAATGACCATGTGATTATAATTTGCATCATAACATTTGTCTTTGGAAGTAGCAGGGATTTGATGTCATGAAGGGAAGACAATTTCCAAAGTCTCCAAGTTACAACACAGGCTGACTCTTTGCTATCTTTGCACAAGTGAAAAATACCATTTGACCCTTTTTTTTTTTTTTTTTTTGTTAGCCATTTAACAGTATTTTGTCTGCAACAGGAAACCTGGTTTACTGTTAAGTCAGGCTGTAGAGTCTCCCAGACTGCTATGGAAAACAATAAACATACAGACAGCAAACTCTTGTAAAATGAGGAGGAGACTGTTGCCTCCACAAAGACTAAATCAATTATTTTCCCATAAAAGAATGAAGTGAATGAATGCTGACTTTTAGAGTAACCAAAGACCTGAGCTAAAGTGCAGCCATGCATTGAATGATACTGTGAGTTTGTGTAAATGTGTGTGTATATGTG
The DNA here is from genome assembly GCF_036417845.1 of Apteryx mantelli. NCBI lineage: Eukaryota > Metazoa > Chordata > Aves > Apterygiformes > Apterygidae > Apteryx > Apteryx mantelli. Next base: position 103,244,430 of record NC_089978.1, read on the forward strand.
TGTGCGGGACAAGGGGAGAGGAAGGGCGGGAGGCAGATGGTTACAAACCGTGGGTCCTCCCCAGCACCCTTTCAAATCAAGGAAGTGTTACTTGTGTCTTAAAAGTTGGGGAAAATCCAGCATCCTCTGGAGGGAGCACACTGCCTCTGTTGGTTTGGAGTTCAAGCATTTAATCAATTACGTTTGTATTGCCAAGGCTGTAAAAAGAAAATAGCTGTTCAGTTCTATGCCCCACGTTTTGTCTATGTAAAACCAGCAGTGATGTTTGATTTCTGTGGTGAAAACAATTTAAAGAAACACCATTTAAACCAAGCAGCCTGTAAACGAGCACATTGTATCCTGCATGCGATCTTCCCAGGGCTGGTCATGGTGACTGTGAGTGTGAGCGAGAAACAGAGACAATGCCTCAGTTAATCTGCCTTTTTAAAAAAAAATAATAATAACTTGGCTGCTTTCCCCAGGGGGCATGCTGCCTTCCTCCCATCCTCTGGCTGGATTGCCCACCTGCCTGGTGCAAGACCCCAGCCTTATGACCAGCTTCCCACTGCTGCTTCTGCTGCGGGAGCTGCCGCACGTTGAAGGCCCAAGGCAGGGCAGGGGCTGTTGCAGGCGGGGGACTGGGGAGCAGAGTACCTGTGGGCATCACAGGGTACTTCCAGCACCTGCTGACTGCATGTTGTCAGCTTCACGCCATGCTTTTATCTTGTGCCACATTGAAAAACAGGTAAGTTGTCTTGCATGTCTGCAAATGGACAATTGCTACAGAGCATCTAGCATCAAGCAACTTGAAACACCAGGACTTTGGTGTTGCAGCCTCAAAAGTTGGGCTGCAAGAGCAGGGAATAAAACAGTGATTCTTTATTTTCAACCTTCATGTGCCTTGCGTGTAGTCTTTTCTGCCAAATGATGAAAGTTGTTCTTCAAGGTGAATCCCCCCCCCCTTTTTTTGATGCAATGACAAAGTCTGAAAAAAGAGAATATTTATTAGGATGTGTATTAAAATAATTACATTCTGCTGCATTGCCACAGTTTGATCATAGATGCTCTGGATGCTTACTTTGCCCAGTAAGCTATGTGCCAGGCTTGTAAGGTCAGAGACACTGAGGGACGGATGTTCTGCCAAAGTACCAGCACCTAGTGCTGCTTCAGGTACCCCAGAGTATCCTTCTGGATCCAAGCTGCTGCTCCAGTGAGGTGCAGGACTTCCCTAGCTCACATCTAATATCCTGGTGTGCATGACTTGAATTCTGTAAGGCACCTAACATGGCCAGCGGGAGACTATGTGGGCAAACCACCATACACTAGAGGCAGACACTTAAGTAGTGGATTCCTGACCCAAAGAGAAATTTTAACAGCAGGAAAAATAAAATTACCTGATCTCAGCCCTGAATAGGCGCTCATATAGCCTTTATTCCTTAGGGATTTTCTTCTGGGTGGTAAAGCCCGGCTTACAATGCTGATAGGGACAGCATGGGAACTTCTTTGCCCCATGCCTTCAGAGAAAATATCTTCCGTGAACATGAATGTGGATGGATTGGACTAGGTCCTCAATGATGTGGAAGTTTCCTACTCTACCAGGGAGTAAGTGCCTATACCAGCAGTGTTCACACCCTAGGTGAAAATATGTGCTAACTTTAGTCAAGTGAAGCCTGCTGGGAGCCCAGGGAGTGTAAGGTGGCTGCTGGTCCACCTGGCCCATGCTGCCACATCTTACAATGGTTTTGTTACTTGAGCGAGCTGGGCTCAAGCTTTAAAAAAGACTGACTGGACACCTACCTGTCCTGGATTTACACCCATGGCTCTGTTTTAAGGATGTAAAAATGTTTGAAAGGGAAGTGTAGGCAAAATTTACAATTTGCAGTGTCTGAGCTGTGGAAAGGGCTACAGGGCCCACACAGAAACACATTATGAAATACAGTACAGGATATGAAGAGATACAGTCTTAAAAAACATAGGCTGGTTTGGAGTATAGCTTAGTTCAGTAGAGTCCATTTAATGTTACATGCCCTCAATAACCTTATTTTTTATTCCTTTGTTGGCATCTCTGTTCTATGTGTCTGGCTGTAAGTGCCTGAGGGCTGGGCCCTTTTCTCACTCAGTGTTTACTGCACACTGAGGCATTGCCCCTGAATGAGTCACGAGGTGCTAATGAGATTCTAAGTAGGAAAAGGGATGGGTCTTCTGGAGATTTGAGCTGGCGGGAATGTAAATTTGTAGAGATCTGTGACACCTCACCCATTTAAGAGAGTGGAATTTGGCTCATTACTTATGAAGAGCTCAGTAATGAGGATTATCATCTGAGTGAGTTAGCCTGGAGAAGTTCAGTTTATCATAAGATTTTGTCCATAGCTGATTTGCCAAAATATTTCACAAAATTATCAGAACAGGACAGAATGAAACCTAAGCAGCAGTTGGCTTACAATCATTTCACAAATAGAAAAAGAGAGCAAATATGTATATAAAGGGAATAATCTGCCCATCTTCACTATTTTATTTCCTGCAGATGTTAGTTTGAGTGTTTTCAATATGAGGGAAATGTCTTAAAACTACTGAAAAAATTGATTACAGAAAGCTAAACAAAACACATAGAGCACCTTGTCTTTACAAAATGCCCTGTTCACCAAAGACCAGTTCTGGCTGTCTGAGAAGCAGTGAATGAAGAGTTGAAGTATGATGAACAGTGGAATTACTGGTAAGTACAGATAGCTTTGGATAAGTTCAACTCTGTATTACAAAGCTGTATGTCGCACGATTTTTTAAAAGTTAATTGGAGAAAGAATTGTTAGCTATGTGAATCAGCGATCACAGCAACAATTGCAGTTATAGACATTTGCAGGTGAGACACTACTGTAGCTGAGTGAAGGTTCCTAAGTATCCATCCCATTGCCTTCGAAGGCTGCTTTAGAGGAATGGGCTTTGGAGAATCAGGAATGAGATTAGCTGGCATGCAGCTGCTGAAGGGGCCAGAGGCAGAAATCGCAATGATGTCCTCTGTGCTGAAGTCTCAGCAATTCTGTTGCTTGGGGTCTTCATGATGCACGATACTGTATTATGTCATGCCTGAAAATAAAATATGTACAATTTTCCTTCTCATTCCCCCTTCCTTCCAGCACACAGTGAAACCTCCGCAGCTATTCATCCCCTATTTTCAGCACAGTTTCCTTTTTCCATCTTAGTAAAACACTAGCATATAGCACTTTAGCAGCTGTAGAGCAGCCCAGGACTCAAGGGTCTGGCAGGTTGCTTCCTTGGTTAAGCACTGTCAAACCAGTGTGGTCCCACATGCTGCCAGGCTGCCTGTTTTGACTGTTTTGACTGTGGGGAGCAAAGTGTGAAAAAAGGTCTCAGTCCTAAGTACAGCAGAGCTGATGCTCCCCCATAGTGTTAACAGTGTTCTGGTCGTTCAGTCCAGAAGTAGCTGACAGTGAGCCTGCAGGTGGCTGGTAATTTGTGCGATATGTTTCAGAGACATATTATAAGAGTGCCATTTAATGACAGCTGTGAAAATCCGTGGCCATAGCTCCAGGATAATCCATACTGGTCCTTTGCTTCAATATGAGAAAAGGATGCTGAAAAGGTGTCATGGAACTCTGGAATTCACAAAGACTCCCCTTTCTGCATTTATGCTTTGCTTAATGGCAAGTGGTATTTGTTAGGGTTGTAATTCCTCTTCCTCTTCTGCTTCTCTCAAATCATGTCCCTCAGCAGGAGAAAAGTTGCATTTACTCTTCTGAAAATGTTGTACATTGCTTGTACAAGTTTCAGTCATCTGGTTCAACATTTTAATGAGTAATGAAATAGCGACTGGCCTGGCACTTATATTGGAACACCTACATGGGAAGGGTATCGAGGAACAGAAGCTTTACACAACTCTGCTGCTAATTAGGCTTTGGGCAAAGCAATAATATTGTTGGAAGAATGGAATATATTGTCCTTTCTCCACTGTGTGCGTTGAGAAAAAGTAGGCCAAGGCCAAGAATGTAATAGCATGCAACAGATGGTACCATCTGGGCAGCGCAGGAATCGCAGAGCAAACAGCCTGCCATCCAGCCAGGGGGTCCTACTCTTGTTTTTTTGCTAAATGCTTGGGAGGTGCATGGAAACTAATGGCACAAGGCATCAGGTATGCGGGTAGTCAGATACTGCCATCAGCCAGTCCAGCCTCACTGACATTGATGGCACCACTGCAGTTTGTGCCAGTAAAGAAGTTGGTCTGTAGGCAGAAGCCTGTATTTTCTCAGCTTTAAAATGCATGGAAGGTTATATGGTACAAAAAAAGAGAAAGGCAATCCTCTGCTACTTCTTCAAGTTGGCTGCAAATCCTCTTTTCAGCCCTGCTGGTCTCACGATGGAGATTATTGATTCCAAAGAGACTGAGCCCCAAACCCTTGAGTCCTGTTTGCTCTCCCTCTTAGCAATCCTCACCCAAAACAGCAGCTTGCCCTGCTCCCAGCAATGCTGTCACAGAGGAGGACCCTGACAAAGGGCACCTTTTAGCGCATGGGATTAGTCAGCTCTGTTGAGAACAGCTTGAGTGACCTGGAGGGGAAGGAAGAGGATCTTCTGGATCTGTTGCATTCCACCACCACAGTCCAAGGGCACCCACTTGTTTTCCATGCAGCCACTCACCCCAGGCTTTCTGCAGGAGAGCTAGAGAGGGGAAGACAACATTTCACACAGACACTTTTCCCCCAGCTATAAAGTCCCCCTCTAGTTTTCTCTTCCTCTTGGAGCAAAGGGGTAGGGACCAGTTCCTCTACAGATGTTCTGCACAGGAAATCAGCATTTTGGTGTTATCCTGGAACATCTATTCTAGTGTAACAGTAGTCTAGTTCTTGGAGCAAACACTTTTTCCAGTATAAGTTTCTTTTTACTCTGTTTGTCTTTTTGGTGTAGTTCATTCCAAAGTGACATAATTTACATCAGAAAAAAAATTGTGTCTGTGAGGGGAGTTGTGTCATTATAACAGCTACCTCTATGCTAGCTTTTACACTGTCCTGATTGCAAAGGGAGAGAACTTGCTAGAAGTGCCACTGAAAGAAGTTTAGGGTATGAGTGGAAGTTAGCAGAGTGGGCCCAGCTTGTGTGAGGTGGCTTATGAAGCCGTAAAATGACTGAGCCCCCTGTCTTCAGTGTGCAGATAAACAGCACTGGCCAGGAAGACTCTGAGTGCATATTCTGTTGTCAGAGAAAGATGATTCATTGAAACCAAAATTTCAGAGAAGCATGTTTATCAGTTTCAGCTAGGGCTTGTTTTGCCTGTCCCTTTCTCTTTTCTTTCCTGTCCATGCCCTCATGCAGCCAGGTACACAGCCCCTCCAGGGAGGCAGCTCAAGAGCTTCCCAGTGTGTGGGAGAGTAGAATTCATGTCTTCAGTTTAGACCAGCCTTCTAGCAGAATAGGCTTATAGTTACTTTGGGTACACACCTAGAGCAGAGGGTCAGGGCCATGTGAGTTGGTCTGACCAGCTGAGGAAGCAGTGTCCCCTCATTCCTCCTCTCCCCAAATCCATGTTCAGCAAGAGCTGTTGTCTCAGACATAGCAGCATGCTCGAATGTGGCTTTTCTGTTGGAGGACTGTATCTTGACAGGTTGGATGATGGGCAGACCTCCCTACATCTGCCTGCTCGCACCCAGGCTGACACGCTACTTGTAGTGCCGTTGCTGCAGGTCTGCTACTCTGCTCTGGACGTGGGACCCTCTCACTGATTTTTGTTTAGAAAGCTCCTGTTTGTTTTCCAATGTGGAATGAGAATATTTTTTAAGTTGCAGAAACTTTTGAGGTATATGAGATCTATTTCCTGCCTAAATGTACAGGCAGCTCCTCAGAGCTGTGAAGCAGAAAAGAGAGATCTAGGCAGAGTAATAATCCTGCCTATTATTACGGAGTAGTAATTACTCTGCCTGACTGTGTTAGTGGACCGTGATCCCTCTTGTTTTCCCTGCCATCCCCCAAACAATATCGCTTCTGGCCAACTAAGAAGCAAATACAGAATGAAACACCTGTATGCTGTGTGCAATACACGTAGTTGGAAGAGGTTCCCTGGAGACGCATCCACAGTGCTTGCCAGTGTCTTTACTGAGGGTGAATTGGAAGGGGAATCCATTAAAAAGAAAGAGGAAAAAAAATCAATAATATAATTAGAAAACATTATCTGAAGTAATGATGCCAATTAAAGAGCAATGCACCCATTTACAGCAGGCATGGATCAACTGGTGAGGGCGAATGGGTGCAAGCTTCCTTAGCGTACCTATCCTGCTCCCCCTGGCATGGTGCTGGCACTGCTCATGCTCCCAGCACTGTGCTGCTGTGGATCTGCAGTTCCTCTGCAAACCACGGGGCCGAGGTGGGAATCGGTGTGTGGCAGAGAGGGTCTAAGGGGGGAGAAGCAGAGGATAAAACCTCTCCCTGTGGTCCGGGCAGGCCAAGGCAGTGCCCATGGCTGAAGGCAGGCTTGGCCGGGGGGGTTCAGTGCACTGGTGTGTGCGAAGGGGTTTCTGGGTGCCTCAGCTCATCCGTGCAAGTAAGAGAAACACCGCCCAGAAACACCCTGGAAGCAAACAGAAAACAGCAGAACAGCTAGAGAAATGCTTGTACAGCAAGCCAGAGAGGAAGCTAAGAGTGGTTTTGGTGCAGAGTTCTTGCCTGGAAGAGGGTCTGGGAATATTGTTTTAGGAAAGGTTTTAGTGGTTTTGATCCATTTTGCATTCGGTTAACGGAAACAATTTCCCTGTTTATGCTAGCAAAACTGCACAAAAGAAATGCCTTTTCTTCTAATGGAAGCAATTCTATTTTATCTTCCTTTACTTTAAAGAGAAAGTTGGGCTCCCAACAAACTCCTTAGCTTTCTCTGGCTGGGGTCAGATACGATTACACAAAACCAGAATTGGCTGAAATTCACTAATGATTATTTCTTACCTGAAAAGGAGCTTTTGTCAACAGCAGGTTTTTTTGAGGAGTTTTCATTTTCTTGGAACTGCTTTTGTTTTTTCTTTTCTTTTAGGCCCTTTTCTTCTTTCCTTCAATGGGAGAAGAACAGATCCAATAATGGGAAACTGTTTTGTAACTCCACAGCAGTTCTCCCTCTTTCTGACGCTGTGCAAGGAAAACAACTACTGTATTTCTGTATAAATATTTCACATATTTGCACCCAGCTCCTACAAAAGGGGGAAAAAACCCTCACCAAATCTGAGTGGACATGGGTCAGCTCTTCAGCTTGCTTATTTCAGAAGAGAGATAAGATCGATTACATGGGTGATAGTTTCACCCAACTTTTTATTACTGGTGCAAGTTTTACAGACACTTAAATATGTACTAACCTAATATCCCCAGCTCCACTCATGGAGGTGAAGTTGATCAATGAGTGCATGTTTGCAGGTTTAAGATCTTCATGTTGGCCTGCGTTAAAGTTTAATTTTTTCCCCCTCTTTGCAAAAGAAATATTATCAATAGTTTGAAGTGGTCAGAGGGAGAACACCTTATACATTATATTGCTCTGTTCTTGCCCTTAAGTTATGACTTCTTTTTCTTTGTTTGCATGGTTATCTTGATCATAATTAAAGTGAGGAGGGAAAAGTTAAAAGCAATTTCAAACTACCATTTCAATCCCAAGTCTCATTTCTTTTCCTGATGTCTATAATGCATCACTTTTTAACTGAAGTCTTCCCACTGGTATTCAACTTAAATATATGGTTAAATATTCATGGCACCAGGCCTTAAAATAGAAGACATTTTGTTCAAGGAAAAGCTTATCTTGCATCTGTTGTTCAAGAAAATAGGTACTGGAAAGCGGTACTTCCCTATTCTTCTAGGACAAAGATCATACTTCTTATCTCTTCTCCCTTCCTAGCAGCCTATCAGTTGTACAAGGGAAACCAGCACTTTATGCATTGTTCCTCTGAGGTTATTGCTACTCTCCCCTTCTTTTCCTCTCTCAATCTCGGTTGATGCTCAAGGGGGAGGAAAGCACTTAAGTGTCTCTTTTGGGGGTTAATTTACATTCCTCTCAAGTCTCCAGGATGCTAAAGGGGACCTGTGGGGGCTTACCATAAATAAAGTATGGTATCAGTGTTCATTAGACATTCCCCTGTCCCCTCTTCTGTCTTCAGCTCTTTGACTTGTGTTCTCATCAACAAGCAAAAGGAGTTCATAGCCAGTGAGGATGCTGTGATGTTGCTTGGACTGTGTCCTTATGGCACAGAAAAAGGACAACATTACCTCCTGGCCCATCCAAGCTGTGCTTATCTTCCTTCACGTTTTCTCACTGTTGGGCTGGTGTCATGTTTTGGCATAAGCTTTAGGAAATGTTAATGGGTCCTGCAATATGAGCTGGGTAGGTGAGAGGAATGAACCGAAGAGTTTCAGAAGTGGAGCTGGGTGATGCCCCCAGTCTCGAGGGGGGACTGAACAGAGCCCTGTGAGGTGGCCCTGCTCTTCTCCCAGCCTCCAGAAGATGCATGCTTTAGCTCTGTTTCTAATTTAATTTTGCTCTGATTAGCAGGGCTGTTCCAACTAGGGTGAGTGCTACAGGCAGGAGGTAAAATGAAGGCATGATTAAAATAATTACTAGGTGTGGCCATTCTTGTGGTGTTCAGACAGCCTAGAAAGCACCACATAGTGTTAGCATGAGCCAGAAATCAAGCTCAAAATATTTCTCTGCAGAGAGGCTGTTCAGACACAAAGATGGAAATAATCTGTGGGGTATGAAAGGCAAGGTTTGTGCTGTCAAGTTTAGGAAAAATGACAGGAAAGAAATATCAAATGAAACCTGAAGTTGGAGTTTTTCTATACATATGTCCTTTGATTTGAGAACTTCTTAGCTAAACACAAATATCCTTTCTGAACAAAGCTCCTATTTATCATGTTTATATACATAACTGTTAGCATGTCTTTAAAAAGTGCTGCAAAGACAAGGCAAATCCCACCTTCTTAATGGCTGTGTGTTTGGCGAACCATGGCCTTGTATGTGTTTTCTGTTACACTGACTGAAGTTGAATAGTTTTTTGCAGAGTGTTCATTTAAAATTGCTCCCCTTGCCCTAGAAATATTAAAAGCTGACAGGAAATATACTATCTGGAAGTCACCTTTTCTTGACAGAACGCTGATTCAGGCATATGGTATCTTTCAAACTTCAGGAAGTCAAAATAAACTGAATAAGACTGTTAGATGTGCTGGTTATAGACTTGCTATAATCCAGCATCACATTCCTATCTCATTCCAGCCATACAGATCCTGTCCTAGAATGTAGGAGGGGAAACTCCAGCTATGAGACATCAGGAAAAAACAGAAATCAGAACAGTGTTAAATTTGATGTCATTTAGTGTTAACATTCATACAGTCTAGTTCATCAGGGTAACCTCCTGGGCCAGTGCTCCTTCTCCTTTCAGTCCCTTAATTTGAAGGGAAAAAAAGGTGCCTGAGGAACAGACTTCGTCAGCCTTACCTCAGCTGAAAGATGCCCTGATCTTATTAGATTCATGCTGGCCAGCCACAGTCAAAATCCAGCTTCCCTGAACTGCCTCAGCAAGCCTAATGTGTCAGAGTTTATTTGAAAATAGCTATGTGTCATATATCTTTCTATATTTACATAATGCCCTCCCAGACAAGATTGCTTTGACAAACAAACATGGTACTCCCTGTATACCAGTGAACTCCAAGATTTCTGGAGCTTCCCTTCAGAGATTCATTTCTGAAGGTTGACTGGTAATTCAAATCTCATTCACAAGTCTCTATGGCTGCTCTTTGTCACTCTGGCAACGTAAAGCAGGCACAAGCCAGGTTAATGTAACTGGGAAAATGTGAAGGTATTTAAAAGTCTAGAAAAATGCATAATGAATCGGTGAATATGGCTGTTTGAGTCAAAGACATTCTTTCAAGAGTAGATTTAATTTCAGCATCAAAGTCACTGCCTTTTAATAAGAAGTACAGATCTTTAAAAATTTTAAAAGGTCATTCAGACTTAATAAAATGCTTTAGTCATTAGAAATGCTTGTTTTAGAGTCAGCCTAAATTGCCATAGAAAGTTGCATTAAAATTTCTTATTTCGTCTCAAACCCAATTCTTCTCACCATAATGATTTTATCAGAAAGCAAGATATGGCAAACTGAAATGGTGGAAGACACAAAGAACAAGTTCATGTTTGATGCAACAGTTTTGAAATCAGTGGCTTCACATCAGATGTAAAATTGGATCAGTGGCACAACGGGACACTGGGGCTGTAGTATACTTTTTAAGTAATGAGTAACAGAAGAGGCCTCCATTTTTTGAAGATGCAGAGTATAGATTATAGAATATTTTGCATTCTGTTCAAAATACTTCATAAAAACTAACTAATCAGTCTCTACAATCCTTTTCTGAGATGACAGACATTATTATTATCATCACTATTCAGCAGACAGTTTATCTGCTTCTTTACCTGCTCTCCCACTCAAAGCTACACAGAGGTTTAATGGCAAAGTTTGGACTAGAACTCCTGAGTATTTATGATTAGGATATTTCCATCAGACATGTTCATCTTGCTTATGTTGTAAGACCATCTTCCCACCTGATTAAAGTCAGAAAATGCCTCTCAAGCTTCATTTATCCTTGAACTGTTCAAATCTGAAGATATTTGGGCAATCTGTTCCCAGTGTATTTGAGCCAATAAGAAAAACTTGGTCTTTCCTTAGCTAGTATAACAAACCTCAGAGTAATCAACCATTGTAACAGAGAAGAATTTAACTTCCCAGTACACTTCTCACTGATAATGTGGATATGAATATCTAGTTCAGAATTTTTTTTACTGTATGACTTTCCCCAAGAAAATGCTGTTTTGAAACTGAAAATCCAAACCTTGAGGAAAAGGAGAGTAGAGATGGCATTTGTGGAAAAGCACTGAAAATGCAGATAAAGGGTGAAGGATCAGGAGGGGTCAATACCTGCCCTCTATGCAGCCAGGCAGCGAGACACTGCCTAATTCTGCCCAAGGCGTCAATCTGAGTTCCTCTTACCTGAGATGTGTGCCACTGGGTTTAACACAGATGAGTGGGTCAGTCCTTCTCCTTCTTTCTTTCCTTCTTTCTCCCTCTTCTCTTTCTCTCTCTCTCTTTTTTTTTTTTTTTTTTTTTTGTCCCTCATAAAAACAAAATGTTACAAGGTCTTGTTTATCATCCTGATTCAGAGCAGGAAAATATCTGAAAATCTCAAAAAGTTTTGCAAGATGGGAAAAACATTTCCCAGACAGGTTTAGCAATATCTTCCAGGACTTTCAAACAGCTGTTAAGCAAGACTGCCCCTCAGCCTAATCCCTTTTGGCTATCTCCAGTTAAATGAGTCTTTTCAAAGTATTATATCATGATTTCATTAAATCCCACAAAACTGTTTCCCCAGGAAATAACTTTGAGCCAACTGGATTTGAACTACCTGCTGTATCTCATGACCCCTTAATAAAAAAAAAACATGGCTGCAATAAGTCTATGCATTGTGTTTCTCACTTTCCCTTGCTCCATAGCCTAACCTGTCACGAGGGCAATTGGAAAAAATCTGTTGAGGCTTCACTAATTTCTTTCCTCATTTCCTTTAGCAATCCTGGTAGCTGCCCAGGATACTTAGTCTTCCTTAAGAGCACTGAATTTTTGGCACAAGACTTTTCATTTGTATCTGTTCATAATCTGTCTCCTCCTGTCATATCCGGAAATATGATCCCTCTGTTAAACAGTTAATTTGCTTCTCTCTGCGGAGGGGAGAGAGGGAGAGAGAGGCTGGAGAACTGCCTAACAAACCTGCAAGATCTTCGTTCCTTTTATTCAACTCTCAGTTATTACTTCTTACTTTTATCTCTTTTCTACCTTGAAAAGCTTTTCATTCTTTCTATACACATCTAAAAAACACAGAAGATCAAACTTCACCTATGAAAGTGCTCCTGGACTAGGACCTTGCCTGGGGAAAGCTGACACATACCTGCCATAGGTGACAGCGCAACTTGTCTTTACACCAGTTGAGGCTCTGAGCTACATGTAACAGTTTGTCCTTGCCTATCTGATTTTGATTAAACCTCAGAAGTGCATGGGTTTTTTTGTGTTTTTTTTCTTCCTTGCATGGCTTTGAATGGTGCAAAGTCCAGTTACGCTCATTTGTGCATAATGCGACGAAGTCAAAGTGCTCCAGAAGGAAAACAAAGATCAGTTTGGCTCAGTTTCTGTCTCTGCAGGCAGCATCACCCCAGAGCATCTCGTTTCAGATGTGGTGCTTTCTGGGGACATGGCTGCAGTCTGGTAAGAGACAGGGCTTCACCGGCGCTGGCTGCACAGACGCAGCAGCAATGGAGTTTAAGCATGTTGCATTTCCAAACACAGCCCTGAAATGTCGATGCTTTGTGCGAATAGTTAAAATTGCATTGGCAAGAGCCTCTCCTATGCTTTCCAAATGGTTTTAGTGGTAAGTGAAGACAAAATGCTCTCTCATTAAAAATGAGCAAAGAAAGCTACCATGGTAATAAAGCCACATTCACCATCCTAGCATCTGCCACTGATGCTTACTTATAACAGAGGAGCAATAATTAAGATTGTGACCTTCCTTGCTAATCACTGGCAATGTCTATCAGCAGACAGCAGAGCTCCCTTAAAGAGCTTGGGAAATGCCCTTCAATTCAGAGGTAAAAACGACAGAAAACCACACTCCTGGCAAACAAAAAGGCAATAAATTCCTCCCTCCTCCCTTAAGCTGTCAAGTGACCTTTTTTCCAGCAGTGTTCTTCAGTTCTTTGGTTAGGCTTTCTTTAAAACACAAAAGTGACCAAGGTAAAGTAGCTATTGAGTGTGAGAATAATAGAGGAGAGAAGAGAGTGAGAGCACACAGAAGTCAGCATTTTTGGGGTCTGGTTGCAGTTTGATTCATGTTTGCATCATCACAGTGATGCTGTTTTTGTTGTGGTGTTACGAGATGTGGGCTTGCAGGGCAAGAACATGAGCTTCTTTACTTATTTTCAGTGCAAACAATTTGTTTTTATATAGTTGGAAACATGCCCACCTCTAGCTATAGGAACTAGAGAATCAAGGTGATAGAAATAAAATAAATAAAATACTAAGTATTATCTAAATGCTTTGAATATTTTATTGTGTATTTTTCTTTCCTTCTTTCTTAAAAAAAAAGAAAAAAGAAAAAGAAATTGACTTTGAATAGGTAAGGCCTTGAATCTGAAAGAAAGGCCTGTCTAGTGAAGTACCTGGTCTAAAATATAGAAACAATGTGCTTAGAGGAAGTGTTTTCCCCAGTACCTGAGTGATTTGGAAGATGGACGGTATCCTACATGATACATTTTCTTCAGGGCTGCAGATAGGCTATTATGCAGCTATATTCTTTAGACGCATTTTCATAGCAGTGTTATCATTCAAACATTGAAATCTCCCTGGTTTAGAACGGGGCTTCCCAGACACTTTCAAAGTGGGATTTCGGTTTCCATATCACTCAGGTGCTTCTGAAAACTTCAGCTAAATACACTAGTGTTGAACATAATTAGATTTCAGTGAAATAACAGGCTAAAGTTTAAGAATATGCCTAACTATTTAGGATCAAAACTGAAAGAAACTGAAAACATTTCCAAACAAAACAGAAATATTTTTTATTTAGTCTTGTTTTCTTATCCTTCATTAAGAGCAGCTATTTCCATTTCAAACCTTGGATTGATATAGAATACTGCAGCAGGACTTTAACCACTCTCTTCTGATCCCAGTTAATAGCATATGTGTTTTGCATAGGACATCTGTGCCATAGACTAACTTATTGGTGAGGAACCAGCTCAAAACACTGTATATGCTGCAGGCTTTCAAGTGGCATGACTGTTTTCCTTTTTTGCATAAATACTGTGGAAAAAAAGATGTCCACATGTCTTTAGGAGACAAAAATAGGACAAAAAGAAAGAAACTATTTGCATTGTTAACAGAAGGTTAGAGATAGTTTATCTTTGTGCAAAGCAAATGAGTGGCAAGATGAATCAGGACCTATTATTCTTATCTGACAGAATGCAAATTTGCAAAGGAACAAAAAGTCCAGTGTAGGATTAAAACTATCTATTGTTAAGAAATGAAAGACTATTATATTGTAAAACTTGTAGCATGTACTTCAGAATCAGCCTGCAAACATTCAGAGTTCCATACAATATTTGGCTATCATTTAACATTTTCTATATGCAATAGTCTTTAAATTCAAAATAATATGAAACTTACATAATTCTATCCTTGGGTATTAGCTGAAACAAAAGCTTACCCTCAATATATATTGAATCTCCCAAGTACAATCTAATAAGCGTGAGTATTCATTTTCCTTGAGTACATTTCTAATATAGCCTACTGCATGCAAATTCATATATGGGACAAATATCTCTCATAAAAGGAAAGTGGAACTTAGTGCCATACCCACTAAAATCCATAGGATTTAATTTTCACTGAATCCAGTGGGACAGTCTTCAATAAAGGGTATGACACCCTTTTTAAAGTGATTTGACGACACCCTTTTTAAAGTGATTTGACTTTTCCTTGCTCATGATGATAAATCAATAATATTGTTTCAAACCAGGCACAGGCCTGAGTCTGTTGTCATTGAGGTCAGTGATGATACTCATACTAATCCTATGGTTCAGGGTCAATCTTTCAGTGGCATTAAACACTCTGGGAGCTTTTCCTACTACACCCTACTGTACTTCAAGCCCGATTTGTATCAGACTCTCAAGAAGCTAATTACCACCAAGCAAACTCAGCCTAATGTTTCAGTCCTTCAAAACTGTGATCTGAAGAATGGCCTGCGATATACAGGGATTCAAGCATTTGGCTATGTCCCTGGTAGTGGTACCGAGGTAGGAGGTGTAAGGAGATAAAGCAATCGGATTTTTTTAGACTCTCAGCCATGTAAGTGTAACCCAGTCTAGTTCACTTAGCTTGGCTCTCTTTTTGGTTAAAATGGGATCCTAGAAGAGCAGATTAGACTGGATGACCAATTTTTCTGTGGCAAAGCTAGAGGAGATGAATTTTGCCCAATGTTGAGATGTAAAACTCACACCTCTCTTCATAGCCTGCTACGGCTACCTGAAATGATAGACTCTCCTTGAGCTTTGGCACTGCATCAAGACAAAAGCACAGCTCTGAGCAATATTGTAATGTATGTATAAAGAAAATATTGGCATCTAAGATGGAGTACATTGATATCTCACACATCAAAGGGCTAGGAGAGCATGTAGGACAATGAAAACAATTTTCATCTTCTTCCACTTTCTTCCAATTTCTTGACATGTAAGCAAATCACCATGGATTGTAAGTAGTTATGTGAACTTGGGATGTTAAGTTGGAAGCAAATCAGAAATAGTGCTGTTTGTGCCAACTTAATTATATTGTAGAAAAACTGTCTAAGTTCTGAAAAGTATAAGACCCATGTATGTGAAAACATTTGTGCCTCTGGACTTGGTGTATGTGGGTGTATGCGAGTTTAAGGACTGTTAGTAACAGGTCAAGATTCAGCACAGTTTTTGTCCAATGTTCATGTGGAGATTTCATTCCTAATGTTCATATTTCTAAACTGTTTTAGTCAAAATTGCCATAATGTTTTCAGACATCTCTATGTGGAGCTAATGTCAAGGAAGCATCCCAGTTTTGCATAACTAAAATGGGAGGTTTTGCACTGCATAAAGTTGAATGCAAAGAAATTGCTCCGAACAGTAATATATGCTGTGGTTGGGGAACAGTAATCAGAATCTTTATTGCAAAATTATTTACAAAAAATCAAATTCTTCAGCCTAGTCACCACTTTCTAGTGAGTGTGCCGTTGGTGAACACTCTCAAGATATGTGCCAGATGGGTCCACCTTAAGTCCAAAAAGGGCAAAAAGAACAGAGCAGAGGCCAAAGAATGATTTCATTATACAAATGAAATGGAAAAATTCAGTGAAATCCCATCCATCCCCAAGGACTGACTCCACTTAGAGGTTAGAAGGATCGCTGAGAGTGATCTCACACTTATGGGTTCTGTAACTGCCATTCCTCAGCAATTGTACTGTGATTATGACTCAGGTTGTAATAACCAGAAGATAAAAATCCCAGGTGAAAACTTAGCCCCATGGCAGGCCACAGCAAAACCTGGTTCTTCTTCTTTAGGGCCAGGATTTCACCCTTGGAGTTTACTGTTTTTCCACAGGATGCGCACAAAAGGAGAGATAACCCCTCCAGGAGCCACTTGCCCTTTAACAGCCTGCAAACACAAGGCAGCAGAGCGCATGCCTGTGTGCTGTGAGAATGGCAAGGGGCAGCACAGCCCCTCAGGGATGGTGACCACTGCCCTACAGCGAATTTGCACCCTGAAGGGCTCTCCTGGCTCAGCTGAGGACCAGCTCAGCCACATCCTTCCCCACCTCACTTTGCAGGAGTCTGGTTTCAGCAGAAGTAAGTTTGGGCTAATGCCTAGCTTCAGCTGGGAGCCAACCCAGCCTACTCATCCTTCAGTGGGGGCCTTATCTGCATGAACCAGGTTTAAAAATTCAGCATGTCTCTAAACACAATAGCCAGCCATGGTTAACCCAAGACTTAACCACAGCCAGCTAATGTGTTTTTATCTGTATTTTCTCAGGAGACTGAAGGGATGTGAGGAAGTGCAGCTGTGTTTGCTCCAGTGACAGTCTGTCAGGATTTTGCTTGGGGTGTCCCTCATGGTGGTGGGAGTCAAAGCCATCAGGACCAGCTGACTCATTCTGGCACACGGGCTTGTAACCTTCACTTTGGCCATAGGGCAGGAGGCAGGAGTGACTCTTTGACAAATACACCTTGGAGAAAAATTAGGTAGGGACTTAGGGTTCTGTCACCAGTTATTACCAGTAGTGCCAGTCCCCCTTGGAAGTAGATAATTTAAACTTAATCTCATGTGTATGTGTTCTGTTCAGAGCTATACAGGGTCTCTAGCTCTTGATAGCAGACCAGATCTTACTCAAAACTCATGAATCATGCAAATATAAATGGGTGAGCAGCACAAGAATGTGCATGGACGGAAACTACTAGGGGAAATCTGAATTCTCTGGAAGAAATACTGCTCTGAGGAGAACACCAGCCCTTCCTGGCATCTTGCATCAACTGTACAGCTGCTTTATTTCGCCTCAGCTTGCTAGGTAATGCTGCTTCATCTTCTCTAGCTGCAGTAATTTCAACATTTGTGAGCTCTGGAGAGAACTGATGAAACTTTTATCTGAAGTTGAATGGGAAAGTGAACAGGCTCTTGCTAGTATTAAAATGCTTTTGCTCGCCTTCTCTTTGGTTCAGGTTGCTGCAAACCTGCTAGAGGTATACTCAAACTTTTGCACTTCCAGTCCTGATTTTCAAGATAAAATGTGAATCAATGCCAAGTGATAGGACAAAATGTTAATCTTAGGAGTCCCTTTGCCAATTACAGTTATTACAATTTGGGACACTGTGATGAGAAGGCCCACAGTGAAGCCTGTGAGGACCAAGATGAACAGTATGAGGAGAATCCACAGGAGACAGGGGAGTGCCACTGTCTGGCTAACACTAAGAAACTTTCCAACAAACACACAGCCTGACAGCAGATGATCACCTCCCACTGGGTCAGAAGGTCCAGAGACTCTGAGTTCCATTAGAAGAATCAGTGAAATCCTTCAATTTGTGGAAGAAATCCTTGGACACAATAGCAGACGATGCTGACATAAAACTGTTAGGATGACAGATGCTCAGGTGCAATTTCTCTGCACAAGGATGCTGGGAGGCCTCGGTGCAATTGTGCCAAATGTTCCTTGTGTGTCCCTGTGATCTTACAAAAGGTGAACTTGTAATCTGGCTGTTGTACTGTGCTTTTAAAAAATGGGACCTTGGCTGAAATATTATCCCATGGTGCAGTAAATGGCAAAGCTCCCATTGGCTTCAGTGGGGACAGATTTTCATCCCATGTCTTTTTCCTTCCATCTCAGCACACATGTTGGCCTAGCTAAGTACTAAAAATGTTCTGTATAAACTGTAAGAAGCCTGCTGGGGCTTCATCTGAGTGCAGTGCACAAAGGATTGTGGATAGATGTTTGAACTGCCAGGGCTGGTTTGATTTTATGTCAGACTGCGCGTGCTATTTCAAGGGCAATAGGCTCTCTTTGCGGCTGCATAAAGCATTTGCTCAAAGCACTGCCAGAGTCCAAATCTATTGATAATTAAAGAAAATATACATGTGAGGGAGAGAAGAGATATGAGAAATACTCATGCTCTTATCAACAACACTTTTCTTGTTAGAGAACAGGAGATGCTGATTTTAGAAGAGCTAATCCCAGCAGGTATGGCAAAGGCTGTATTCACTCTGCCTCTTATGAGTGCAGAACTTGGACGTGATGGCTGTGATTGCACCTACATTCATGGGGAGCAATTCAGGCCTCCTGCTCTCCAGGGGGAGCCAGCTCTGATTCCCCACCTGATCAGTGGGAGAGAAGGAGTTATTACAATGCATGAGGTAGACATCTAGATTTAGTGATGCATCCAACTTCAGTGTTGGGGGAAGTGTGAAAACAAAGAGCAGGTCTGAATAGCAGTGTTTGTAAAGGAAAAAGAAAGAAAAAAAGAAAGAATAAGATCCCTTCTTCTTAATTGCTCGGAACTTGTGTTTCAAGCTGCCAGCCAGCTTAGCCTTTCTCCTGGCATCTCTTCTTCCTCTCTGTTCCCTCAGCGATCATATTGCAAACCTAACACACTTGGTTCAATTCCATTTTTAAATTCACCGTTGCAGATTCTGCCCCAGAGTGACTGCATCTGTCTCATACGAGAGCTGGAATGGGAATTTAAACATATTTTATGTAGGCATTCAAGTGTCTCTTGAAGCCTAGAAAGAAGCATAACTGAACATGTCTAAGAACATATATCTAGACCTAAAGGGGCAAGGCTGACATACATGTCTATGTTAAGGATAGTAAAAAGTGGCTAGCATGTAGGCATGAAAACAAGCTGCTGTTTAATTCCCAGCTCAGCAACTTGGGTTGAAAACTGTAACAACTGTAATTATCAGCAAGTTTCCAAGCCAGACAATTGAATCACTTGTCTGAGCAGATGCCTTTGGGGAATAGCAATAGAACAGCGCTCTTCAGCTTGTAGCACATGTACACACTGTACAGGAGCATAAAATCCTTCAAGAGGTGGCTCCACCATCTCTGACACACTTGTCAACTTTCTATCAATAACCAGAGTTCAAATAAATGAGTGGGGCAGCTGTTCCTTCCAGCTCCTGCTTTGACACTTGATGCCTTCAGAAGCAGGATAGCAAATCCTGGCCCCACTGAAAGACAAAGGGAAACGTGCACTGAATCCAGTGGAGCCATGGGAATCCCCAGGATTTCACACTGGGAATCCCTCTGGGTTCTTGTTATGAGACACAAGAAGATATCAAGGGAATCCCCAGAATCAAGGGCCTGTTCTTGACCACAGCAATAGTAGTAAGTGTATATATTTTGGGGCAAATGAATGTTGTAAAGGAACAATGGTGTTTTTAGAAGCACTTCTTAGATATATAGTTTGCTAATGTTAGGTTATAGGCAACTAAAGGAGCTACCTCCTGTTGTAACACAAAGTCTTTATCTGCTGGATTGAATGAACTTACCTGAAAAACACTTTAATTGTGTTTCCTTTGGTAAGCTTGGACAGGTTCATTCTAAGAATTTCAGTTTACTGAATTTTATGGAGGAAGCCACCTTCCCTTATACTGTTTCTTCCTTCAGTCGAAGAGGATTAGCTTCAAGCAGTGGATACACATGTACCCATGGGAAAAACTACCCTGGTTTTGTTCACAGTTTATTGCAAGGCTGTCTGTTTTCCACAAGATCTGCTCAAGCTCCAGAAAAAGTGCAGTGAGACTGAAATGCCAGAAGCCTTTCTCTGATCATTTTTCTTTTTGAAAAGCACGTATTTATTCCAAACCTTGGTAATTTCCTCCCTGTGCCTTGAGCTACATTTCTAGACCTGGGAGAAAGGGATCTCACCATGTTAAAGATCTCTCTGCTATGTGACTAAGATTATGTCCCACTGTGAATATTTCAGTTTTAAAAGTGAGATGAGACCTGATAGTGATACCACATTAAACACATCTCCTATTGATCCTTTCTAACCTTGCAAAAGAGCTGCTCTGCATTAAGTACCTTTTACTTCAGCACTACTGATGGGACCACAGATGTTAACTGCCAGGCTAAATATCCTCAGAGGTCAGCAGACAGGGCATTTGAGAGGTCATAAAGTAATAATTTTCTGGCTAAGAAACAATAGGAGTGTTTACCCCTCTGCCCTCTAACACAGCCTGAGGACATGCTAGTGGCTCATTCTGAAATGCATTTACAATATTTATAAATAAAAGGGAATTAATAAAAGATCTCCTTCCCAGTGTTCTCTCCCCACCATGTATTGTTTTGAACATAGTGCAAATCAGCTTGATATATCAAATTATTGTACTTGACCGAAGCAATGACAAAAGGCCTTGTACTGAACAAAGGGTTATGCTTTAAAAAGATATATTTTCAGGCCATCCTATCCACTGCTACCAGCTACCTGCTGATTTATCTGAAAGTAAATCATGTTATTCTTTTGAAGGTGCAAAAATCAGCTGTAGTTGATGAGAAAAGAAAAGCCGTTCTCCTTTTTAGACCATACCTTTTAGCTTTCTGATCTCTCTCTGCTATATGTAGAACGATAGGGCTGGCTGTCCTCAGCTTTTCTGGAGTTTCCACAATATCCACTTCATATGCTTTGATTTCCATGAGCACTGAGGCAATGGCAGCTGGGCATTGCTTCAGAGGGGACAGCAGTATCTTTGCTGAGCTTTGTGGGCCAGATTCCCCACTGGCATTAAGCAAGATGATCTGTTTTCTTCAGCTGAAGTACAGCAGTTTACACAAGTCGAAGATCTGGTCTACCAACTCAGCCATGATTTTGGAAGAGGGGACCTTGCACACCTAGCAAGCAGCAAAAAGATGTGTTATTATTCCCTTATAGACTTCAAGCAAATCATGTCAGTTTTCTGGAAGAATCAACAGGTAACCTAAATTACCTTTGGAAGCCTGTTGCTGAAACATCACCGTATACTATAAACATATCAAGAGAGACTTCTGTTTATATGCTCATCTTTCCATTTTTCATCCACTTACTTTTAGATTTTCCATGACTCCTTACAATCTGCTTTTGGCTGAATCTGCTCTATTTGCTCACGCTGTGCTCCTCATTTTGTTCATTCTTTTGGGAATAGATGTGGCACATAGTTTCTCAGCTTTTGGTAGTTGCTTTTGACTAGATTATTATTTTTTCAGCCCTGTTTTTATTTCTCTTTCCTCTTCTTTCTCTCTGGCAATATTTTGTAAACAGAAAAGAAAAAAAAACAAGAGAGGGAAACAATAAGCTTGTGTTTGATACATGCAGCAGCTTGAAAATGAGGTGAGTGTGTAATGGATAGCGCATGTGTTATGTTAGAATTGTGTTGCCTGCCAAAACATTATTGTTGTTACCGTGTTTGGGTGAGGAAGATTAAGCTAACAGACTCATGCCAGCCATCTCTGAGGTACATTGTGGGAACCAAGGGGGTGGACAATCTCTGGCTGAAATAATATGTGTGTGAGTAACTCCATCTCTAAAATTTGAGCAAGACCTTAGGAGGCTGGTCTGTTCTGTTGGTGGCTGTGAACAGCTGGTCCGTGCAGGGGGAGATGCTCCTAGCTTTTAACTCTCTTTGCTTTAGGGGGATACTACTCCTGAATGCTCCCGGGGCTTAGTGTAAAAAACACCCCACTGGCAAGTGCTGGGTAGGAGAAGGATGCCTGTTGTGTAAGAGTTAGGAGGGAGAAAAGGGGATGGAAAATTTTCCTTCCCAAAATGGGGAGGAAAAGCGAAAGCTCACTTGTTTATAAGGCAATTCCACAAATAATAATTAAACAATTGAACACACCAATCAAAGAACTTTATTTAGATCACTCATATTTTTAAATATCTTTTTTAATCAACTGCTGTACTTCACTGATAAACAAATCTTTTCTTTCAAATCTGGTCAAGTAAGTTGTTCCTGCTATTATGGACATAGAAATGTAGATGTAGAAATTTACAGATGTTTCTACCCTTTATGGAAACAGGTCATTTGTCAACATTTGCTTCCTTTCCTGGGCATGCATTTTGCTTTGATGAATTAGTATTTTTCAGTGAAAATCTATTTACCCAGGTCTACCACTAACTTTCTTATATTTGTTTCTTGAGGGCTCTTCTGGCTTGGGTCATTTCTTCCTCTTAGTCTAACTAGATTTTAATACTGAATGTACTATTGCTCTTTACCCTCTGCCTGTTTATTTTTCTTCA
The DNA here is from genome assembly GCF_036417845.1 of Apteryx mantelli. Taxonomy (NCBI): domain Eukaryota; kingdom Metazoa; phylum Chordata; class Aves; order Apterygiformes; family Apterygidae; genus Apteryx; species Apteryx mantelli. The sequence goes on from NC_089978.1 coordinate 103,266,748, forward strand.
TGGTCTATTCTGCTGGAACTTATAAAAGATCGTTTGAAAATACAAGTGGATGGTGCCCATCAGCTCACCTTTCCTTTTTATTATATTAACTTTTTTTTTTTCTCTTAATAGATAGTGAAGCATTAGCTCTTTTTACAGAATCTGTGCTGGCTTTGACCCTTGGGATTTTTCTTGTCCAAGTGCTGTACTGTTCTGTCCTTAATTAGACTCTCAGTCTCTTCTCCAAGTACTGAGGTGAGGTTAGCTGGTCTATAATTCCTGTCATCACTCTTGGCTCCTTTTATTAAAGCATAGATACTAACAGTCACTTCACAGTCTTGAAGAACTGATCTTAAAATATGGCTTTAGTGAATCTCCCTATCAGTGTCTCTGCTGTTCACACTTAATTTCAGCAGATCATAAGTCCAGACCTCTTTGAATCTCATCCAAAGTCACTGCTGTCAAAAGAAAAAATTCCCTTAACCTTTCCCCACCACCGCTCTTCAGTTCTACCCGCTCCTGCATATGATGATTGGTTTTATCTGCCTGAAAGGAGGTCCACAGGTTGTGGAGGTATGGGACCTGATAACATGGAGGATTGGAGTTTGACAGAAAAATTAGTTCCAGCAGCACAATAGATAGGTATTATACTAATAATGTATAACTGCAGCAGTATGTGCTGCCTCTCTCATTTTTACTCAAAGGAGTAAAAACTACCTCCTACCTTTGGAAGTAGGTAGGAGCAGTTCTGTTCTCTTTCTGGTGGCCCAAGAAACTTGCAGGCAGCCAGGAAAGGAGGAAGACACACGGTCACCCCTGGGGAGAGCTTTCCGCCACAGCAGCCACTGCCCCTCTGCCCCTCAATCCTCAGCGTGGACCAACAAAAAACACACTTAGAAGAAAAAACTGAAAAATAAGTTCACAAATATGCTGAATACTAAAAATTAAGGGTTCATTAGAGACAATGGTTTTATGGCTCTTATTAATTTTGCTGTTGACTTCTTCCTACACCACCATGATCATTTTCTCTCTCCTTTCATAGGGCTAAAAGTCCATCACTTCTCACCTTGCAAACATCCTTCTCTGCTCTGTGCATGCAGACTACCCTTTTCACTGAAGTGGTCTTGACTGATCATTTAATCATTTCACTAAAAGCAAGTGTGTCTAACCTTTACTTAACTTGGATTTTGCTGCTGCTTGCCAAAACCAAGGGAAGAGATACTGAATCCGAGAACTCACCTTTTTCCTAGTTAATAAAAAATCCCATCCCTACAAACCTTGCTTTCCTTAAAAGGCTCAAGATGAGTTATCACCAGGATTTTGTGGCTGAAGTGTTTACCATTTCTTGTGTGCTGCACTGCTAACAGTGCTATCATTTCCAGGCAAAGTTATGGTTCCGCTGTCCACACCTATTTTCGTCTCTCAGTAGGATGCCAAAATCCAGGGTCACCTAATGGGCATGCTGGAGAGCTTGGGGCTGAGCTGGCAGTGTGGGGAGGGAGAGTGTTTTAGAAGAGGCGCTGAGTGCTGCTATTTTGCTGGTGGGGAAGGAGAAGGACACTTCCTGAAAGGAGTACTGAGAGTAGTGACATCCTTTGAAAGTCTGCATGACACCCCAAAAGGTACCCCCTTCATCATGGCTGATAAGACAAAGTTCTTCAGCTAGGATTCATCTCACCTAATGCCTGTTGTCTTCCTTGACAGTCAATGGAGAGAAACAGGCATCTCAAGAGGACAATTTGCTTGACCTGTTTTAGATGCCTGTCTTAGGAGATCAGTTGTCATTTGGAGGTACCTGTTTTTCTCATTGACTGTAAGAAGAGCTTCAGGTGACTAGCTCAGACTTGGATTTCTAACTTTAAGATGCTTAAATTAGGGCAAATGAATCTCTCTTTTCATTTTACATACCATAAATAAAACTAATTGTGGTGAGATTGAGTTCATTCTGGCACATCTCTCAGATGTTACCCTGCATTAAGTCATGCAGCAAAAAGCAAAACCAATGAATGCTATGTCAGGGATTGTCTTTCTTCACTTCTCAACTTCCAGATGAGCTGTTCCAAAGCAAAGATTTATGTCACTGCAGAATTAGCCAGCATCAAAGACCTTGGAGCAGGTGTACTGTGGGTAGCCATCCAAACCCAATAAAATAATCTGTCCAGCTGTGGAGAAGAACAGAGGATCTGATAGTGGCTCCAAGTACAGAGCAACAGGTCTGAAATAAATTGCACGACTTCTGGCAGGATGATTATTATCTTCATCTATATCCTTGGGGAACTCTCCCTCTATCTTTAAATACCGCAGGCTAAGCTCTCCAGGGCTGATAGCTGCCTTCTACACCACAGCTAGCTTATTTTCTTTGTATTTGCTGTTTAAAGATGAGGGGTAAATGACCAAGGAATTTGAGTTCTTCAGTCCTCATAGTGAGGAGGATCTCACCAATCAGGGCCTGGATTTCAAGTGTTTCTATCTCTGCTTGTACCTGTGTTTCTCCAGTGCTGAATATTTACTTACCTTACAGTGAGAAGGCCTGTGAGAGCTACTTCATATTTTCAAGATGTTTTGAAACTTGCAGATGGGAGACATTATTGGAGTATGAACTATGCAACTGTATGTTGTGGTCTACTGGAAGGCCATGTTATATGTTGCCATGCGTTGCTGGATTTTTTGCATTTCTTTATGTCCTGAAGGTCCCAAGACCTGAATGTCCATTGTCTCTGAATAAACTGTCCCAGTGAAACAACAGCTTTCTAGCATGATGCTATAATATGATCCACTATCGTTGCCTTCCCTCTACTCCTCATATAAAGTTCAAATGCTCCATCTGCCATCTGCCCTGTAGTGACTCTATGGTTACTGTGAGGACCTCATGTACTTAGAAAGCTCAGAGGTCCTCACATAGAGGCATTTAGTGTGCCAGAAGTGAAATCTTTCCACTTTCCTACCTTGCGGAATTGAAGACATGCTGTATTTTGTATGCCAGCAGTATCTTGTGTATCTCCACTGAAGATGCAAGAGGAGAATATTGAAGTATCAAACAGGAAGCTTCAGAGAAGCAATCTCAGACAGAAATCAAAGACCTTTGACTAAAGCCACTCAATGCCAAATGATCAAGGCTTTAAGGTTTCACACAAAGCTAAAGAAAAGAGTTGGCCTCTACAATCAGAGCCTTTATTTTGCCGCCTCCCCTTACTGATTCCTACCCAGGGTTGAAAAGCTACAGGGATCTTTTGTTCATTCACCCGAGTCAATATGGTTTAAACTTTATCCACTCTGCTGTAACTGTCCATAGTGTCTGTTGCTCACATGCAGCATAGCTGTGAGTGCGCTGACAGAGCAGCTGAATGCTCGCTTATCTTTCTCAGTATCTAATGTGGCTTTTGTGTCAGAGGCAAAGCAGGCAGAGAAAAAGAAAGCAATTGTCATGAAGAGAAAGAAGCAGGAAAGAACACCAAGAGGAATTTGCTGACCAAGCATTAACGGTTGAATTTCTAGACTGAAGACAGTGTTTCAGGAAATTAAGCATTGCAATAATGCATTTTCCCCAGAGATGACCAAATTCCTCTGAAAGAGCCATTTCTGTTCCGTTCAGCCCAAAGCATTCAAAAGTTATGAGTCAGGCTGAAAAAAATCCCTGGGATTTTGTTTCTTTAAAAATTACCAAATGCTGGATTTTTTATTATTACCTTTTCCTATCCGAGTACTGAGGTACTTGACTCATGCTTTTAGGACCCTTTGAGGCCTCATGCTTTCATGCTGTTACTTGAGCTCTGGTGCTGGGACTTATCAGCAAACATCAATCATTGTGAAATTCCTGATTAGATCACGGGAGGTGGTGACACTTCACTTTCTTTGCAGTTGTTTTAAGCCCTTCTCGTTCAGCCCAGAAAAAGCTAATAGGGCTCACTTTCCAACGAGTCCGGTATTATTCCCTGATACCAGAGTGCTGATAGCTCAGCGGGGCTCTGTGGAAGTCAGCAGATGCTGATCTCTGAGACCTGAGACCCACTGGCATTTTGCCCCCCTACTCCCTTTCATGCTCACATAACCTGGGAGCACAAATGGCTTTTTGGGTAGTTTTCAAATGTTAAGTGGGCTCTGTGCGCATAGTTGCTGGCAACTGTTTTTGTGCAGGTGTCAAAGCTGGTTAGTGTGCACACTTCAGAGTGATATTGCCTGGAAAGTGTGTACACATAAAAATGAAGCTGCTTTTGGAAAACAAGTTGTACTTAGCAGAACTCCAGTTACACTGGCATCATGTTTTTAGAGAGCTTAATGTCTGAAGTGTTTGCTTGATGTCTGAGTTTTACTTCTGATTCTGTAGATTCGGGGCTCAGTCCTGCCCAGGGGGAAGTCAATAGCAAAACACCCACTGCCTCCAACATGAGTGTGGTTAGCTATTTACTGTTCTGATTCTGGGGAGGACTGGGCTATTTCAAGGCACTGAATGCTCTGGGTTCCAGCGAGCTCTGGGGAAGATAAAAATGCTTTGGTGTTTGGACGAGGGTGCTCACCACTGCCCCAACCTTGAGCTGCCCTTCCAAATACTTTCATTGACAGGAGAGTACAAAAGGGCTGTTGTCTCCCATGTTTACAGCACAGCACCCCTTTCTGTGCTCTTGGGGGCAGAGCCATTTATTCCATGGCAATTTATTCAACAGGTTATAAAAGAGAAGAGGCCCAAAATGAGAACCAAAATTAGTTCAAATGATTTTGTTTGTTTAGGTAGCCAGGAACAAAGAAAGTGAATATTCACACAGAGGTTATTTGAGGTTTTCCACCTTGTGCTTCCTAATCAAAGGGGAGAGAACAAGAGAGAAACCTTCCAGAGCGTGGTCAGGGCACACACAAGTATCTCCTCTCCTGAATTAGCCTCATTAGCCTCACTAAGCTAGCAGGTTTACCTTTGTGACCATCCCCCTTGGTTACTAAGTAGCAAATGCATTTAATTTAAATTTTCCTCCAAGCAGATTGACTGCTCTTTGGTTGCAGTGTGACAAAGAAGGAAAGAAGCTGGATTTCCTGAGTACCAGTGTGTCATCCCTAAGGACCATTTGCACAAAAGAGTGGAGAACCTGAAATAAAATGTGGTTGCCTGTGTTTGAACACATGCTGTTTGTCCATGTGCAATTTTCAGGGAGCATTTCCTCTTGAGAGTTGGACATATGTCCATGTTTCCATTTGAATTTGAATCTCTCTGGAAAGAGTCACTTTTAAATTAATACTCGAGAGTATCTGTAGCAAATAGTTGCTGAATTTTTGGCCATTAACATTTATGCTGAACCAGGCTGGCCATCTGAAATATAGATAACTCAGGTTTCTCATCAGAATGAATAACCGGATTTGAATTCTGAGGGCTGACTGCATTGCTGATGTGTATTTATATAAAGATATTCCTATAGACCCACTTCTCAAAGTGTCATACATATTAGCAACAGAATCTTAATACGGTCTTCTATAAAGTAAGAGCCTATAATTATTGTCCTTTTTCAGGTGGGAAATCTGAGATATGGAGGCAAACTGCCATTAAACATCCACAGAACCACATTCTTGCCTTTCTCTGTGTGTTTCCTAAAACAAGCTCTTTTGATTCAATGGATCGCTGATGTGTGGGACTACTGCTTAGCCTGGTGGCCAGCCTGGGCTTCCTTCTACATCATACTCAGCTGTTGTCTCTTGTCCTGTTGTTTCTTATACTTAGGGACTTGCACTTCCCTTCGACTTTGTAGAGTTTAGCACAAGGGACCTTGAGGCCTGAATGGAGTCCATAGGGCCAATTTTAAATAATAAGGACAGCAATGACAAGAACAAAACCAAAAAAAATATGATGACTGAGGCTTTAAAAGACATGCATGGAATTTAGTTTCAATGGCTCTAGTCAGCTTTGAAACCTTAACCTATGTAAATTCCCCAAAGTTGTAGGACTACAGAGCCTGTGCTGTCAGGAATAATAACCTGGTGACCTAATCCTGTGCTACAAGCAAACCTTCTTCACTAAATAGTTAATTGGAAAAAAAGATGTATAGCTCAAAGGCATAGCTCTAGACACCTTTCTGTGTAGATCTAGAATAACTCTCCTGAAATCACTATTTAAAACTGGTATGAGATCAGACATCTCCAAATAAGTTCACTTGCCAAATCATTGTAAACAATGAATGTGATAGAGAGTGATCTTTGTGACACTTTCACAAGCCACTTGCAGTCAAAAATCAGGCAGAAATTAGTCAATTATTCTTTAAAATTATCTACCTGTTTCTCTGTTTTGTTTTTGTTGTTGTTTTATCCCTGGAATAACATCATAAGTGAGAAACAATGGTGCTGGTGACTGAAATGAATTTCTCAGCCTCCGGACTGAATGAAGTGGCTCTCATAAAGGGAAGAGAGAGACGCTCTCAAGTGAGATGGGGGAAGAAGGGAGGGGGAAAATGAGAGGATCTTGCTGCATTAAACACCACTTTCTGTGGAAACAATTAGTGCTGTAAGTGTACTCTTGAAAACGAGCTGCTTTAGAATGAGATTACTTACAAGCACCATCTATGCTAAAATACCCATAAAGAGTTCCGCAGTTCTGAGAAGTCATCTTCAGAGACACTGCTTATTGGAATTCGTAGACGATATTTCATGCTGTACTCTTTTGAAATTAGCTAATGTTTGGGTCATATTTAGCCATCCAAATTGCCAAAACCTCCAGGGCTTTGCTATAGGGAAACCTGATGGAGTGTAGACACCGCAGATAGGTTGCAGCCCACAAGGCAGTGTCTTATGGGGTGTTAGCACTATGTAGGGGTGGTCTGAAGTTTACAAACCAGTGTGGGTTCAAATTCAGGTTCTACTTTATCTGAACTGCCAAAGTTTTCAGGGTTGTGGGTTAAACAAAAGATTGCACTTCCCTTCCCCACTCCATTTCTGTAATGTGTAACTTGGGATAGCTGGGTTTTGTAAAACCTCAGGAGCTTGCTTTTTGACCCTGTGAAACAAAACAAATCTACGTGTGGCTTGAACTAGGGGTTTTGTTTCAAACCTTTTTTTTTTTTTCATTTTATACCATAAGACTTACACCTTAGCTAGGACTACAAGCATCTTTTAATCAATGGAAGCTAAGAAGAGACTTTACCTGGTGTAGGTTATCTAGTAATTGCCTATTGCCAGATACATCTTTTGAAGTAGCTGGCTCATTTGGAGACTAAGCACTGGCTGAGATGTATGATTAGATCTCATACATCAATCCCTATGCTTTTGTGTTTAAGCCATCACTAACTGAGAAGGAGATTAGTCCAGACTGAAGGGTTCCTGCAGCAAGGAAAATCCAGGAGATGCATTAGGGAAATCTAGCAGTCAGGATGTCAAAGAACTTGACTAAATTACTCAAGTGATATGTAGAGTCCCCATCACTGAAAATCTTTAAGAACGAGTTGGATAAGCGTCAGTCAATAAAACTGATCCAGCTAATTCAGCTTTTTTTCCTTTATATAATTTGAAAGCCAACTTTAACATTTGTTTTATGGCCACCATCCTGTCTCCTTGTTTTAGTCAGGTTGTCATGTCCACTAAGCAATTCCATTTTGCCAATTACTATCATGATGGCTGAAGGCTCTTCCCTGAAGCTAAAACTATTCTTTAGGGCAATGCAAGAGAGATCTTCAAACAGCTTCCTTCACAAGAGCTATTGGATGCTTACCATCACTGTGGTCAAGTCACACAACTCATTCCAGATGCTCTGGGCCTTTCTGGTAAGTCCTGACTTCATAGTCAGATTTCCAGGGTTAATAGCTGCTAGTCAATTATGCATTTATGGACATGAGCTGTGAAGATTTAGTCAATCTGTCTTTCGCCTAATGTTGGAGGGAACCTTTTCTGACCTTCAATTTGATTTACACCCATGTGATATGTAGGCAAACCAGGCAGCCTCCCAGAACAGCAGTCTGCTGGGGTCTGTGAAAATGCCACTGCCCTGCTGCCTTACCATGTCTAAGCCAGACACCTAGAAAAGGAGGCCCAGAGCATCTTCTATCAGCATTAGTTGTAGCTTTGGTCTTTCCACTCCCTAAATGGCAGCAGGAGCAAAAGACAGGCTTTCCAACATTTTCAACCCCACATTCTTCATTTTCCATGCCAGTTCTTACCCTGACCTCTTCCTTTATCAGAATGGACCAAACCAGTCTCTTAATCCCCGAGAAGGCAAAATTTAACTTTAACCCACACTGCTGAGAAGACATGCACCGACTCTGTTTAGGCAGTCCCACTCTTGAGTGCTACCATTGGAATACATCTGAGAAGGGGCCCAGAAGCAAGCAGATTACAGGACAAATCCTGCCCCCACCTTTCCCACTTTGCTTCAGCTTAGCTCATGTAGATAAGCAGTCCAGGAAAGAGTTCAGATTTAGGTTCAATTCAGGCCAATCACATCTACATTTTGCAATTAGCTTGAAAGAGTTTTGCTGTACATTTTGCCTAAAAATAATCTGTAAATTGACCAGAATTTCTAACGTAGAAACATTACAGATATTTCAGGGATTGATTTAGCATGAATAATTGAAGCAGAGTGTAGAGACAACAGTCTCTTTCAAATACTTGGTATTTTGGAGATACGGTTCAAAGCAGACAGTGGTAGGACTTCATTCTTATTTACATGATCTATCCTTTGGAGGAGTCTTTTTCAGGACTCAGTAGGTGTCCTCAGATGAGGAAGGACTATTTATTATTAGGATTTGACCCTTTGAAGTTTTAAAACATAACTAACTAACCTTTATGGAATGGTATCCTCCCCCACACTCTTCTATTCCCAAAGGAAAAGATCACCAAAAAACCCCAAACTAAAATAGCATTAGATGCAACACCTTAATAAATGACCATGTCAGATAAATTGTGAAAAAATATATATTAACACAGAACAAATGCAGCAGTAGCGTGACTTCAGTTAAACAGCATCTCCACTGATTTTGGGTTTATGCAAAAATACATCTGACTTGAAGGACTTTCTATTTCCCAAAAGTATAGATTTTAATGGGTTTAACTCTATTACCTTTGGTTTCACTGACATCAGCAAAGGCACCTTTGTGTATGCCACTCTGGAAGGCGTTACCATAGAGGAGCTGGTACAAACCTTGACTAATACTACCACACAGAACTCCAGAAGAAAGAGAAAAGCTAGGTAAATATCTCTTCAGGACAAAGAACTGGGTCCTGCTCAGCAGGCCTGAGTAACAGTTTGGTGCCAGGCACAGCAGAGCACCTCAACTCCTTACCACACTGTATGGAAATAGATAGAAATTGGACTACTCTTCAGTAACACCTTGAAGCGAGAAGAGAATGCAAACACCATTCCTTGCCTGATATCCTAACTATTCAGGCTGACACCTGAGAGACTGGAAGCACAGTGGTGCTTCTTCAGGTAACCCCAGAAATTTATTCACAGTTCTCAGCAATTCACAAGTTTCCAGCCTAAATCTTGGAAAGAAAGAGATACTAATCATAACATCAGGCTTTCAGTTTGAAGTCATGTCTGGCTTTTTCAAAAACCAGGGCCTTTATTTTATCATTTAGAGCATTCTGCTCTTTAGAGCATAATAGCTAAAATTCCTGAGAATAGCATTTGCTGAGATTTTTCTGTAATCTTTTAATGCTTTCCAATACCCAGAGTACAATTAACATTATGCCTAATGGATATTGGATATCTGTAGTATCATCCCCCTCCCTCACCTACACTATAGATGAAGTACTTCCACAGAACCTCCTCTGGGATGTTCATTTGAATGGCATTTTTAATTTCATTGCCTGGTACTGGGAGAGGGGTAGTATGTCATTACACAGATGAGCTGTGCTGCCTATGCTCATGTGAAGAACATAATGACAACCAAACTGACTTTAAATTGCAGGCTTTTTGATACTTCCTCCCCCTCCTTGCTCTTCCTGTTCTTCTTTGAGCATAATCCATCGCTTGTCCCCTACTATTCCTGTTTTTTCTACTGTAACTAATGGCATGTGGCACCATCTCAGACATGAAATAGCAGAAAAACTATACCTACCACATGTACATCTCATACAAAAATTATCTCAATGAAAGATTTCAGGGTAGTCTGCCACATACCTCTTGGTATACCCAGGGTGCATTTTAGCCTGTTTTCCTCCATATTCCAAATTATTTTTTGAAGAATCAAAGATTAGCTGAAGTTGGAAGACACCTCTGGAGATCATCTTGTCCAGTCCCTCTGTTCAAAGCAGGGTCAGCTAGAGCAGGCTGCCTAAGACTGTGTCTAGTTGTGTTTTGAATATCCACAATGATGGAGACTCCACAGTCTCTCTGGGCAACCTGTTCCAGCACTTGGCCACCCTCATGGTGAAAAATCTTTTTCTTGTGTTCAGGCGGAAATTCCTATGTTTCAGTTTGTGCCCATTGCCTCTTGTCCTTCACTGGGCACCACTGAGAAGGGTCTGACTCTGTCTTCTTTACACCCTCCCATTAGATATTTATAAACACTGTTAAGATCCCCCTGAGCCTTCTCTTCTCCAGGCTAAACAGTCCCACCTCTCTTGGCCTCTCCTCATATGAGAAATGCTCTATGTCCTTAATCATCTTTGTGGCTGTTCACTGGACTTGCTCCAGTATGTCTATGTCTCTCTTGTTTTCCATAAGAAGTTCTCAAAAGCCTTTCATGCTCTTGATCTTGGGGTGGTTGGTATTTAGGTTAGTAAGGGAACTTAAGACTGTGGATACTCAGCACTCCTTCACCAAGAAAAGTCCTCTTCCTAAAAACACTTCAGAAGAGTTAAATGGTTCCTCACAGCCGAGTCTTTGGACTGCATGTTGATCTTCATCATCCCGTTATGCCTTTGTTGTCCTTATTTTACAGATAATTTCCTGCACTTCTGTATCTTTAAATATACTCCAAACCTTGTACAGTCTATCATGATCACCCCAACAAGCACCTGGCAAAAAATTTTTCCCCCCTTCCCTCCTCACCCTTTTTGGCTTGGTAATCACATCTCTCATCCTTGCTTTTCAATTGTTTCCTCATCCCTTTTTGGATCTCCATTACCCAGCGCTCTACTTTTTCTCTTATTTTAAGGTTGACAGTTCTTTTCTTCTCCCTTGAAGACCCTGTTTTCTATTTGTCTCTTTCACTGTTCCTCAGCTTGTTAGCACAATGGCTGTTTCCATGTCCCATCTCCTTTGTCCAAGGATTTTACATCCCAGTCTTCCAGTCTCAGGTTGCTGGTACAATCCATTCCCTTCAGACACATTTTTGTCCTCAGAGCTTATTTGTCATGAATCATTTCATAGAGTCCAGGTACTTCTTCAGGGAAAATACATATTCCATATCTTCTGTGTTAAGTCACCTGTGTTATACCCCCTGTTCTTTTGGCTACCCTCATCACTGCACCTGTAGCTTTTGCTGTGGCAACTGCAATAATTGACTAAGCTGTATGGCTGCAATTTGGATGTAGCTGTACTATCTCCAGCTCAAACAGCCCAAGAGCACCTCTGTTCTGGAAAACAGGGATAGTTAGCAGGGTAAAGTCCTTATCAGCCACAATTTGGCCAAAGACAGGTACTCTATTTTGTGTAAGACAGTAAAATTTTATTTATTTTCACTCTCTGTTTTCCCGTTGAATATCTTTCTCTTGCTATGTCCTTGTGTCCTTCTATTTTTGGTGCTGTTCAGAAGTGATTGTCGTCAATAATTTGCACAGCTCAGATGTATAAGGTGACATGCCTCAAAAAGTTACCATGTATACCCTGTTATTTCAAAGTATTAGCTCTTGACAACTTAACTTGGCTCACGACAAAATAGAGCTAAGCTGGACTGCTTTGCACCTGCCATGGAGCAGGAAGTACACACACAGAGACAACTGACACTGATGCAAGAAATAGCTGATGGGTGAAATTTATCTTACTTGAATTTAGAGGTCCACCACGTAAACATTTATTTCTGAACTAGCTGCTATTTTAGCTTTATAGACAATGAAGAGCAATAGGGTGTGATTCCTTTGGGCTCTTTTGGACAACTCTCCGAGGGTAAGGTACTAGTCTGTGTTTCTTTACTCACAGGGCAACAAGCTCAGCGTAGGTGTTTGCACTGTAAATGTCTGAACCGAGGTGGGGTGAATCTAGACCAATTTTTGTCTGTCTCTAGAAGCAGCTCACTCGGCACTAGCTCTGGTCCCACCCCACTCTCCTGTCCTGCACCAGCGAGGGAATGCCCCAGATATGCACTTCCTCTCGTTAGACATTGGACATTTTTCTGTGATGCACAACCACAGAAAATATTTTAGTGGGGATTTAGAGCCACTGCTTCTCTTTTACTTCTTTCTGATAGGAAAGAATTTTTATAAACACATACTGTATACCCTGTGCAGCTATGCTGTAGTCCAGCATCTCTGCCTAAGGTAGGGGGAATATCTATCCAAAGTCTCTGTCCATCCCAGCACATCCCCCACTGCCCAGTGGAGCCCAGATGCCTTGCTCCCTTTGTGGGAAAGCCATGTAAAACCTGACCCTAAGTCTGGAGTATCAAAAGGATCAGGCCTAAAATCAATAGTGTTAATGCAAAATTGGGAAATGGAAATAGGGGGAAATTTAAGAGGATAACAAATGCCACTTGAACTAGCAGAGCTTTTCACAGCTGGCAGATGGATGAGGGTTTTATAGCACTGGATGAAGCTAAAACAGCAATTAACGGAATAAGGAGAGACCCTTTTTTATCTAGAGAACGTCTTTGGAGACTGTATTAATATGCTTGAGATTTTGGAACAAATTCTATTCTCTTGAGAAATCAATTGGATTAAAAACCAAAAAAAGATGTTTAGCTGTTTGGAATAATGCAATTCTTCTGGAAGACAGCATGGAGGAAATAGTAGTACAAAATTCTGGTATTCTTCCTTTATGAAGCTTCTCTGTTGCAGGCACATCCTTGAGCTTAGTCTGCTCAAACACTTGTGTCATCTACACTGGAAATGTGAATGTAATAGCACAGAAAGGAGTCTGAAATGCAGATAACTTTGAATCTTGTTTCCAACTAATGAACTGCAGTCAGTCACAGCACAATGCCATGAAACAGACTTCTGCACTTTCCATGTGGCTGAAGAAGATCAGCTTTCCTTTTATCAGGTTGTCCACCCCATTCTATTCACTCAAGAAACCATGCAGACCTGAGATAAAAATAAAGTTCCCAACCTGGTGATATAGGTAAGATATAAACATGGATCATTCTGACCCAGAGCCAATGCTCTGCTTATCAGGAGAAGGAGTACACCACAAAAACCTCTTGCTTTCTTCTCCTTGGTTAGAGAATTCAGTTTCCAATCCCATACCTGCCTTTTCAGCACTATTCTTCATGATCTTTGGAAGTTTTTTTTCTTTTCTTTTCCCACACTACAGGATGCAGCATGAGCTACAGAAAGATCAAATCCTTGACAGATTGGCATAAGGAGAAGTCACAGAAAACTGGCTAGAAAAAGGAGAGAGAACTTCCTGATTTAACCTTAGCATAAATAGATCAAGAGTGATTTTTCTTTCATTTCATCGCCTGTATCTTTCATAAGCATCTGCAATTGAATTTTATGTTTGGGATGATCTTATTTGCCTTTTGTTGCAAGATTGGTTCCAGTGTAATTAGATCACAGGGCATTCACAGGTGCAACAAACATACAGTATGAAGGATGCTTTTGTAAACACCCTGGCTGATGTGCCCAGCCCCATAGAAGTTGATTGGACCAGGTTGAAAAATGGTATTGGGGTCAAGAAAAAAAAAGGTACTCCTCTTTCAGTGACCCTGCTAATAATAAAGGCTTTCGGGCATACAGGTAGCTACTGGAGAGCAAGCTCAAACCTCATGGTGCTTGGGCAGTTTGTCCCACCTGCATAGGACTGGCCACAGCAACTGGAAAGCACTCACAGGAGTATTATGCCAAGACAGACACAGAACAGGATTCTTCTTCACTAAATTGCATTGATACTTCTGCCAGTAATTTTAATGGTTGCTATAAAAATAACATTAAAACTGTCTTACTGTTGCGCGTTTGATTCACTTTGATCTTTCCACTAGGAACAGGTAGTATAGAGCTTCCAACATTTTCTGTAATTCCTTGATATCTCATCAGGTGAGGATTAGTGCTGAGCACTCCTTCTAATACACTAAGTTAGTGATGGAAGCTTGATTTCCAGAATCTGATTTACCAATCTAATACTGATTGTGGCCTGTTAAATTTAGGAAAACATTATCCACCAAATTTATACAGGACCTGAATGTTTTCTCTGAATAAAATCTTTGTCCAGCTGTAATACACATTGCAGACCAAACTTAGCCTGACCTCAGAATATAACTCAATTTTGTGGCAGTTTTCAAGATTTCAAAATGTATTTTGATTCTGTACTGGAATGAAAATAAAATTTTTGGAACACATTTTTAAAAATAGAACATGCCAAAACATCCGCTTTGTGCCAAGGCTTTAGATTTTCTGCTGTATACATCTACTTATTAGTGTGTGTAATTCTGTAAAACGGAAGTCCCAGTGTTTGATTCAGAGTGATTTTTCATCACAGATCACTTTGAAACAGGTAGGGTCAGGAGTAAAATGTCCTTACCCCAATCCAGGGGCTAGTCTGTAGACCGAAACAGAGAGGTACTCTTTCTCTTTCTCTCTTTTTCTTATTTCCTATGAAGACGTCATCAGAACTAGCAGCACATTTCCATAAAAGTTTCTGCATCCCATGAAGTTTCCTATTCACCTCTGGCTAACCTTTGGGGAAATTTGAATTTCTTTTGCTTATCACTGTTTTCTTAAAGAGAAAGGATGAGAAAGGATAAGGAGAGGAATTTGTCACAGCTGGTGAATGAGGAGAGGATAACAGCAGTAAATCTTTATGATCCTTACTACCAAACTGAAAGCAGTGTGGCATCCCTTCAGCCTTGGTAAAGAGATTGTACCATATTCTGGCTAATCTCTTAATTAAAAATTTTAAATTATGTGCCAAAAGCACAGACTCTCTTCCTTTGGCTTCAGAGTTACTTTTTCCTCCCATTTTCCTAGAGTTTTTTTTCCATATTCAGTCAACTTACACAAACTGTAAGACTGACTGTGTTTGTAGGCCTCTGCATAGGTTTAACTCAATTGGGTTAAAATCACACCTTGAGTTAAATGGGTGCAACTATCTTGTGTAGACAAGCCCTTAGAGGCATTTTGTCAGGCACATTGCCACTAATCCACCTACTGAGGTAATGTATCTTGCCCCGAGGGGAGTAACAGATTCCACCCTGTTAATATTCAGATCTGTCAGAGTGGAGATACCATAACACTGCCCTCACTTAAATCATTATCTAGTCTCCAGGTACATTATGAAGACTAAGTGATTGTAAAGTAGCTTTTTGGCTCATTATATTCTAAACTGGGCCCTGCAGAAAGCAAACATCCATTTGGTTGAGTTTAGAGCATCTTTGTAGATATAGATCTCTGAGAAAAAGTTTTCCTCTGTGTTTGTAATTTTCTATCTGAAAGTGGATCCAAATGATGGTATATATTACTTACAAATGATTTTTGGTCTTTGGACAAGATCCTCCATTTCTACTTTTTACGTATACTTTAGGCTATAAACAGTACTGCTGTCCGTGGGGAGCAGCAGGATCCTTGTCACTCTGCGTGCCCATGGGACCCTCTGCAAGCCTTAGTCCTGGAGCTCCCAACACAAAAACTCTCACTCAGCCCTCCAGTGCGTACAGATGATTCAAGCCCATACATATGCCTTGCCTTCAAAGTACTTAACATTTCAAAAGCGAGCTTGTAGCAATTAGTGCTTGTTGTGTGATGGAGACTGCTGTGTTGACTGAGCCAATTAAGAGATCAATTAGTGCAGTACAGAGTGCTTAGAGAGGTAGTCTTGGGTGACACTGGTCAGGTATTCAGTCCATAGTACTGTGCTGTGATTGCTAAAGTGCATTTAATGACTTTGTACTTCAAGGGATACTAAAACACTTTTACTTGTTGTCTGACTCTCAAGGTAAAATCAGTTTTGTGCTACCGTAACACATAAAATATTTTCTTACATCAGTAAGATACTAAGCAGAGATTTCCATGAATTGAAAACACTACAATAGAACTCCAAAAACTATGTATTTTTTTTCTTGCTGTGTCTGAAATTTGGTATATCTTCAAAGATTTTATGCTCTAAAGGTCCAGTCTGCGTTCTAGTGGTCTGTAACAGATCAAACATATCATTTATTTCTTCATAGAAGAGTAAAAAGAATCCAAGTCTTTACCTTTTCCAGCTGGACTGGGGCTTAAGCTCTTTGTTAGATAATTATTGTTTGCTTTATTCAGCGCTGGTTGGAAGGTTATGTATGAAAATACCAGTTGGACGGAGTTCCCTCAACCTTGCTGGATTTCCTAGCCAGGCTGCCCGGGAACTTGGGTTTCTGAGTCACGTGACACCTGGGCTGACTCACCGTTCCAAGGTTTCAAGCACGTTGCTTGACACTGCTAGGAATTTTGAGTTTCTGGAAGTGAATGCCAACAGAGGTGAAATTACTAAGAAAGTCTCAGGAAATGATATATTGCAGAAACACCATGCATGTTTCCTTTAGAAACACTGTTTGGGGATTTCTGGGTCATGAGAAGGTCTTCAAAAAATTGATGTAGGTCCTGACCAAACAAAACCACTTCAAAATAAACAAGAAGAAAAAGAAGGAAAAGTATCATTAACCCTAAATCCTGCATTTCAGCCAGTTTTAGTCTTGTTCCATTTTGAAATGTCTTTATGGTCCTACAGAAACTTCCAAAAATCAAGAAGATAAGGGGGCTACAGTACAGTTACAGCATAGTCTTCATTTCAAAGACCACAATGCCAAACACAGTGAAATAGACATTAAAAAAAAGTGAATCTCATTTTCTTAATGTTGAAGAGTTGCTTAAAAGAATAACATGTAAGATTCTTTTTCATTTAGGTTTCAAAAACTGTCAGGAATGGCAGATTAGATTTTTTCCTTGCCCTGCTTAGAAACAGCAGGAAAACAGCTCATTTTGCATATACTAATCCTTTGGAACCTCAGAAAGACTTAAATTAAGATTTTAATGGGATTAATTGTTTCTTGACCTATCACCTCCATGATGCTGCATTAATTACATCATTCTTATTGTATCACAGAAAAGTTCCTTTTGCATTCCTGGATCTTCCTTTCTGGTCTATGAGGAAGAAGGACACTAAAGAAAACTTGAGGGCATACTTTATTCCCCCATACTTTTTTCTTAATATATGCTTTTTAACTGTCTTATGAGGAAAGAAACAACAACAAAGAATCGGTATAGAAAACATCGTGACCCTCCCTGTGTCTTAAAAAACTGTGGAAAAACAATATATTTAAATATTAATAATAATGAGTATAAGTGATTAATGAAAATGGTGTAATAACCTATGCTTTTCTCTCTCTCCCCACATTAGAAAAACAAGCTAAAAGAACATTTAAATACAGTTTCTGGAGATGCTACATTCAGCACAGGGTCTAGTTCCAGGGCTTTTATAGATTTCAGTGACAGATCTGTTCTGAATGAAGAAAATATCTGACGGATAAAGTTAGTCTCTTTTATTGAGGTCTCAGACAGTTATGGAAAATGCTGTACAATAAAAGCCAGAGAAATTTAGAAGAAGCAGCACTTCTAGAGTGTGGTTCCATTCATCCTAAAGTTTACACCAGGTTGCACAAATCACACTCTTTATGTCTCAGGTTCTACAAAATGGGGAATAATATTAAAAAAAAAAGTAATCATGTTGTCAAAGAACAGTGAGTGCTCTGGGCAAGATGTGCATCACTTGAGAAGAAAGAGCAAAACTCAGAAGATGAAAGTAGGGGGAAAAGATCAACCCACAACTACAAGGCAGTCATTTTTTTGGTTAATATTTAAGAAGTAAATTTGCATACCACGCTTTTGTGAATCACAGGGCTTCAAGAGCAGGTTGGGAGCGGGCAGTCTGGTGGGGCTGCATTCTGGGGAAGGGTTGGGAGGAGCAGGACAGGGTTCGAGAGAGAGAGCCACAGGGCTGGAGCCTTGCAGTGCTGAAACACAGTCCCAGGAGCTCGAACAGTACTTCCGATGTAAGGGCATCAAGTCTCTGTGCTATGCATTTACGTGCTATGTCATAGGGAACATGTTAATGTTATATCACAGTTTGGTTCAGTAAAGAAAATAATGCCCACAGCCTTCCGTGCCATATGAATTTTAAGATCACAGATCCTGGCTTTGAAAACACATATTTGGCTTACCATGAAAGTGGACTGTAGAAAAACAAAACAACTGTTCCATGGCACATGGTCACTGCCTTTTTTTTTTTCTCAAGAATCAAGGAACAGCCAGGCATGGTTACAGAAGGCATTTCTTATTGAATCTGGCCAAAAGATGTTGTAATATTTACACTGGTGCACGGTCGTTGGCCTAAAAACTATTGTGTAAGGAGTCAGAATGGGAATACGGATTCAAATGTAACACCAAATAAATAAAGCTTCATTAATGCATGTCTTAGTGAAAAGAACATTGGCCGGGGACTCAAAAAGCCCATGTCTCCGCAGTCAGTTAAGTGGACATCAAAGCATATTCAGGGTCCCAACCCACCCGCTGCCGGTGAGGTTTCCACGCCAGCGCACTGGCTCTGGGGCAGACCTGGGCTGCGCTCCAGACACCTTCCCCACTGGAGGGGCTGCAGCCCAGTCCTGGCGCCTGTCACCGTCCCTGTCACCCATCACCGTCCCGGTCACCTGTTGCCACCCTGCCACCCGGCGGGGCCAAGTGCAGGCAGCACCATCCTTTCTGCCCACCAGAAGCTCATGGCTTCGAGCATGCAAGTGCCACTGTTTCCCGTGCACGAATGGGGCTGTCGGCTTGCCCTGTGCAGCACCTGGAGAGCCCTGGCTGACCCGCTCTTCAAGGAAGCATTATAGGTACCTTTTCCCCTACGCTGTGTTTTGTTACCAAATTAACGTGTGCTGCTCCTGTAGCTGAAAAGGGTCTCTTGCAGACCAGTGGCCTTTGTCGGGAGGGCAGAGTCACTGTGCAAAGCTCGCCCGCCTCACCCAGCCTCAGAGGGTTGCAGAAGTGCAGGCACCGTCAGGAGTTTTCGACTTTGCAGACATAGCGAGGAGCAAAAACTTTTCAGGCCCGTGACCAATAGATGGCAGGCAAATCTTAGGCCTGTCATGCAATGCAGCATGTGTCCTAGAGCCTATATATTGCTGGAGCTGGTGAAGCCCATGCTGTAATTATTAGGTAATCTCAGGACTTTAATAAGTCTGGCTTTGTTAAGGGGTTCTGTTAAGTCCTGCATATTTTCAGTGGCTCGGACTGGAAGTCAACATAGACCTAAAAGTTTTGAGCAGCATGTTTAGCTGGCCCCAGATATGGTGATAGTCTTTTAATTTGTTTCTACAGAACAGAGTTTGAAGCAGTTAGCCTCCGCTAATTTAAAAAGTAAAGTCAACCTGGGGAAACATCTGATCACGTCACCAAGTTATCTCAGCAAAATTTCAGCAATCACTGAGCCCCTATCTCAAGCTTTAGACAGCTTAGATTTCACTGTATTGTAATGCATGTTCAAACAGTTTTTCATCTGAGTAACACCTGCTCTAAATTTTGCATTTCATTCTTGCACTTTTCAGCCTTGCCCCTATTCTGACTATTTTCCAACACAGAAAGGATAGGATTGTTGAGACTCCCATTCTATATTTCATCATGACTCTCTTGATAACAGTATTTTTCCTGCCACTCAGCATTACAGTCATGTGGCTACTTTTTGCCCCCAGCTCTCATGGCTGAGAATTTTAAGAAGACCCAGCAGCCTATCCGAAAAGAAAAAAGAAAGCCTATGGAAAGTACTGCAGAATGAATATTTTCATTTTAAAAAACTCCTCTCTTTTGACTTTTAAACAGAATTTCATGACTCTTAAGGCACACAATAATTGTTAACTATTCCTCCATCCTTGTTTCACAGATCTCACCTATGAACACAGCATAAAGACAGGACCAAGCAAGTGTCCTGACCACAGTGTTACTGCACCTTTAGGCAGGGTAAAGCAAAGGTTGAAGTAGAAATCAGGAAAAAAGCCACATGATTTCCAGGCAATTAAAGCACAAGGGAAATTTTGTTTTCTAAGTAAAGCTTTCCCATACTTTAAAAAAAGGGGAGGGGGGATAATTTTTGCTTTTTTAACTGCTTTCTTAAGAATGCTCTGCTGTTGTGCTCAACAACAACAAAAATTAAATGTTTTCCTAAGTATGTAGCATGCAAAATCCTCATTTCAACCTGAATCTATTTACCAGTTCTGACGAAATTAATTTCAGTCCTGTCTGACTTTGACTCTGCACTCTAAATAGCTCACAGAGCAGTGTGCATGCTTGTGTGCATACAGGGAAGATATGCATATATGTGTGTACATCATAAACAGTGGAGTTTGTGTGTATTGGCGTGTGTGTGTGTGTGTGTGTGTGTGTGTGTGTAGGTGTCTGGCAGGCAAAGAGTTTTATAAAATCATTGTTGTGATACATAGTCCCTTGTAATAGTATCCAACTCTAGTATATGGCTGTACGGAAAAGGTCAGAAATGTTATCATCCCTTTATTGCAGACGTGGAAGCTTGGAAGAGTAAACTAACAGCTCAAGGTCACCCAGCAGACCCATGAAAGCGGAGAGGAGAACACAGGTTTCCTGATGCCCTGAGTCACAGACTAGCGTCTGCTTTCTGTGAAAGCCTGAAGGCTTTAAGTGCCGCAGCCAAGCATGGATGTATCTAGTCTTTAGTTTCTATAGTGCATAAAACCCAGCCCCAAAATATGTTTTAAAACACATGTTGTGCAATTATTGGCACTTCCCTCTACAGATAAAGAGTGCAAAAACATATGAATAGACCAGCATGATTGAGAGCCCCTTGGGTGTTTGGCATGAGGATGGGGATTTGTGAGCAGTGAGCAAGAAGTACTTGAGGTCAGAAAGAGGAACTCAGGAGTGGTTTGAGCTGGGGATTCAGATGACTTCACTGCTCTCTTCTAGTTTGCATTGAAGACACACAACCTAGCAACTACCACTCAATGTGAAAAAGTTTTGTTTGGGTTTATCTGGATGCATGTGGATTCAAGGTATGTGCAATGCACATGCAAACCTCACTCTCATCCATTCCCAACATTAGAAAAGCCCACCTTTTGAAGGACATGAATTTTCAGAAAGACACTTCAGTGACTGATATTTCTACATTTCTAAAAATTAGAAATGATCTTGAACTGGAAAATAATATTCATCCCAGGTCTGGGCAAATCTGGATTCGGATTTTGCAAACTGCTACAGTTTTTATAAAAATACAGAGGGAAATACTAGTCCCTAACTCTGAGCTGTTCCAAACCTAATGCAAAAGCTTACATTTTGGGCCTTGTTCAACTACAAATGTGGCTCGGGGATAATCTCTTAGGTGCAAACTTCTCACCACTGATGCTTGGGAAACTAAATATCACCTAGTCTTATGTAATTCAAAACATGTTTCATCAAGCAGGTGAATACAGTGCTGAGAGTTCAGCAGCAGTTTACCTTTTGAGAGGGAGGAGCAATTCATTATATCTTGCTGTTCCAGAGATAGGCCTGCTGAAAGATGTCTTAAATTATGTCTAATCATTACTCACAGAAAAGCCAAAAGGTTTGAAGGTATAGTGAAAGCAGTGACAAGCCAAACATTTGTCTTAGCCCTGTGAGGCAAAAATATTATCAAATCTTTGGAACAGATCATGCAGTATGAAAACATGTAAAGTACATAATGTGTTACACACACGTGCATACGCATGCACTTGCACACATATATGCATATATATAAGGTCACTGTGACCGCCAGGAAGCCATGCCAGACAATTTTCAGTGCTTTGGCTCTGTCCCGACTCTGTCATTCATGGGCACAGGGCCGAGACAAAGCCAGGTTTTCAGCTGCAGCCAGACTTAATGCTTCATTACTTTGCCCACCTCTACACAGGATGTAACATTTTTAACATTAGTAGTTAGCATTATAAACTCTCATAAATTATCCGGGGCCAGTACTGCTGAAAATGTGTTCCCTAGTCTGTGAGGTGTGTGGGATACCGGCTTTGTGAACCGTGGCTGCTTTCTTATGGCAGCATCTGCTCTGCCACCGCTCAGAGCCTTTGAACTGGGTCCAGGAAATGTTTACCTGCTGCTAATGTAGATCCCCCACATGATATCAGGACTAGGACAGTGTGAAACCTGCTAAATGCAGGCAAGTCATGGTACGCTCCAAATGAAAATCTTGAGGAGACGAGCAAGTGCTTCTCCAGCCAAAGAAGCAGCAAACTCAGTTGAAGAAAAGTCATCCCGCTCATGCCAAGGGGTAATAAACACATTCTTTTTTAGCAGGAGAAAGGGAAGGGCAAGGAGCAGGTCTAGCATATGCAAGTAGTTCAAAGTTACTACTGAGCTAACACCCACACAGACAAGGGAGAGCTACAGGATGTCAATGGCCACCCTTCATTTTAAAGCCAATTAGTGAGCTGCAAGCTACTACTCATCCCTGTAGGACTAGATTCCCTGCTGAAGCCAGTGCCACCAGCAAAGGATGACATGTGAGATGCACCACTCAGAAGTATCCCCAAGAGGTTTTATGACTCACCGTACATGAAACGGTGTAACGAAAGGAGTTACAGCTCCTTTCTTCCTTTTGTCCTTTCTCTTCAGGGTGAGAAACTTGCCAGAAGCACATTACCTCTGCATTCCCTTACGGGACAAGAAGTGGGAAGCGGGAGAGGGGAGAATCACCAATTTGCCCTTCCTGGCTACTACACTAATGCTCCCATCTCATGCAGTTGCTGCACGGCCCTAAGGGTTTGCCATGTGCAGGGAAGCCTACAGAGTCAAACACCAAGTCACTGAAACCTGGAAAAAATGCTTTCTTTTCAACTGTAGGAAGCCAGAGGTCTTTTGGCTAATTCTGAGCTTTTAGCTAGATCTAGGAAACTTCATAGTGGCAAGAGGAAACTGAGAGAAAAATATCTGACAGATTAATTTCTCCCTAGAAGCCTACAAAAGCAGTACTGTCCCAAGCTTCAATGTGAAGAGCTGATCCTCATACACTAGTCTGCTGAAGAAATTCCCAGCTTAATAACATGGAAGAACACTCATGGGCTGTAGAGATGGTGTGAAGATATGTGACTGCTGAGAGATTTTGAAGGGGAAAGGTCAAATAAAGCCTGTCATTTTGAGAAACAGGAAAAAGTATGAGCAGACTGTATGAATAAAAAGAAACCGTGGATGGAGTTGTCCCACAGTACACTGCACAGACATGCATGTAGGCACTGCATATCATTTGGCACAAGGAAAAACTGTCAAGGAACTGAAGGGATACCTGAGCTCCAGTGAGAAGGGCTTGGTGTTTCAGTAAAAGAAAAATAGCACCCTGAATTTCTACCTCTCAATCTGCTACTTCTCTCAGTGTGTTTCTGTTTTTATCCTCAGCACTAGTATGGTACTTTGTACTCAACATTTCAATTAAAAGCTAGAGACAAAACAGCCTTCACATCAGTTATAGACATTCTGCACTCACGACAGACTTTGGTTTTCACCACATGGCCTGCATCTATAACCAGCTTAGTTAACATTTTCATTTAAAAAAGTAGTTAACACTTCAAGGAGAACTGCTGCTTTTCAAAGGCTGGAATGCATACATAACCTCAGGGGCTTGTATTTGTGTTTATTTTGACCAGCACAGTCCAAGAAACCTTTGGTGCACAAATTGTATCTTTTTGCCCTGGGGAATAGCACACAGGAAAAAATGCTGGCAAGCCATACATCTGAGTGTCAAGGAAATCACTGTGAAGCCAGCAGAAGGAGCAAGGGATCTTGAGGCGACGTTGCTAGAGACTGACAAATTAAAAGTGCTTGGATCTCCGTGTGTGAAAAGCAAGGATTTTGGAAAGGTGAATCAGCCTGTATGTGCTAGTGAGGCACGAACTCAGAGGACAGATCCTGTATTTTTCACCCCTTTAAGCTGCTAGTTGTATTTTTGCCACTGACCTTTTACTCAGGAGACATCCCAACTTTGCATACCTAACACTTTGTTTGGCAGTCACCACTTCAAATGCATGCTAGAAGAATGTGTTGAATAGCAGCATACCTTGTTACTTTTGAAAAGAACAATATACAGCAGCTAAAACTAGTGCCCTTGCCATCTCTGTGAGAGTTAACTGTATCAGAAATGGGGGGAAAATAACCTTCTCCACATGGAGTATGCAGCCTTGGAGAGACAAAAGACTTCATTAAAACCAGACTCACCATAGCTTTCTTTAAAAATTTTATAGCCGTTCAAATGTAAAACATATTTAACAATGGCTCTTTTGCAATGTTATAAGCTTATTTATTAGACTATGTGTGTTCATAAATCATCCTTTTATCCTCCTTTTTATTTTTCCAAATTAACACATTCTTGATAAAAGAGATTACAAGAGAGATGATGAAGTGCTAGATTCTATCTCCCATATCTTTTGTGCTCCTAAAGAAAAATCATAAAAAAAAAGAATGGGGCAAACACCACAAAGCTTTGCTGATGGTAGTAATCAGGAAGGGTAATAAGGCTTCCTTGTCTGTGCTCATACTCCTCATCCTTTTTTGACCAATATTCTAGCAAATGACCTATGAATGTATATGATGTACTGGCGATGTGTTGAACCTGTACCTCTGCACGCTTGCTTGTGGAAGCATAGCTACAGCAGGCAATACCAGATAATAGGACTCAAAGTATGACTTCCATGATAAAACTCAAGACTTCTGTTGTTTATAACCCAGTCACATGCTAGGAATAAGTGCTCTAGACTTCCTGGTTTTCAATTTACAAACCTAGCAACAGCAGCGTGTTTTAATTTTTCTGTCAGATGTGCAGTCAAAATGTCATGCTGTTACTGAGAAAAGAAATCCAACCCCCAGAGAAAAATTGTAGCACGCACCTTTTGTAGCCATCAGCACAGCACAGAGATAAATGCGACCTAATCTACAGCAAGGAGTTAGTAATTGCCCAAGTCTGAGAACAAATTAAAGGATTTGGCAGCCTCCTCGGGCAAGAATCATCCTTCTAATGTGAAGTGCCTACATTATGAAGTGTCTAAGTTATGTGCCTAAGTAAGCATAGGATCCCCCTGCGGTGCAAGGCAGGCAGGGTCCTCTGTGGCATGACTGGTGTCCCTATCCATGTGGGATGTATTGCTTTCTGCAGGGGCCTATTTCTCCCCACTGACTACATCAAGAAGCTAAGAGGACTATGTTCCTAACTGGGTACCCCAGGTAGGTGCTGAAGTTAAACAGGTCTAATTTATCCCCTCAGGACCCTAAATCTAGGAGGCAGCGAAAGTGTGGCTTTTCACTCTTTCTGTACCTCCAAGTTCTGCTGGCAGCTGAGTAGAGTAACTGAACATAGTCTGAGTTTCTTTGGCACCCTTTAGAGAACTGCCCAAAATTGCATTTGCTGGCTATTTCTGTTAAGCCAGGCAGCGGAAGAGGGGATGGTCTAGAATGGGATGCCATGAGGCCTGATATGTAATCCTTCACACTCAGGCAAATCCTTGGATGCCAGCTGAGTACAGCTTCAAGTCTCTTTGAGGGGACAGAAAAACTTGTCGGGGATGGGGAGCTCACCTCAGAAAACAGGAGAGAGGAAAAAGGAAATATAGCACTTACAACATTGGCTTTGAATTAACCATCCTTGTCCTAGCTGGAAATAGTGAGAGGAAAAAAAGTAAAGCTGGGCTGGCTGACCTTTCCTTTAACTTCTCGGCCTCACGTGTCACCCTCTCCACAGCATTAACAGCTAGAGCAGTTGGCAGCTCTGTGGGAACCCACTTGAGGCCATTACTGCCAAAGGCACCGTTTTGATGTAAAGCCAAAAGCTGAAAGCCGGACAGTGCTTGCACCTACCACAGCATAGGTACGTGGGTCCAGCAATGCAAGGAGCTCGGAAAAAAGCAGGCATGAAGACAGACCCTGTGTTTCCAGAGCTCTTTTCAACTGTTTCCTAGGGACTTATGGAGCTAGCGGGATGAGTAACAGGGGGATAAGACTGCATTTTCCAAAGTGGCTCTGTAGACTGGGGATGCTGAGAAGAAAAACTCCGCTCAGCCTCAGAGTCTTCATTGGAGATGGCCCCTGTGCGGTGGGAGTCAACTCTGCCTGCTTCACTACTCAGAATGACTTATGCCCATGACTATTACATATTTCCATCATAAACATTTACCTTTCATAAGTTTTTTCTACAAGGGATCTTTCTGGTTGTTTGTGTGGTGCCCCAAAATGAGAATTTTGGTAGGACTTACTCAGTTGATGGAAGGAAGCAAAATATTTAGAAATGTTGGTGATCTCTTGCTAGCAGTACAAATCTCATAATGAATCAAACGGATCACCATACTAGTGAGAGAACCTCCAATACAGACTAATTCTCCTGTAAAATCCTGTTAGCAAACAATCATTTTTAGTGCAACGATATAGGCAGATTTGTTGCTCAGTGATGCTTTATGTCAGCAATTTGATAATCAATATCTCTGGCCACTGATTTACATTGTTTTCTCCCTTAAATAATCAAGACTACAAAAAAGCCCCCCAAACCTAACCCAATTAGAGCAGTATTCTTATAATTTGCAGATTAGCATTTTTGAAATGTTCATTCTCAGTGCAGAGAGTGGGGCTGCAGCATCTTCCAATTATACAGAGCAATTAGGGAAGATCATCAAGACATTCTGAGGTCTCATTAGGGAAAATGTTGGTTGTTACAGACATCTTCACAGATTAGAGTAGTGTCTAGGGCCTGCGTCACCCACACGCTCTTTTGGAAGAGTTAGACCATGACTCATTCGTATTGAAACAATGGTCAATGCTCTCAAAGAATATTCTTATTTTTGCATCTTTTAAAATGAATGATTTATTCACACCATCAAATGCACTTAAAATAGAAAAGATTCTATTTAATTTGTCTGTCATTTCAGCTTTCATAGCTGAGTATTCTCTGGTAGGCAAACACAATTTCCAAGGAAAAATTCTTGGAAATTTCCTTAAAGAAAAATGTGCCTGTGCCTCATAGTGGGAAATACGTATTTCAGTGATGAAAGAGCTTAAACAATAAAAGTAATATTTTCCTAGAACATTGTTGCTGTTTAATCAGCATGGAGAATACTGTGGCTTTTAAACCCAAAGCAGTGAATCCTTCCTCCACAATGCTCAGGCTTTTATTTGGAGGAACACACTATTGGGGATCCGGCATGAAATAATGAGCCTGTAATAATCAAATATTCAGATCAATCTAGCAGTTTGAAAGGGAATTAACTCACATGTGACCCTCATCATGCCTTTCTGGACAAGGGTAAATTTCTCCCTAAAAGTATAAGTCCTTGCAATATCTTACAGTACAGTGGGAGCTGCTCAGGACCTCAGCATAAACAAATTGAATCGACAGTTGTGTTGGCTGCCAGATGTGCAAAAATTTTTTTTCCCATTAATTGGCTGGTTCTATGCTCTGGAGCGGAAGAGGCAGTTTGTGTGTGGCAGCTGAAACAGCTACTGGAGGAAGATCTTGTTGGAAGTGGCAACTCACCGTGAGGAGCCAAGCCCCAGGGTTAAAAGGAGCATGTACAAGAATTTGCAGTGGCACAGCAACATCACACAACATGTACTCTGGCTCACCCATCTGCATCAATTCCCATTGTGCAGTCTTGCAAGATATGACAGTCTCTGACTAACGATGCCGTTTCCCTTGGCTGATCCTTAACATGGTCCTTCTGCTGTCTGTCCTGTGTGTGTGCGGTGTCATTTGCAGAACTAAGTGTGGCTGCCCAGTCATATCATCAGAAATGCAGGTAGCAGTGCCCAACCATTAAGGTTGCCTAAGAGTTTTAGAAAACATTGTGGAAGCTACAGAGAGAAGAGAGAGGTCAGGCGCAGTGGAGGGAGAAGGGCCCTATTGCTGGGCAGTTACTAGGAGAGACTCCTCTCGAAATCCATATAGAGCTCTCTGCAGGTATCAGCTCTGCATTTTTCTACTCTTAGCATAATAACTGAGAAAATCTTTCTTAGTGAGATCACACTGCAGTTCATGATTTCACTGTCTGTCATGATTAACTGTTTGTGAGATCAGAAAAAATGGTCCCCAGGATGAACAGAGGGGCAAAATGATAGGTTTGTGGTAGAAGAAACCACTTATATTTCCACATGTGTCTTGACTACTACCTTCTCACAAAACAAACCAAAACCAAAACCATTACTTAGAGAAAGTATATTTGAGATTGAATATTTCTGTTCTAACACAGTGTGACAAGAAAAATCACTGCTAAGAACAGTTTTCAGGAAGCTATACCTTGTACATAACAACTTAATAGAAAGTACTATATATGCAGCTGCAGAAAAGTTAAATAGTCTCAGCTCTAGTGGAAAGCAATTCTTTATTAATGGTCTATATCTATGGATAGGTAGATAGATGGACAGACAGACAAACATTATTTGTGGGACATTTACAGAATATCTACTAAGTAGGAAGTTAATGAAGTCAGAAAGAATGTTAAAAGTGGAGTCTTTGTTTAGGAGGTTATTTTTCATAGATAAAAAATGCTGGTATTTCTGCTTATTTAAGTTGGTGCTTATACACCCTGCCATTGTCTTAGGATTTTATTGTGTAGCTTGCTGCTGCTGGTTGTCATGGAATATATTGTACAAAGCCAGACAGTGAAAAGATAAGAGCAGAGGTTTTCAGTGATATTTTGGTTCATTTTGGAATGTTTTATTTAACTTTAGGGAGCAAAATTATGGGAACAGAAAAACAAATTATTACAGGCATTGCTCTTTTTTAATTTTAAAAGACAGAGGAATGGGGGAGTGATTCCAGACTGTAAACAAGCCATCTCATCTGAAGCAATGACTAGCATGAACAGCATTCTTTAGGAGCTCAACCTTGAATGGTCCCCAGGGATCAGGTTTCTGACATACTGCACTCTTGATGGTACAAGAAAATCAAGTTCAGAAATGTTGCATTAATAGCGTGTCTCAATGTCGACATCTTCACTTTAATCCACTCCCTTTGGGGTCATAATGTGCTCTCTAACTGATTATTGCCAAACATGTATTTGTAAAGCATCTGTGGCATGAATATATAGATTTTTTAAAAAACTAGGGGCTAAATTTTGCCTTTATTTCTGAGCTGCTCCACTCCTCCTTAAGGTCCTAGTTTGCCTTACGGGTAGTGCTTTGGAGTCAGTGACATGTTTGGTGATTCCCCAGACACAAGAAGTGGCAGGTATGTCCAGGCTGCGGGGTCCTGAATCAGACTCAGTGATGTATCTGAGTTTTTAACCATTTACATTGATGTTCCAGGTACCTTTGGACATCTTTCCAGAAACCCCTGGATGTACAGAGGTACACAGAGAGACAAAATGAGAATGAAAACTTACTGGCAGAAGCAGAGTTCACTGCTAACACTGGAACACACCGCTTTATTTGCCTCTCATCCTTGCTAGTTTATGCCACAAAAATAGGAGCGTTCTAATGAAGGCAGGGGTTGAAATCTGGAGGACCAGGAGACCAAAGGTCACTGTAAAGATTCACAGCAATTTAAAGGAGTGTTTTATTGCATATCAGGCTTTGGGAGGAGGGAAGTAAACCTTTTGGAAATTTAGAGCAAGATAATTCTTTAATGAAAAAGTGCATATATTTCATATGAATCATCTCTTTGACTCAGCTGAGACAAAACAGAGATATTTATTTTCCAGACTGGTATCTTTAAAACTGTCTACAGTTTGGGGTATTGATTCTGGCCTCAGGAAGTTTTTTCTGTTCCTTCTATCATCATGAGATAGGCTTAAATTACGATTGATTTTACTATGGATTAAATATGTTTGCACTGGATTAATTGCCAATGAAAGTACAACTGATCTGAAAAGTCAACCAGTCACCAAGCTCAAAATGTACAAATAAAAAACAAAATGATTTTTCAAATATAATCTACCAGTTTGTTCTGTTAGCTTGGTATGATCCATTCCCACCTCTGCCTTGAAGTTTTCAAAAATAGAGCGCTGTGTATTTTTTTAAGTTCCTGAGAGTTTTGGAGACCCATTACCTACTACCTACATTTTAAGGGGAAATGGACAGCCATGTCCCTTAGATGGCTTTGAAAATCTCAGCTAGGGTGTTTTCACCCTTTCATGCTTGCTATTCCCTCTCTCATAACAATCCTATTTTTAACACAGGGAGGTCAGCTGTGATGATCCTGACAGATATTCAAATGCAACAGACTTCTGGCCTGGCTCGTATTTTGAGCAAGCAGAGCTGCCAATTCACATCCGTTTTTCAGTCAGCAGCCATGAGATCAGCTGTTCCAGGCTCCAGGAAAGTCTTTGTCCAGCCAGGAGCCTCCGTCTCCCCTCAGTCCCCCACTTGATTTTACATATCCTGCAGAGGGGCTGGCGCTGCTTGCAGCTGTGACACCGGCAGGCACCGCTGCTCTGCGGAGAGGGACAGGCTTCGGGTGCCAAACCTCAAATGCTAGACATTGTGCCGTCGGAGCAGATGTCATTTAAAGTATTTCGGCGGTACAAGCTAGATTTTCAGGCCAGTCATTTGGACCAAGCAACATGTGTAATTCAAGAATCTCTCGGTGTATGCCCTCAAAAATGTGTCTTTCTCTAAAAGCTTGGCGATAACCTCCCCATGGGTGGTTTGGTGGGTTAAAGTGAACCTGCACGTAGTTTATACATGAGAGCTTCCTTCGGTGCTGATCAGGCTTTTCTGTGGGTTGCAGAAAAGAGGGCTACGTTATTTTAATATTATTCCCAAAACAGAGCATGCTCGGTTATTTCCTCTATAATTTCCCAGTGGCTACTTCCTGCATGGATTCACTAAGGAATATATTTTGCTTGGCTCCTGCGAGGGCTCGCTGCAAGGCAGCAGGGAGCTGCCTGCTCTTGCTGGGAAGGGATCGCTGCCCCTGCCCCAAGGAGGCAGTGGTGGCTGGTCCCTCTCAGCCCCCACACCCGAGACCCTGGCTCCTCCAGGAGCCTGAGTGGGCTGGAGGCTGCACATTGCCCATGGGGCTTCATCCTCAAGGGCAGCACTTTGTGCACAATCCCAATCTGCTGAGAAGCCCAGGGGTCTTTCCAGCACCTACTCTGAGCTGGGATGTCTCCCACCAAAACCACCTCCAAATCAAAGCTTTGCCATTTAAGCCTATGAAAGCCCTTAATATTTAACCTCAATACATATCAAACAAGTATCTTTATGTAAGAAAAGTCACACAGGTCCTTCAGATGCTGTAAATGTTTGCCATCTATAGCAAATGGTTTCAATTTACTTATCCTCAGATAGTTCATAGATAAGGTTTATTTTGTATTGCTGATTGCTATACAGTGTCCTACAAAGCATCCAAAGCTCAGTGTGGGAAACATAGACACTCAGATGTTTTTGAAGCTGAGCCACTAAACTATTCGGGTCATCCTGTGGCTCCTAGAATGGGAAAAATTTTATCATGACCTATTAAAAGCATGCCTGGTTTCCAATTGCAGTTGCATGTCAGGAATGAAAGATGTAAGATGCACTTTTTTGAGCCTAACATCACAAGATTAATGTGCTGAACTAGATGGCTGGATCCTCAGCCAGTGTCTCTAGGAGAAGAATTAAAAGCAGTGGAGCTATGCCAGTTCATGGTGGCTGAGATCTGAGCCCTTCATTTTTAACAAATACATGACTCTTCCTTGCCTTGAATTTTCAGATCTCCTTTCTTTCGGACAGTGTTTTGGTTATGGAAAGCAACAGCAATAACAATCAAACCCAACATTACTGAATGAACCCAGCCAAGCTGGTGCCTGGTGACTAGCTTAATTCATAAATCCCTCTGCTGGATTTGGTGATAAGAAGCACTGAGTATTCCAGCATCCTCCATTAGTCTGTCCTTGTGGAGTGATTTCCTCCTGTTGCTTTTACAGAGCCTTTCTTTTCAAACTAAAGAAGATTTCAGCAGTTAAAAAGAGCTGCTCCGCATATAAGCACATCAATCTTTGAGGACTTTTTCAGGCTATGCTTAACTTTGATGATAGCCTCTCCTCAACTATGTAAAGATCTATTAATCTTGAGTCAGACTATTAGACAGTCACACTAGAGTGGGTTTGAAATTAAACAAAAATCTAATTAGTTTATACACCACATGCCTTTGCTGTAAAGTCTGTAGATTTAGGACACTTTTTGTCTTAGCTTGAGATTTTAAATTCATCTCAAGTTGCCCAACTCGAACTGGAACTGAATCCATAACAACAGAATGTTTCTTTGTCTAGTAAGCAACATCACAGATTGCTGAGAGCTGCAGAGCAAATGGCAGAGGTAGTGTCCCAGATGATAAACTCCACACATGTCAAAAGCAACACGCAGCAGCTAGCAAGCTCATCCTCTTACTTTTGTTGCTTGTGAGGACGGAGATCAGGAACCAGAGAAGGAGGGGGTGGAAAGGAAGCCCTGCCAGCAGGGCACGGTCATCTCCACACACCAGAGGAGGGACGCGGTGCAGCTCTTCTCGCTGCTGGAGCTGAGGCAGAGAGACATGGTGGCATTTTGTCCGAGGACATCTGTAGCAGAGCAGAGAACTGAGCCCTGACTGCGAGAGTCCTATTCCAGTGGTTTAACCACAAGACCATTCCTTTTTCTGTATGCATGAAAGTCATCCTCCTGACATGTGCAAGTAGCATGTGGTATGTTGAAAATTATAACCTTATCCGGCCAGTAACCATTTTTCTGGAGAAGGAATTTTTCCATTTTGGTGACATTAACACCTTGCTGACAGAGAAAGAATTTCTGCAGATCCCTGGCTGTTGATTTTTCTGTGAACACTGTAATATCTTTAGTCCCACAAACTTAGGTGACCTGTGATAAATGCACTTCATTAAAATGTGCAACTTTTAACCAGTAGGTAGCTAAAGTTTCAGTTGAGAAACCACAAACCAATAGAATATAATAACACCAGTGACAGGGGGAAAAACACAGCTATGTACTGTAATTACAGTCCAAGAGGCCATCACCGAGAGATAAAATGCCATCGTTTGTGGTGGCAGTGGGAAGCTGCACTCTGGAATGGAAACGTGTTGTTTGCAACATAAGCATCTCCACTGCAGAAGGAGGAGCATCTGTTTGTAAATTTGTATCTGTTTTGCAAGCTAAACAAAACCAAGCAGCTGACTTCAGAAACATCACCTACAAGTTTTACTCACCTGTTTTATTTTTATTTCTAGCAGGTGATAAAGGTTCGAAGAGTACACAGTGTTGCAGGCTTCTTTAGCACATTTTCTCCAAACAGCTCTGTATCTTAGGGACAACAGAAATAAAATATGCTAGGGTATTTGCAGTGGTGGATTATCACCATCAGAAAATATCAAACATGTAGGGTTTGATACATGTTAGCACTGAATATTTTGACAAGGACCAGTAGGAAAAAGCAAAGCGAGGTGTGCATTTCACTTTTTCAAGCAATCCTCTTATGTTTTGGCAGCAGTGAAAATGTTTACATTTCTCTTGTATTTCAGAAGTAATGTATAACTTTTCTTCGAAAGTTTCTGCAGTGTGACTCAACCAGACATTCTCTCTGGGATGTAGTAGAGGGGAAGCTTTCTGTTGTGAGATGAAAAGAGATTTAGCCAGTGATATGAAGTAGTTTAACTGGAAAAGTTAACTTACGGGCATCAATTTTTCTGAGCAAAACTCCTTAAAAATGCCATATGTATAAACACTACTGAGACTTTAAATAAAGGTGATTTTGAATGATATTGGCTAGATTGCTCACCACAGATAGCCATAAAGAGAAGCTGCTGAATAACAGATGAAACAGTGAGAAAGAAGATAGTGGGTTTGGCAGGACAACTTGTGTCCCTATGAACTCTTTGGGTTTTGATAACACTTTGTGATAAAAATATTTGTTTTAAAAAATCAAAATTTATATCAATATTTTTGGTAAATTCAAATATTTTACTGAAAACATATTTTTGGCA
This sequence comes from Apteryx mantelli, assembly GCF_036417845.1. Taxonomy (NCBI): domain Eukaryota; kingdom Metazoa; phylum Chordata; class Aves; order Apterygiformes; family Apterygidae; genus Apteryx; species Apteryx mantelli. The sequence continues at coordinate 103,300,737 of NC_089978.1, forward strand.
TTTTCTAGAAGAAAAGTATATTTTGTGAAAGAGCTATCAGAGCAATTTTTTTCAATGACTTTTTTTCAAACGGTTTTGTTAAGTACATTAATAAGGGCTGTACACTCAACTGGTGCTGGAACCACACTGTTATTGTAGCCATTAGTTTAATTAAAGGCTAAAATAAATGTCATTATAGTTGCCTTTTCACACACATAAAATCTCTGATTTTTTGGACTGAAATTGTTTTATGCTTTGTTTTTGTCTGAAAATCTATCATTTCTGAAGACCGTGGAAAACATTCCTTCAACAGAGAGGGAGTATTAAAACAATCACATGCTTTCAGTTTCTAGGATGCAAACCATAACTTTTTTTTGCAGAAGGCTTAAGTTATATAAGAAATTACATGAAGAGAAACACGAGCACCCTCAGTACCAATGCAACTTTGACGTTCTGAAATGAAGCAACACAAATTCAGGAAACTCACCTTCTCTAAATCTAATCTCTAATGGTAAAATTATTTAGGACATGTTTCATTTGTAAAATCTTTTTTTTTCTCTTCCTTGTTAAATGAGAATATTTACATGTTGCTCTATGGTCCTTTTTAATCAGTAACATACTGCATATCATTGTTGATATGCAATGTAGGTTAACTTAATCTTACCAGAGTAACTCCTCGCATTTCCTAATTTCAGAGCACTTATTTGGTGATCTGGCCATTACATTCACGTTAGTATCATTTACATTTACTCTAAAACATCTATATCCATATTCTGCTGATTCTGTGCAATCCTGCATCCTGCTCAATTTTTCCCAGTATTTTAATGAAAAAAAGGCCAGAGAAGGGTCAACCTTACAAAAAGTCTCCTCTGCTCTTTGAAACTGAGTAAGCTCAACCACAAAATAAACCACTGTAAAAAATGAATTATGAGATGAGAATACCTTTGCATACATGGCACATGGGAGGAACAGACTAGTCACAAACCATCCAGTTGCTTTTAACCACAAGATGTTAACACCAGCCGGCACTGCTGTTGATATAACTATTCTTAACACATTTGGAAAATATTCTTAACATTCAAACACGCTCTTCCCTAACCTATTGAGCCTAATAGAAAAGAAAGGCATCACTAAGAGGGTGATGCTAGCCTCACTAAATTTAGTGACAAAATTCTCAGTGGCCAAATTCTCATTGACTTCAAGGTTGTGTGGCTTCCAAATTAACAAAAAATATTAACAATAGGTCCATATTACAAAACATTCCTAATACATTATATTATTATTATAAAGAAAGATTTGATTTTTTTGTTGTGTTTCATGGCAAAGAAACACTTGCCTCTTTTCCTTGAGGTCACCATGTTGGAATCAAGAAATACTGTCTTCTTGTATAGGCCTAATTCTCCTACTCTTATTTAGACAATTTTAAAATTATGCTCATTTCCAAATTAAAAATAATTCTGACTTTTTAAGGAAAATTCTATACTTCATTAAAAGATGGGATGCTTAAAAAGGAACTTTACTTTTCTCTTTTAGTATTCTGTTATTTTCCTGTGGCTCTAGATGTAATTACAAGAGATTTGACATTATAGTACATAAAAGTGAAAGAAAAATATGAATAGGATAAATAAAATGAGAATATGACTTTGTAATTTCTACTTTGTGTTGTCTGATTGTCTCCCTCTAATTTGCTGAATTTGGCTGCAGAGGCTTACCAGGACAGGTGGAGGCATTTTGTACTGCCTTTGATCCCAATGACTGAATGGGGTGATGGTGAATCAAACTTCAGTGAAGTTGACGCTCCTTCAGTGAATCCTTCCAGTGTCTCTCAGGGTATCATTTCAGTATCAGACTGCTGTAAATGAGAGGAGATGGGGGAACCATGAATGAGGTAATAGGTACTTCAACATTTAATGTTTTGATGTATAAGTACAAAACATAGTTCTTTTATTTCTGTGTTTTCATGGTTCCTATAGAAATAGCAAACTCTTGGGTCAGGCACTTCCCGCAATTAGGAACCAAGTGGGCTAAGGGACCTTCATCTTCCTCTGACTGCTCTGACTGTGATTAATCATCAGGAAGTACCTAAGTCCTTGGTCAGTAGCACTTCACAGAGATATTAATTCTAAAAAGCCTACATGAAAAAAGGTGTTATAACGATCCTGTTTGACATAAAGAGAGGGTTATGCATTTGTTAGAGTCAGTGATATATATAGCGTGGAAAAGGTACCTGGATCTCTCAAAAAAATGCTCACAGGTATATACAGATTCAATGCCACACCATATCAGAGCACAGAGAAACCCCAGCATTGGAGAAAACCATCCGGCTGCATCCGGCAGCTCCTTGGAGCTGGGTGCCCCACAGTCACAAGCCACATCTCAGGTCCTGAATCACCAGGCTGCACACATACTCGTCCGAATTTCACATGCTTACCTAAAATGATGATTCAATTCCTACCCTATCCAGTGGGGACAAAAATTAATGACTAAGAGATTGTTTCAACTCATGCCAATCATACTATCAGCTTTATTCAGCATCAAACGTGGCTTTCATCAGGGCTGGGGAGGGGGAACGAGGATGTTTCTGCCTCTTTCTCTTGCTCCCAGCATATCCAAGTCACACTCTCGCCTGCTGAGCACAGTGTTAGAAGTAGCATAGGCATATGACTATATTCTTCCAGTATCAAGTAGCAACCTTTGCATGCTTGGTGTAGGGAAGGAAATAGCAAGGGAAAAGGGGAAACGAAAACAAGTCAAGAAAAAATCCCACATAAAAATAGGGAGAATGTTAGTAAAGTGGAGCTTATGATTCAGTTTTTTAACCGCAGCTTCAAGGTCCCAATTTCTGAACAGGATGTGACTTAATGCTCTTGTGGGGGTCATCTTAAAAAAAAAAACAAAACTCACTAAGGAAAGTATCAATTTCTGCTTTTTACAAAAAAGAGACACATAGTCATTTTCTGTGCACTTAGATCAGCAAACAGCACAATCTTGAAAGCCTCACTTCTCCTATTATCTCCTTCAGCAAGCATCATCCTTCTGAATTCTTTAAGTGTAATTCTATTTTGAAAAGTAAAAATCCATGTGCGTGCCCAGTACATCCTTTCCTGTATTGTTGTTCCATTTCTTTCAGTCTACAGACCCTGAAGGGAAGCTGGGCTCCCATCCTTCCTTTGCTTCATCGCTATGACTGTTAACCATTGCAAATAACAAATATTCAAATTATGGTAACTTAAAGCATTACTGCCTGCTAGTTGAACTGTCATAACGTGCACACACTGTCACTGTAATACAAGATGGCTTGCTGCATTTCACCTCTCGTGTGCATTACTGTAACCTCAGCTGACAAGCAATATCTTGCTAAGCCACTGCAATGAGATTGCTTGCAGTTGTCCAGTGAAGAGCGGAAGCACCGGATGGCCCCACCTTTGCAGCTTGGCTCATGCGCTTCAGTTACATGGGTGCCACTTGGAGCATCAGGTTCACCACTGCCTCCTCCCCTTGCTGCAGCATCCTGCCCTGCTTTAGCACATGCGTAACGGCCACTAACATGCAAAGCTGTGGGGAGGCAGACCCCCAGGGAATGTGAGAATGAGCTTCTGAACTGCTACTGCATAGTTGAGAGAAGAGTTTGTCCTGCAGGTGCTCAGGAATGAAGATCTGGCTAGTCCAGTGCACACGCCACAGCTCTGCAGTCAACCAGGACTGCCCTGTACAGAACAGCTTAAAAGAGCAGGGTGATGGGGAAAGGTAAATTGAGAACTAGTTCTGGAAGTGCTGCCTACACCTGTTTATTTGACTGTTCATTCATTCAAGTGAGAGAGCTTTGAGTACCTCAAAAGCCCAAAGGACCCTGAAGCTCAAGAACTGTGCGTGTGACACCTAACTGGAACTGCACTTTAGAGGGAACTTGCATTTAGAGGGAAGATTTGCAGAATTTCTGTGTGCAGTAACTGTCTGGTGATAACCTCTGTCAGACTGGGTTCTGACTGAGTTACATGGGAGAAAATAGAGTCGGGATCTCAGGCAGTCTTTGGGATTGAAGAAGTCACTGAGACTTTTTATGTGTCAGTACTATGTATAAACCATTCCTGACAGATATTTGATTAAGCTGTATGTAAAACTTCCAAAGCTCAAGCAAAAGATATATTAAAAAAAATACAAAACAACATAAACTCTCCTCTTTTTACTTTTCCCATACTTATTACTTTGTAAGAAAGTAGTCATTTTTCACTGCATTGGGATATTTGTCCTTGAGACATCCTCAGACCTGGTCAATGTGAGTTTGACAAGACAAAGTAATTAAAGTAGACAAGCATCCAGTAGACTTTGAAACACCATCATATACAATGATGGCCTGAGGGGAGGCTGTCTTTCCTTGACTCCTCCTATGATGTATGTGTATGCAATATATCTAAATAAAAAGTCATTTATTACACTGTTTTTTTTAACAGTTAATGGTTGCTTGACCCCTAAGCTTTCTCTAGTACATGTCACATATATAAGTTGCTGGATAGCATGTATGAGCTCACTTTCCTGGAGCAACTTTTTCAGTCCACTTAGAAGCAATGGATGGATCAAGGGTCAGACTCTGCTGCTTTATAACTAGCTCTCTTTATTGGTTGCACAAAGCACCTATTGAGTTAAGCGTGGAAAAAGTCCTACTACACTTGTTGTGTGACTTAACACAGAGAAGTTCAAGATAAATCCTTATGGTCAAAACTGTTGAACTTGTCACTGTGTTATTAAAACTCTTACTCCAACAGTGCAGTTCTTGTACTCCTCTTGAACGCCTGAGTTACTCTCAGTCTTTGAAACATGGATCCTCAGAACAACCTCCAGGTGATAAGATTCTCTCTCTTCATTCCATAACAGAGAAACTAAGTACAAAGGCCCTGAACCCCCAGTAGTGCCTAAGAGCTAGTTCCATATATCTGTATTTAACTCATAGGCATCCTCAGTTTAGCACATCCCATCCAACCTTGATTCAGGTATCATCAAGACTTTTCTTAGATTCTGGGCCATTTTGCCTGCTTGATGTCAGTCAAGTGGCATGGCTAAAAGGACTCATGAGGCATAGAGGCTATTGCATGCAGGTCCCCTTGGAGTTTCTCCCCTAGACCTTCCATTTGGATATCCCCTGATGAGTCCCAAATATACTCCTGAAGGGCAAATGAAGACCAGCACATTTAGTCTTGAGCCTGGATTCAGAAACAAATGTCACTCCTATCTTCAGGAGGGGCAAGAAGGAGAATATGGGGAACTGTAGGTCATCAGTTTCACTTCAATCCCTGGGAAAGTTATGGAGCAAATCACATTGGAAGGCATTTCTAAATGTATTGAAGACAAGAAGGTGAATAGGAGGAGCCAGCATGGATCTACAAAAGGGAAATACATTTGGCCAAGCTTATAGCCTTCTACGATGAAATGAATAGCTCGATGGACAGTGGGAGAGCAGTGGATGTTGTTTTGCTTGACTTTGGTAAGGCTTTCAACACTGTCTCCCCTAACCACCTCATTGACAAACTGATGAAGTACAGACTAGATAAGTGGTCAGTGAGGTGGGATGAAAATTGGCTGAATTGCTGGGCTTAAAGGCTTGTGATTAGTGGCATGAAGTCCAGCTGGAGGCCAGTCACTAGTGATGTACCCAGGGATCCATACTGGGGACAATACTGTTTATCTTCATAAGTGACCTGGATGATGGGACAGAGTGCACCCTCAGCAAGTTTGCAGATTTTAAGAAATTGGGAGGAGTGGCTGATACACCAGAGAGCTGTGCTGCCATTTAGAGGCACTTTGACAGACTGGAGAAATGTTCAAACAGGAACCTGATGAAGTTTAATAATGGGAAATGCAAAGTCCTGCATCTAGGGAGGAATGCACCAGTATGTGCTGGGGGCTGACTGGCTGCAAAGCAGCTCTGCAGAGAAGGACCTGGGGGTCGTGGTGGACAATAAGCTGAGCATGGGCCAGCAATGTGCCCTCACGGCAAAGAAGGCCAATAGCATCCTTGGCTGCATTAGGCAGAGTGTTGCAAGCAGGTTGAGGAAAGTGATCCTTCCCCTTTACTCAGCCCTGGTGAGGCTGCATGTGGAGTGGTGATATCTGACGTATGAGGAGAGGCTGAGAGATCTGGGACTGTTTAGCCTGGAGAAAAGAAGGCTCAGGAGGGGATTTTGTCAATGTGTATAAATGCCTGATAGGGGGTGGGAGTAAGACGGGGCCAGGCTATTCTCAGTGGTGCCCAGTGACAGGAGGAGAGGCAATGGGCACAAACTGAAATACAGGAAATTCCATTTAAACGTAAGCTAAAAAATTACTGTAAGATTGGTTGAACACTGGAACAGGTTGTCCAGAGAGATTGCAGAGTCTCCATCCTTGGACATATTCAAAACCCAACTGGATACAGCTCTGAGCAACCTGCTATAGCTGACTCTGCTTTGAGCAGGTGGGTTGGCCTAGATGATCTCCAGAGGTGCCTTCCAACCTCAGTGCTGCTGTGGTTCTGTGAGACCACTCCTACACTGTAAAGTCAGTCCAGACACAAAAACTAAGGGATTATATACTGAGGTGTCCAACCTATAGGGAGGAACCCAGCATCTTAAATTTCACAGAATCACAGAATGGTTGAGGTTGGAAGGGACCTCTGGAGATCGTCTAAGTCCAATACCCCTGCTCAAGCAGGATCACCTAGAGCACGTTGTACAGAATCACATCCAGGCGGATTCTGAATATCTCCAGAGAAGGAGACTCCACAACCTCTCTGGGAAACCTGTTCCAGTGCTCTGTCACCCTCACAGTGAAGAAGTTTTTCCTCATGTTCAGATGGAAGCGTCTGTGTTTCAGTTTGTGCCCGTTGCCTCGCGTCCTGTCGCTGGGCACCACTGAAAAGAGTCTGGCTCCGTCCTCTCGACACCCTCCCTTCAGATACTTGTACACGTTGATAAGATCTCCTCTCAGCCTTCTCTTCTCCAAGCTAAACAGGCCCAGCTCTCTCAGCCTTTCCTCATAAGAGAGATGCTCCAGTCCCCTAATCATCTTTGTAGCCCTTCGCTGGACTCGCTCCAGTAGTGCCACATCCCTCTTGCACTGGGGAGCCCAGAACTGGACACAGTACTCTAGATGTGGCCTCACCAGGGCTGAGTAGAGGGGGAGAATCACCTCCCTCGACCTGCTGGCAACACTCTTCCTGATGCACCCCAGGATACCATTGGCCTTCTTGGCCACAAGGGCACATTGCTGCCTCATGCTTAACTTGGTGTCCACCAGCACTCCCAGGTCCTTCTCTGCAGAGCTGCTTTCCAGCAGGTCAGTCCCCAGCCTGTACTGGTGCATGGGGTTATGCAGAACCCTGCATTTGCCTTTGTTGAACTTCATGAGGTTCCTCTCTGCCCACCTCTCCAGCCTGTCCAGGTCTCTCTGAATGGCAGCACAGGCCTCTGGTGTATCAGCCACCCCTGCCAGTTTTGTATCATCAGCAAACTTGATGAGGGTGCACTCTGTCCCTTCATCTAGGTCACTGATGAAGAAGTTGAACAAGACTGGAGCCAGTACTGACCCCTGGGGGACACCGCTAGCTACAGGCCTCCAACTAGACTCTGTGCCACTGATCACAACCCTCTGAGCTCTGCCATTCAGCCAGTTCTCAGTCCACCTCACTGTCCACTCATCTAGCCCACGCTTCCTGAGCTTGTCTATGAGGATGTTATGGGAGACAGTGTGGAAAGCCTTGCTGAAGTCTAGGTAGACAACATCCACTGCTCTCCCCTCATCCACCCAGCCAGCCATTCCATCATAGAAGGCTATCAGAGTGGTTAAGCATGATTTCCCTTTGGTGAAGCCATGCTGACTACTCCTGATCACCTTCTTGTCCTCCACATGCTTGGAGATGGCCTCCAGGATGAGCTGCTCCATCACCTTTCCAGGGATGCAGGTGAGGCTGACTGGCCTGTAGTTTCCTGGGTCCTCCTTCTTGCCCTTTTTGAAGACTGGAGTGACATTGGCTTTCTTCTAGTCCTCAGGCACCTCTCCTGTTCTCCATGTTCTCCAATTTGGCCTCTGTAATACCAGTACAAGGCCTGGGACAGCAGGGTGGGTCAGATTGGGATCCATAGCAGTCAGTATGTTGAGCTGGAAGGTAAACTCACCAACCATTATCAGTGTAACCTAAACACTGCTCTTTCCGGGGTTTAGCTGCATAAGGTATCCACTCACTCTTTCTTTCCAAAACACAGTTGGTCGTCTAGTATTTATAATTCATATAAAAAGGACATCTCTTGTATGAGCACTTGCTCTGAACGGGAACAATTGATTCCTTTTCTTTCTCCTGCCTCAGAGCAGTCAAACCCACACTCTCCACCTCACACGTGTGTGTCCTGGCTACTTGGATGGAGAGAGTTCTTCTGCAAACTGACCCACTGCACAGCAAAAAGAAATGCTGAGATTCACTGAGTCAGGAAGAGATAGCAAGAAGGATCATGCCTCCTGATTGTTAGAGCACTTCTTTGGTGAAGGAGAGCCCTGGATTTGGGTTCTTGCATGTAAAATGCACAAATAACCTGGGAACAGTGACTAGAGCTGAAATGTCCTTTTCCCAAGTGAGTGCCTTTAGCACTGGGCCACAGTTGGGCTCTTGTTTGCCCTCCTTTGGCTGCAGCTCTGTATGGCCAAATGGCTCAGCTCCGGTGAGAAGAGCACAGCTAGATCCTTTCTCTCAACAGCCAGTTGTTTTGGTTGGGAACCTTTCTGGGAAGTGGAGATGCACATTTGAACCCTCCCAGGATGAGGTGTGTGCTAAGCCCAGATCTCTCCCTCTTTCAGTGAGTGAGCAGTGCCACTTCTGCCCTCTTGAAGGTAAGCCACAGAGGCTGCTGTGTTCTCCATGGCACTCCTTCTTCTTGTTGGGTGTGAGATAGGCTGAGGATCCCAGAGGATGCCTTGGGAATGCCAGGTTTGAGATCTGATCTGAGCCGAGGCATGTGAGAGAGGCAATGAGATGCTCAGCCCTGACAAGTTGACAGTAGGCCATCACGTGCTTTAGGTACTTTGGGAAAGTGAAAGACAAACATGGCATGGAAGGCACTGTTCCCGATTGCAGACTTGAAATGAGGAGCCTGCACTCCTTCCTGGTCTGGTGCAAGGTGACTTGGTTTTTCTGTGACTTCACCCTGATCAGCTTGCACTGGGTCACTTTTGTGCATGATGGCATGATTCCAGCTAATCATCATTTTTACCTTTGAAAACCACCCTAGAGATGGCCACATGAGTACCATATATGCTATGAAAGTTCTTCTTAACCTCTGAGAATGTTTCTTTCTTTCAGCTGTGCACAGGCCCTGAAGAATATACACCATGGGGACAAGTACCATGCCATATGAGATCTGGAGCAGATAGGAGCAGATCTCGTTGTTCTGCACATCCAGAAGATGTTCAGATCTCTCCATTCTGTTACTGAGTACTTTGGTATGTATCAGGAGCAAGCCCATCAAATTCTGCCCACAGTGCTTTTTATCCCTTTTATTATTCTTCAGTTCTAACCCACAAGACATTTCAAACATTAGAAATGGTTCAGTGCATAATGGTTTTCAAAAACATGCTGTATCTCTGTCTAAATGAGAAAAATAAATATCTAGGGAGCTTTTGCACATGTCAACAGTACTCAGTGAAGCAATATGTGTAGGCAGCACTGGAAACAGTGACAAAGTGAGTATCTGTACATAACTTGGTAATAATATCATCACCGTCTAGACAACTCAACAATTAGCATCCAGACATACCGAAGCCTTCTTTAAGAAGTCTCCAACAATAAAAAAAATGTCTCCATGGGGAAGAAAGCCACAGCTCTCTCTATGCTACCTTGCACATGCACATTTAAGTTTAATTTCATTTAAAAGGTTTCTTTCTAAGATGAGCTACTTTTCTCAAGGCCACTGCTGAGTGCATGTTAGCAAAAACTGCAATTGATGAAGATCTTCCTGTTAAAACAGCTGTTTTAATATTCTCTGTGTATAGCAGTTGCTAGGCAAAACTCTGTTTGATATGGAATTCCCATGCACTTCCTGGGCTGCTTCTCCTTTTTTATTTACTTTGAAAGATGTCATCTTCAAAACTGAACTGATATCAGTGAAAACTCAGGATTAAATAAAAAGGCTTTCTGCACAAGGCTATGACTTCCAAAGGGGTATCTTTTAAAGACCTTACCCCAGGACCTGACTCTTCACTAATTCGCAGGTCTGAATCTGTTTTTGCTTACTTCCTGGTTTTCATCTGACCACCAAAGATAGCCAAATTATACTGGCACAAGTCGAAGTCAAAGGCAGAATGATGCCCTCAGTTTTTATTCACACAGAAGTTTTATTGGCTGTTTTTTGTCTTAGAAGGGTGCAAATAAAAATTACATTAGGTCCCTCTTATCTGGAGGAGTAAAATACAGAGGGAGGCAGGAAACTCTACAAAGCATCCTTCCATCTGAAGGTAAATCTTCTCTCTCCTTGCCTCTCATAGCTTTCACACACTAAGGGCCAGGTGTATTGCAGCCTTTGGGGATCCTTTGTCAACAGGACAAAGTTCTTGGCTGCTGGTCCCATAAACCCTCTTTGAGGAGTTCAGATTAGGCGCTACAGTTGCTGTGTGGAAAAATTCATAGGACCTAGGAATCCAGTGAGAAATCCCCATTTCACATTTCAAGCAATGAATATATGTGTGTGATCGCTAATGACATCAGAAGCATCTTCATTACAGCGACTGGTAGGGATGATGGCTAAGGCATGTTTTTCTTCAGTAGTCAAAAGCCAAGACAAACACAAATGATTTAAGTCATCACTACATTTGCATGTCATGTAAGCTGAACTATGTGGGGGAATTGTCAGAGCCCTGAAGTCGTTTTAGCCCCTTGGTGGGTTGCAGGCAAGCAAGAGTTGGGTTTTAATTGTCTTTACTGCTTTGAGGGCCGGCCCCAAAGCCACAAGTGATCAAAAGGTGAGTCATGATCTGCTCTTAATGCTTCTGATGGCTTCATGACTCCTTTTCCCAGGGAGCAACGTGAGCGATAGCCCAGAGATTTAGAAAGGCTGTTGGAGTGTGACAGGGTTGTAATAGAAAGACTGTTCAAGACATTTCTGTTCAGTTTCCCACACTGACATAAAATAGGAGCAGGGTGAAGTGGTTCAGACTAAACCAGCAGTTGGCTCGGCCGTTTTTGGAACATGGAAAAACCATGTGCTGCATTTTTCAAGGCTGTTAGCATGAGCTCTTTGTTCTTAGCACTGTCAGTTTGTCCAAGGTGGACAAGGCCTAAAAAATATGTGTCTTTTCTTTTGGCAGTTCAGTCTGACTGCCACATACATGGAAATATTATACTCATGAAATCAGGAGGGTCAATAGTTGAGCTAAGTATGTCTAAGCTTTGTTTATGACTAGGAGAAAAAACATGCAAGTGAAACTCCCACCCAGAGTTTTGTAGATGACATGAACATTTTGTAGAAATGTCTTTCCACACCCAGTGGTAAGGAAAAAACCTCGGTCAACCTTTCAAAGGCTTAGGCTTGGGAAGGGATGGGACCCACCAGCACTTGCTGTGTTCCAGCCTGAAGTCAGATTTAGAAATGGACAACTGAATATATTGCAGTGAAAGACTACTCATTTTCCAACCTTTTTTCAACCCTCTTAGGAGCAGCTAAACAACGACAGGTTTGGCTAGCTGATGGGATAACTGTGTGCGTGTGTGTGTGCATGTCTATGGGGGAAATGTTGTCCTGATCATTTATGATAGCTAACTGCTGATTATGTCCCCTGCAGATGAGAAAACACAAAACAAAATCTCCTTCAGTTCCCCTGAACAATCAGGAGTTTTTCCTCACTGTCCAAAAAGCCATGGACTATGCATTTCTGTTAGTGCCTTGCTTACAGTGCAGGCTGAACACAGTCCATACTCTAAGGCATCCTGAGGTCCCCAAAGAGAGAGGCAGCAACTGGAACAGGTCTGTGGAGGCTTGTAGTGTTCGCGCTGAGTTTCAGCACTCCCTCAGCCCTCCCCGGCCTCCTGGCTCATCGCCTGGTGATTCCTGCCCATGCTCTGGCTGTGCCCACTTCCCCTAGGGGAGCACACCAGGCCGCTGCAGAGGAGCTTGCAACAATCCTGACGTGGTAAACATCCACTTACCTTGGGGAACACCAGGAGGCTGCGTGGCCCCGCTCATGGCTGCTCACCTTGCTCTGTGTGCCCACGTGGTGGGCGATTCTGGGGAAGGAGAAGGAGAAGTGATTATGACTGTGAAGACAGGCGGTGTCTCCACGCACCCCCGCAATGAAGCTGCCTTCCAAGTACCGAGCTCTTTGCTCATCCACTGCATTTTTTCAGAGGGTGTCCTCTGGTATACTGTAACAGATTTCTGTCGTGAGACATTGCTGTGTCATGAGAGAGACAGTTTTCTTTGCATGAACACACACAGAACGGAAAATGTTTTGTCTGAGTTTCATTTTCACTGTGGTTCGCTTGAGCTTTAATATGTACGTTAATTCTCACAATGCATTGTTTTTTCTGTTCCTTATTTAAAGTCAGAAATGTCAGCCTGCAAAATGTAATGCAGTAACTGTACAGATAGCAGCTACTGTCTTACAAAAGCTCCCTTCCCTTCTTCATTAGCTTGGTGCTGTCCTGTATTCCATTTTCCTCCTCAGGTTGATAGGTTTGGTGCGAGTCCGGGGCTCCAGCGCTGCCTGAGCATTCCTTCCCTTTGCTTATTCAAAAGCATCCTTGTGTGGCAAGGCTGGATACTCTTTAAAAAATCAGCTCAGGATTCACTCCTGAAAATAACTGTATAAGACACTTGACCACCATTGTGTTCAGTGTTGCTCTTGAACAGAAGGCATTATTTGTCAAATATCAGGAACAAGGCAAGCTGTGCTCCTGATTAACCTAATTACTTTCATGTACCTGAAATTGAGTTTCTTATGGAACAAGATGGGCATAATTTATAATTCCTTACCTCAAGGAACTGTGTAGGGCGCAGGATGCCAGTTTCTCTAGTGGTTCTGCAGTGCTTTATGATATGTGGGGAAAAGAATAGTGAATTTGAAGTGTGATTGTCATCACTGTGTCCCATTCTGAGGAGTGTGAAAGCTGAAGTAAAAAGTAGTGAGGCTATCTGTGTGTCTAACTGGGATGGCAAGTAAGAAAAGCCCTCCGTGTTAGTGCTGCCGTTTTCGGATGTCAAAGCAGCCCTGGAATACTTTCCCAGTTGTCAGAACAAACATGTGTCTTGGCCACTGATCTGAAGTCTTTTAAGGGAAATGCTCTAGTCTGGAAAACTATTATACTGCTTCACAGACATATTTGTGAAATCAGAACATCACCACGTAGGACATTATTTCATCCCTGCATACCTTCAAACTTTTCCCCTAGACCGTTAGGGGAACACTTCTGGCAATGCAGAAGTAGCTGAGGACCCCAGAGGAGGACAGGGGAACACCGCCTCCCAACTCAGAATAAAAACAGTGGTCCTGTTCCAGACAAGCTACTGGGCTAATAAGGAGCAGGGAGGAGAGACTCAGTTTTAGGCTCATTCCCACTTCTGGGTGACATGTCTCCAGCTGTTGCAGTCACAAACTTTGGGGAATATAACACACATTTTAATTCATCGTGGACTACTTCTCTGAGAGATCAGAATGAAAGGAGGGAGGGGATCAGTGAAGCAATTCCCAGGCCAAGTTTTCAAACAATCAAAGCACAAAGACTTCCTTGAAAGGCTCCTCATTAGAGATCTATTTGAAACCTAGCTTGTCCGTGTAAGTAAAGGATGGAAAACTCCTGACTGATTCTTTCAGTGCAGCTTGCAAAAAAAGCCCTAATAATTGACTCATGTTCCTTTAAGAGGGGTTTCCTATTAAATCCCTTGTGAGTGAGGTTGCTGAAGGCAGCAGATTCCAGCAAAACTTCTTTCACCAATGGATACAATTCATTCTATTAAAAAAAATAACGCTGGCTGTTCTGACTGTGTAGGTGGGTGAGAAAATGTTAACAGCTGCACTTACGAATCTGCACTGGAGGAGTAAGCTGCCAAAAATACTTGTACTGTGAACAACTGTTCTAAATTTGGTTACCTGCTTTATATTATTCAGTAGCCAGGCTCTCCTCTTGCTCTTATCCTATTAGATATGTAAAGCACAAACATAAAACCCTTTCTATCAAAGACAGATGATTCCACAAGCTGTCATCAGAAAGCCGAGGAATGGCAGTGTTTGCTACATAATCAAGTATTTGGAGCATTTTTGACAAACGAGGAGGAAGCCACTCATTTGGCTGAAAGGAAGGCACTGATTACACTCGTGAATTAGGTACGAGCAAGGCTTCTGTGACTGGCCACAGGGGCAAGGAGGTGGACAGGAGTGAGGCAGTCTGTCCTGAGACATAATTCCCAGCTGGGGTTACCTCCTAGCTCTGCTGAGCCCGCACAGCAAGGGGGACGGAGAGAGCCCTACTCTGGTTCTTGCACAATGGGTCAAATACCCTCAAACGTGCACCTCTGGGCTGAGCTGGAGGCCTGCTTCCGGGGTGAGAAGGATTTGCGTTTTTCTTGCTGATGAAGAAGGAAGGTTGTCCCTTATCCCTAACTGGAAGGTGGCAAGCTAAGCCTCCCATTTGCTACACAGAGCACTATCATTTTACTGCTGTCCTATATCCTTTGGTGCATAACTTGGACTTCTACTGCAGCTGCTGTGGCAGAGATGGCCTGCTATGGGGGTATTTGCACAGTGCCTAGTTTGCCTGCATCCTCACCTTCAACTGGGAGTCTTCTTAGATTGCCCTAATGCTACCATGTAGCACTACCACTACTAAGGGATATCTGAGCTTACTGTGAAACACAAATTTTTCCTTTTTTTAAAAAATTGTGCTTTTGCCACGGAGACCCAATAACTGCTTTTGCTTTTGAACCACATCTTTAGTCTGTTTTTCTAATGTAGCCTGCAATTTTCTGGATGAAATGTTTTGCTCTCAATTAACTGTAGATGCAATTTAATGAGTAGGCCAAATGGCGATAGTTGGGCACATAACTAACATCTGGAATGTGCAGTATTAGTGGCTTAGTTAAGACCCCTTAATTAAAATGAGGTCATTCAGTCCTCCCTTCTCTCTTAGTGCAGATGATATATGTTTAATACAGAATACTTGCCGATATGTTATTAGGACCACATAAGCTGTCTATTAAGTACCAGAGAAACAGCTGCTTTGATGTGTCAGGTACCTAATAAAGACGAAATTCAGACTGGGAGCCATGTCACGTGAGAGTGTAGAAAAGATTTTTCTGCAAGCTTTCCTCAGTCTGTCATATAAAGTTCATTGTTTCAGTAAAACTTCTATCAGTAAACTCTCTAGGACAGTCACAGAAGATGCCCATTTAAAGAGCACCAGCACATCTTCCAGGTACTACAAATTGCAATGACTATTTGCAGGACTCTGTGTACCCCATGCACCCCTCGATTACACTGCCTGGGGAATTTTGTGCCATTGGTACTCCCTCACTCAAACAAAATTTAGAACTGCTTTTTCGAAGTCCATAGCATTTCTTGCCAATGACTGGTAGTTAATGTTGTCCTAATTAAATTCCAGCTTGGCAAACACTGTTTTTCTCGTTTAACTTCATTCTCTCTTTTAGGAGAGATGATATTTTTCCCCTCCCTGAATTAAAGCAGGGTGGAGAGGAGTTAACCTCACCTAGCCAGCTATCTGGAAGTGAGGTGTCTCCCCTGAACTTGCCATCCAGGCTCCCTCTGTTGTCAAGGACAAGAAACAAGCACAGGTGATTTGGCACACCTGGCACTCAGACCTAGTTCAGGATGGGCTAAATTGTCCCTGGCAGAGCCTTGCTCTCATTCCCAAGGAGGGAGCCTAGGCTGTGCATATGGCTTTGAACATTAGGTCAGACGTAGGCCAAGGCGTTGTGTGCTCATGCATAGCTGACATTTCCCACATAAAAGATACCTGTGATTCAGTGGGGCATACAGACCTTCATGTCTGGACAGCCTGGCCCATGCCTGGAGCTACTCAAGCTGGTGAAGAGGGTCACCGGGGCTGCTGTGATTCAGCCCCTGATTGATATTGTGGCACAGGAAGCTGCATTGCGGGTGCCAGCAGCGCAAGGCCATCAATCTCTCAATATCTCTGGTAGATCAGCAGCATTTTGGTTAGGGCTTTGCATCTAATAACCACTTGTGGTAGGGCAGGAAGCGTGGCGGGGGCTCAAAGAGACCTCAGTCGTTGCTCAGTAAGCATTATAATGCTGCCACTGTGATTTTAGAGTACAGTCATACTACCAAGTTGTCAGATTTGCACAGCTGTATCAACCAATGAGGCGACGGTGTCGGTCTGATAGCAATCTTTCTTCTGCTCTTGCTAGCACTGATGTGCATCAGGAAAACCTCCTTTGACGTCGGCAGATTTGTGCTGTTCTGGTGCTGGGGTTGATCAAAGCTCTCAGGCTCAAGGATGATCTAATTCATATTTGTATGTCCTTAGAAAAGTATTATTCCAGCACCCAGGGATGCCATCCATATTTTCTAGCTCTGGGCATGTCCCATGTGGCAGGGATCCCTTAGAGAATGCCCAGGCTGGGCCTGGGCAGGCCTTCACACCAGGAGAGACTTCCACCTGCTGCGTGAGCCATCTTTTGGACCACTTTGCATAGGAGTCTTGATAAGAGTCTGGTCTGTAGGGGCTGGATGGAGTCTGTATATTAAATCTGTACAGGAAAACCATGTGTTTCAGAGCTCTGGGGATGGTGGTCAAGGGTCTGGGAGCCCAGGTCATCTTCTCCTCAATCCTGCCAGTGAGGGAGGTGGATGAGAGGAGGAGGAGACGGACTTCCCAAGTTAACGACTGGCTGCGCCGCTGGTGTTGGCAACAGGGTTTTGGTTTTTATGATCATGGGACCCTGTTTGAAGATCGACAACTGATGGCGAGAGATGGGATCCACCTCACGAGGTGGGGCACGCGGGTCTTTGCCAACAGGTTGGCCAACCTGGTAAGGAGGGCTTTAAACTAGGAAAGATGGGGGAAGGGGAGAGTTATAGTGC